>NW_024062539.1:1202500-1792500 GCF_006381635.1 Hibiscus syriacus | reverse complement strand
ATTTTTAACACCTAAAATGGTAGCTATAGAATCCATAATATATATATATATATCCCCATGACATAAGAATTAATGTCTATCATATTTTTCCTATTATGCTCACGCTCAACTGATACATTACTGAAGAATACTCGAACAAGTTTGGGAAAAATTTTAGGCTCTACATTAAGAAACTTAACTTAACCCCAATTTGTGAAGGTTTCTTTAAAACCAAAGTTATACTTAGGTTTAAACATGAAGTCCATGTCCATAACACGCTCGACATGAATTTTTCTTCCATTGAAATTGTAACATCCCAAAATCCGGGTTAGTTGTTCGGGTCTTTAATCGGGTAATTTCTATGATTTCATATAAAATATTATTTTTGGATTTCCAAAATTTATAAATATTATTGGTAAGTGTTTAAATGATTTTTAGAATATTAAATATGATTTTTAATAAATATAAAAATGGGCTAAATTGAATAAATTGGAAATATTGATTTTGGTGACTAAATTGTAAAATGATCAAATATCAAAATCTATGAAGCTAGTTTTACTAATGCTTGTGTGGTTGGTTTTTCCCACCAATCTTAACCGTATCTTTCATCTCCTTTTTGCCAATTTCCTAGCTAGATCCATTCTCCTAATTTTTTTCTCGTTTTTATTCCTAAATTTTAAGTCACATTTCTCTTTATTCTCTCATCCAAATACTTTTGTAAATTCTCTCCAAAATTCTCCCAAAAGTTCTTCCATGGCCAAAACTCATCTTCTTCATTTTCTATTCATTTTTTATTGATTCTTATTCCTTTCATCTGGATTTTCTCTCTTCAATCAAGATTGATTCAATTTCCTTTCTTCTTGCCATTTTCTCCTTTGTTTTTTTGTGTTGCATTGTTGATATTCTTCAACATTTCATCTTCATTTCCAGCAAGGTAATTCTCTTTTCCTTGGCTCTTTTTGTTCTTCAACGGTTAAAAGATCCACTTTGATAATGATCTTTAATGACCAGTGCTTTAAGGAAATATGTTTGAACATAAAAGTGATTTTTGGAGTTTATTAATGTGCTAATTTTATGAGGTGATTATGAGGTTTTATTGATTTAATTCAGATTTTTTGTATTATTATAATCATATTAAATCAGTTTTTCAATTGATAATGATTTGGATAACGATTTCTTTAAATCAAGCTTGATTTCAATGCTTTTCAGAAATTCGGGAGTTGCAACGATTGATATTATTTTTTTGGGATTTGATTGTGTTTATTTGTTGATTTTGAGTATTCTTGATCATCTTTAATCAATGGAAAGTAGTACCATTGTGTTAGGATGCGTAGATCGCCTCAACGGTAAGATTGTCGATCTTTCGGTTGATTTTCGTTATGTTTTATAAGCAAAATTTTTTTGCTCTGTTTTAGATGTTTTTGTGACATTTTAAATTGATTTCTAAGGTGACTAGGTGTGTATGATTGGGGGGAAATAGTTCATCAATTGTTGGTGGTATATTGGTTAGCGTTTGGGGTCGAATCGTGTGGTTGTGCCATCAAGGTGAGTGGTTGTCCATTTGTTTATGATGAATGTCTTCAATGTGGAATGAAGGTTTATTTATGTTTGAACTCTTAATTTTAGGTTCGAAAGTTAGTATATTTGATGTTGATAATCAATTGTGTGGATTCATGAAATGTAGATTAAAGTATGTGATCAAAGTGAACATTGTACCATGTGCCATGATTTATGGAACATTGGAAGTGAATTATCATTATGAGCATGTGTATAAAAGCATGTCAATTAGGAGCTAAAATATATTAGAAAAATATGATTGATATAATCATGTGAATTATGATGTGTTAATTATGATTTGTGATGTATTGAAAGTAAGTGATATTTGTAAACATGAGAATTAAAGTATGTTGGATATGAGCTATGATGTAATGAAAGTATGTGATATTTGTAAACATGAGAATTAAAGTATGTTGGATATGAGCTATGATGTAATGAAAGTATGTGATCATTGTTAGTGCTTATATGGCATGATATGATGGCTATGAATATTGGTATTTTGGAAGAATGTGTTTCACAAAACGTAAGTTGGAAATGTGAGATTGATATGAAATGTGGTATGTGAATTATTTTATGTTGCGAATGATGCATAGAGATTTCAAAAGCTGATTTGAAAATGTATATATAAGTGTGAATGTGTTCTTGGACTAGTCGACCATATCGCTTTCCATAAGTGTGAGGTTGATCATAACAACCATCTCTAAGTGTGAATGTGTGCTTAGACAGGTCGAACATTTCACTGTGCATAAGTGTTAGGTTGATAATGAAAACCATCTCTAAGTTTGTTTCAAAATGTATCTTAAAGAGAATATGTGAAAAACTATGCATCATTGACAACAACTCTTGATGAACTTGGATTAATTGGCTATTTGGTCTTAATGGGACCTTTGGATATGAAAGACATGCCTAGGAAAGAGTACTCTAAGTGTTTTATTCAAGTGTAAGTGATATTGGGTTTATACGGGGTAAGGTTGGTGCGTTGAGCTTTACTCTGAGAAGATTACGGGGTAAGGTTGGTTCGTTGAGCTTGCTCCAAAAGTCGTGGGTTTTGGACATATGTGAGTCCATAAATAAAAAGGATTTGTATGGATTGTGTTTATCCAATGAGTGAGTTGTGTTTCGAACAAAGGTCGTTGATCTTTAATTGAAATGATGTGTGCATTGTGTGTGGCTCATCAAAAAGGTAATTATGCTTGAGTGTATGTGGTTGTTGTTGTAACCCCCTGAGATCAATGCGGGTGGCCCGATCCGATCCGATGTATCACATTAGGGCCACCGGAGTGACCCAAAGTAAAAATCCTGGAAAAATTAAAATTTTTGTTAAAACATGTAAAATCATAAAAACAATTTATAAATACAAAATTAAAATTTAACAATATTCCGAAATAAAACAGATTTTAGACTCGGATATAAAAACAAAATACAAATCGCATGCTCCCTAATCACATGCACCATACTCCGCAAGCAACGCCGGTGAAACTCCCTTACTGACATCGATAGTTGGACTGATTCAATTCTTTTAACCTGAAAAGGTGGGTAAGATAGTGAGCTTTGGAATGATTAGTAATACAGAACTACCAGTTGATAATGAAGAACATGCAGATAACAGATAAGCATATATTTCCTTATTGGTTCAGACATCTATAGACTTTTATGTTGAGCTGAGGTCCCACTGATATCTCAGATATTACAAGACAGTAAGCTTTCAAATGAAATGTTTTAGATGATTGGGTTCAAGAGATCAGAATAGGGTGTCTAGTGTGTTCCCACAAATCCAATGAAAATATATATATCTTTTTAAAACATTAGCAATTTAAAACTTATTATTTTAAAAAACCATAGTAAGACCCTTCAACCGAACGCCAATATGTAGTTCCCAATAACTACATCCATAAGGACTTACCCTAGGCTCAAAAGGGCGTCGGAGCCAACCTAAGGGAACACCTTGGGTCCATAAGGTCTTACCCTAGACGAAGCTTAGGTGCCTACCTGAGGGGAATTCCCTTAGGTCCATAAGGTCTTACCTAAAAGAACATAACAGTGGTGCCAACCCTAAGGGAATGCCTTAGGGTCCATAAGGTCTTACCACAAGACCCATTAGGCTCAAGAGCCCACCCAAGAGTCGCCTTAGGTCTATAAGGAATTACCAGTCGGTGCTGAACTTATACAAGGAATTACCAATAGCGACTGAACCTGCCAGTGTCTTCCGTCATACCAGAGTCCCATATTACCCCATATAAAAATAATTTCAGTCAGTAAATAGAGATATCAGAAATCATAACAGAGATCAGAGATCATAACTGAAATCAGAGATCATATCAGATATCAAAGTTCAGAGTAGAAATCAGAGGTCAGTCTGTATTTTAGATAACAAAGACATACTTTTAAAATCAGAGAAAACATACGTATGATCAGGGAACACACTAGAGGTTCCATATATTATTTGAAGGTGATTGGAATTTATCAGATAGGGTCATAAATCTTCTATAAACTGATTAAATTCAGAAACAAAATCTCCATAAAAGAGTTTGATAGTTGACAGATTCATCAGTTATGCATAACTTGATTTATCAGGATCATATAGTATTCGGATATTTTTTGGAGGCATTATGAAGTCAGAAAGGGTATTCAAAATCCTTTGCATCAGAGTTACTCGTGTTTTCAGATATGATAGGGGTAATTTCATTATCCAAGAAATCAGAAGCATTTTGGGCATTATGTTCTTGGAGTGTTCTTAGTGATTTGAGATGATAAGGGAGAAACGAAGATTCAGGGTATTTACGATTTGTGTTGATTTATCAGAATATCAAGTTAACTCGAACTGTACAAGTCACATCAATGATACCTATCAACCAATCAAATCATTGCACTTCCAGAGTATTCACTTAAATCAAGGCCATCGATGTACTTAATTCAATTAGTATTCAAGTTTATCCCGGTCCCTTAGGAGTTTCCTGAGTAATTCGATTGTTTCTACAAATTCGATTACATACTGTACTTCCATTCCGTTTAACTTGGTCATATAATATAGTCATATTGGTATATGAGGTTGATTTGTTCAATTCAAAGTGGAAGGTATTTATTTATTCCAGAGCTTGGACGTGCTTCGAATCATATTACACTTCAAGGGCATTCCAACTAAATGAGGAGTTTAATTCGAAATTCCAAGATTCCAATGGATTTTGATATAAGTTCTTAGGTTGTCTCTATTATCATAGTCATCCATATTCCTTTTTAAATTTTAAGGGTATTATCGTCATTTTATTTAATTCAGTCGGTGTCATTACTTCTGATAACTTAGGCTTGACGATATTTTAATTCCTTAAGAGTTTAGAGTACTTTGCTCAATTGATCACTGGAGGTTATTTTCACCACTAGGGGAAGTCTTGGTCATTTTTCAGTTCAAGAGCATTTTCGTAATTTTACCCCATATGACTATTTTTGATAATCTCTTCACTAATATTTCCAACATTAAACATTTATCAATATTAATCAGAATTTACGAGTCCCAAGATTGATTGATTAATGATTAAATTACTGAACTTATATTTGTTTCTGATCGGTCTACCAATTCCTTTTTCGATTCGTTAGAGTATTATAAAGTGTTCCGTCTTTAATCTTATTTCCGTCTGAGTTCAAAGATAGTTAACTACTCTAATGGACCAATTATTTCCATTCATGCATTTACCATTATCAGTGAGTGCCGAAAAGCATACAAAAGGTAGTAGAGTATTACCTCGATTTTTGTACCATGCTAATCAACCATTTAATCCCCATTCGATCACTCTCAAACTTGAATTCAACGCCAAAAAATTCCTCGGATACATAGCAAACGAATTTACATCAGAAACTGAACTTAATTGAAAAACCAACTTGAACCCGAAGATAAATCATTGAAAACGGCTTACCGGGTGCGAATTAAAGAGTGGCATGTGTCACTCTCTTATTTCTGCTTGTTTAATGGAACTATTAAAAGATGAATTGCATTAAAGGACTCAAACTTGTGTCTAGGGTGTGAAATGGAATTCATATTGCCACAAGATCAGATTGCTTACTTAGTTAAATAATGAAACATACCATATTTAATAGATACTTAAGTTTGAATTTAATAAAAAAAATTAAAAATACATGTTTATAACCTGACTTATATTTTCTCACAATCTCATTTCCCTAGGGGTGTATTCGGTTCGGTTCGGTTCGGTTTTTTACCAAAAATTGAACCGAACCGAAATAAACGGGTTTTCAATATTTAAACCGAAACCGAAACCGAATAGTTAAAAAACCGAAAAAAACGAAACCGGTTTTTTCGGTTCGGTTCGGTTTTTTTAACGGTTCGGGTTTTTCAGTTCGGTTCGGTTTATCGATTTTTCAATAAAAAAATCACTTGAAACTATAATTTTTTTTACAAAAATTGCCTATTCGGTTCAATATGGAACAAATGGGTTCCATATGGAAAACCCGAACCGAACCGAATCAAACAAATGAAGCCTTTAAACCGAACCGAAAACCGAACTGTTTAAAGTCAAACCGAACCGAACCGAACCGTTTTACTCGGTTCATATCGGTTTTTCGGTTTTTTCGGTTTCGTTGCTCAGCCCTACATTTTCCCATACCCGATTATTCTCAAAATATTAGGGTTTAAGGTTTCCTTTACCCTATTAATTTCTTTAAATTCATTGAAGCATCAGCTTCCAATCAATTACAAATGTGAGTTTTCTTATTTTCCAATCGATTATTCCCTCTACATCATGATTTCGAAGGTGAGTTTATCCTCAACTCCTACAAACACTCTGGGTTGGCAAACCAAAAAACTGTCACCATTCAACCCGTGGGCAAAGACCAATCTGTGCTGTTAGCAACAACCAAGACTAAGAAGCAAAACATAGAAGAAGCATAAGCAAATTTGAGAATTTCCTGTCTGAAGTAATCCGAAAAGAAAGGGGGGAAATGGTGGTAACATGTCTCCAAACGAATCCAAACTCATATTTTCAACCCTTAATTTCATTCCCTTCTCAAATCCCTAACTTTTTCCCTGTTAAATCTCTCTCCATCTCCCCTAAAACCTCGGATTTTGTTAAACCCGTAATCTCTTTACAAGTCAAACTAAAACTCTTACTCTTTGCGATGAACGGCCACTGGATGATTCCCCCTCTAAATCTTCTTCTGATAAAGAGGTAAAGCTTTAGGTCCTTTTTTCCCCTTCAATTTCATTTTTCCCCTTCAATTTCATTTTTTTGCAAGAAAAAATGGGTTTATTTAGAACTTCATTCTCTTTACCCTTTTTCTTTTAAAACCCTGAAAAGGCCTTACTTTGAACTTCATTCTATTTACTACCTTCTCAATCAAGCTACAGACATTATCAATTTATGGCAGACAAGTGGTGGTAATGTATCCTAAGTGTTTTCAACTGACAAATTTTTATCTCTTATACTTCTAGTTGCTATTACATTACTTGTTTTGCTAAACTGAACTGAATCAAATATGGGTGACTCAATGTGCGTTTCATGGTGCTAAACTGAGATTAGCAACGCGTCTAATTTTTTCGTTAAATACAAATGTTTATACATATTAAATAGATTTTGATTCCCCACTCACACTAAGTAGCCTGTTTGGTGGCAAAATGAATTATATTAGACATCTTAGACCCGAGTTTGAATCCCTTCCCATGCAATTCCCTTTTAATAGTTCCATTAATCAAGCACTAATCAGAGAATGCACGTACTACTTCTGATTGGTAACAAATAATAAAATTTAATAATAAATTTTTAAAAAAAATTAAAAAATCTAACGTGGCAGTGCCATATCATCAACCACATTCATTTCTACCTCCACACGTGCGAAGCTCGTCAGCATCAGGTGTTGACAGTCAGTTGACTAACAATTTTCATCCAATGTGGGTTCTTTTTGACCCAAAAATAAGCGTTGAGTGGTAAAATATTCCAAAAAAAAAAACAATACGGACAAATTTGATACTAGTGTGAAACGTTAGGGCTATTTTATTGCATTATGTCATATAAATATTTTGGATTTTTGTGCATTTAGGATGCAAATTGTGAACATAAAAGCATGACATGATGGTATGAATGTAGAGTTAAAAACAAGTTTGGAGTGATTAAAATACATCACATGTTTGTAATTAAGTATCATTATTCCATGCAATATGATCCCATTACGTGTATATCCATCATGTCGCCATAATAAACATGTTATAAAACATATAGAAGTTTATTTCCAATAAACCATAGCCCAAAATATAAACCTATGAGGATCCTGGGTACACGAGTCAAATATTCACAAAATTGCTAACCCAAATATAACACATAAGGTGTAATACCCCAATTTAGGGGGCTAAATTATAGAAATTATAAAGTATTAGATTTAATTGGTATTTTGAAAGAAAAAGTGGATTAAATTGTAAAATTTCAAAGTTGATAGACCATTTTATAAAGTGCAGGAAATTCAGTGGCTAAACCTATGATTTAACCATTTTTTATATGGGATGAATTATAAACCTCATTTGCTGTGCTCAGTTCCAGATTGTTTCCAGTTTTCTTCTTCCCCTCAACCCTCCTTTCAATTTTGAAATGCTCGTCGTCCGACCTCCGATCGACGAACCGAAACCACCATCGTGTTCGTTGTTGACCGAGGAACAAAACCACTCAAACCTTTCATCGTGAATCGTCTCCGTTCATCGTTAATTTCAGTCGCAAGTATCGTCTGTAATAACTCGATTTCAGTTGGTTTTTCGTCGATTCACGACGATCAGGTCATCCGTTTACGACACCTCCCGCACCATTGTGTTCCTTGCCTCGTTCCGAGTCCATCGGTGTTCTCCGTTTCTCCATCGTCGCCGGCGCGTGGAGGGGTGAGACCGTTAAAGTTTCTGACGTTTCGGAATCGAGCTCTCCACCATTCAAAATTGTGAACCGAGATTTGTAAGTGCCTCAAAATCGCTTAAAATAATTTTTAGGAATTTTTCCGGGAATTTTCCGACACTGTATCACTGTTCACACCCCACACGCGCCACCCCCGAGAGTGGGCATCGTTTGGGTGATAATTTTGTAATTAATTTATGTTTTGGTGCTATTTGTGTAAAATTCGGGTATTAGTTTAGTAAATATTTGCAGAATGTGGCTAATTTGGTAATTAATTTCTGTTAGGGTGATATTTGTGTAAAATGGTCAAATATTGACTGTTCATGCGTTGACGTTGACCGGCGTTGACCATAGTTGACCAAAACTTTGACCGACGTTGATCGGACATTAAACGACCTTTGACTTCGACCGAGTATACCTATCCTGACGTTTTTGACGTTCCAAATCCGATTCCGCATTCCGTTTTTCGAAATTCGAACCCGAAGGCCTCGAAATTGCCAGTCAAACCCGTTGACATTGATTTTGACCAAAAATTCCAAATTTTTGAAAAGTCATATTTTAAGTTTTCGACGTCCTGAATCCGAATCCGAAGTCCGTTTAGCCAAATTCAAACCCGGTAATTTGTTTTTCACTGATTTATCATCCGATTCGATCTGTTTTTCAGAATTAAGCTCCGTTTTTTATGTAATTTCTGTTGATATGGATCCGAGGAAATATTTGAAGAGGATTTCAAGATCGAGGGCATTCGAATGGAATTTAATGGTCGATTAGTATTGTACGAAAATCAATGTAATACTTCACTACCACTATATACTTTATGGAACATGTGAATATTGGTAAATGCATGATTAAGATACTGTTAGTCTCATTTGTGTAGTTAATTAATCTCTACACTCGATCTGAATACGGTAAAAAGGTTCAGTAATTGATTGGTTCAGACGACTGTTATAAGAAATTGAAGGATTGTTAGAATTAAATTACAAGTTATGTGCTTAGTGATAAGAAATCAACATGGATTTGTAACTTATAATTTATTTCATCAAAGGTTAAATGTTAAAGGTACTTGGATAAGAAATTATGAGAATACTCCGGTATGGTAAAATTATGAAAATACCCTTATGTTATAAAAATACAAGATTTGAATATGGAAGTTGGATAAGAGGTTTTAACAAACATATTGACCTGATAAAAATATTGATGTGCATAAGAAATGTTAGTTTTACTTGGAAATTATGGATAATTGGTTTTTAATCCTAAGAGAGTTTGTGAATGATACTAGAAGTCTGTTAAGGGAATCATTTCAAGATCAGAGAGTGTTCAAGAAAGCAATTAATCATAGGATCTCTAAATTATATTATTTTCGTTAAGAGCTAATATCAAAATTATCTGGTTAAGAAATTATGAAAATGCCCTTAAGAGCTAAAATAGTCCGAGTTGACCATGAATGAGATAGTACTTTGAGGATTTGTACTTAACTTGATTAAGTATGAATTTGATTGTTAAGATCCTGACTTAGTACAGAAAAATTTCTTGATATTCCGTTGGTAAAAATATGAAAAGGCATTTGACCCAAAAATATCCGAGTTACAAGTAAATATATGAAGAACAATTTATAGGGATGCTCTTTTATCAGAATTGTTTGAAGAAACTGAAATAGATGATAAATTGGAATTAAATAATAAGACAGGATGAAAGGAAGTGATTAAAATACATCGGATCTGTATAATGACCAGAATACCCTTGTAATGAAAATGTCTCAAGAATATCACCAAGCTCAGGAATGATTGGATATCTTCGAGCTCTGAAATGAATGTAATAAAATGAAGCACCAAAATTACCAAAATACCCTTATGTTCTATACTAAGTAGATGTTTTAAATTAATTAAGGTATCCAAGTAAATATGGATGTTGTACTACACTTAAAAGTTATGGAACACAACTTAAGTGAGACGATCAACCTTAATGATATGTCAGTACCTGAACGACATAGATACTATTCGATCGCATGTTCGTCTTCTCAAGTTTGGTTCGATGATAATTTTGGAAATATTCATCTCAACAACTCTAGATCGCATTCAATACTAAAAATTTTATATTTCTTCGACAAATTAACCACGAAGACCGAACTGAACTGAAAGAAAGTACAATATATATATATCCGAAATTCAGAAACGTCCGGAATTACTCTGGAAAATTTCGAAGTAGTTGGAATAGACTTGACTGCTAAATGAACTAGGTAACCTCAAGGACTGTGGATTAAGTAAGAGATTGGAATAAGAGTGAAAACTCGGATGAACTTACGTGATGTATCATCCCTATGGATTATGAACCATTAATCAAGTACGTCGGTATTTCCTGATATAGTTGAAACATGGAAATGAAATAAAGACCATTAGAATATCTGTTCGTCTCCTTAAGTTTTGTTCAGTGATGACTCAGAAGGTGATATATGGATAAGAATATTTGGTATTAAAGAGTAAATACCCTGGAAGGTTAATGAATTTGATAAGTTGACAAGTATTGGTTCTGGGAGCTATTCATCAAGAGTTGTTCGATAATCTGATCAATCGACATAGATTGTAAAGGTCTTGAATCTTCGTTATTCCTTATCAGCTCAAATCACTCTGGTCATGTATGAAAACATAAGTAACTCATATGTAAAGGATTTTGAATACCCTTCTGATTACGTAGAGCTTCCGATAAATGTCCGAATAAGATTATTATGATAAGCATATTATGAATAATTGATGATTTTTGTTAGTTAAAAAAACATTTAATAGTGGTTCTAATTTCTGGCATTCTATCAGTAAATTGAAGATTTGTGTTTCTCTACCCGATAAGATTATCTTGTATCTCTAAATAATATTTGAAAACTCTAGTGTGTTCCCTACTTATATGAATATTTTATCTGATTTCTGATTTAAATTCTGTTTTGACATCTGATCTGAAATCTGTTCTGATTCTTAACCTGGATTATGTTCCGATATCTGATCTGAATTATGTTTTGATTTTTGATATCTCCGTTTACCGATGGAGAAATGTTTTATCTGGGGGTTTATTATTGAAGGAAGATTTTTTGCAGACTCCTCGACTTTGTGCTCAGGGTCTAAATGGCATGTGCGGTTGGGTGTATGGTTCTGGGGAACCTACACATTTATGATGTGAACGGATGGGGTATATACATGTTTTAAAAGATTTGTATCTTTTTACTGGTTTTACGGGAACACATTAGAAAACCTATTCTGATCTCCTGAACCTAAACATCCGAAATATTTCCATCTTAAATGAATATTATCTGTTACTACCTGCGTTATCAATGGACCTCAACTCAGCCTAAAAATCTATAGATATCTAAACCAATAAAGAAATGTATGTTTATCTGTATCTGCAAGTTCTTCAACATCATCTGGTAGTTCTGTATTACTGGGCTTTCCGAAGCTCACTCTATTACTCAACATTGCAGGTTAAAAGAATTGTACCAGTGCAGCTATCGACATTAGTAAGGGAGTTATTCCGGCGTTGTTTGCAGAGTATGGTACATATGATTAGGGGGCATGTAATTGTATTTTGTTTTAATATTTGAGTCTGAAAATCTGTTTTATTTTTGTATACTGATAAATCATTTTATAAGTTCTATGTTTTAAAAAAGTTTTAAATTTTTCGCTATTTTTACAGTGGTATCAGAGCCAGGTTTGAGTCAAAAATTTTCAAGATAGATCGGTCGGTTGAATGTTAAATTATGTCTGATCAGTACATTCCCCTAGACTGTAATCGTACCTCTCTAAGACGGAACTCTAGGGATGAGTCCCTGTCTATAACGAGTAAACCGAAGTTTCTATCCGTTAAGGCTATACTTGTACAAAAAGGAATACCAGTAACATCTGTCTAAACGTTGTAAAATACCTCACGAGCTATGTGTGAATTATTCATCTGAGAAATTCTGACTCGACTCCGGAAATGAAATTGGGGTATGCTACTGCTCTATGAGCCTATTCTCATTATAAAGACTGAATTGATTACTCAAGGAAATTTTCGTTCGGATTCTTTTATTGAAATGAGGAAAAGTTCTAATAAGAAAGTATACTCAACGGATTAAGGATTAGTGGAGGATCTGTATTTCTATAAGAGCTACATGAAAGATATGAAAAAACCCGATGGAAGTTACATTTCTGCAATTATGTGACATGAATGAATTTCGAGGACGAAATTCTTTTAAGGAGGGGACAATTGTAACACCCCAATTTAGGGGGCTAAATTATAGAAATTATAAAGTATTATATTTAATTGGTATTTTGAAAGAAACAATGGATTAAATTGTAAAATTTCAAAGTTGACAGACCATTTTAGAAAGTGCAAGAAATTCAATGGCTAAACCTATGATTTAACCATTTTTTATATGGGATGAATTATAAACCCCATTTATCGTGCTCAGTTCCATATTGTTTCCAGTTTTCTTCTTCCCCTCAACCCTCCTTTCAATTCTGATCTACTCGTCGTCCGACCTCCGATCGACGAACCGAAACCACCATTGTGTTCGTTGTTGACCGATGAACAAAACTCCTCAAACCTTTCATCGTGAATCGTCTCCGTTCATCGTTAATTTCAGTCGAAAGTATCATCGGTAATAACTCGATTTCAGTTGGTTTTTCGTCGATTCGCGACAATCCGGTCATCCGTTTACGACACCTCCCGCACCATCGTGTTCTTTGCATCGTTCCGAGTCCACCGGTGTTCTCCGTCGTCTCCGGCACGTGGAGGGGTGAGACTGTCAAAGTTTTTGACGTTTCGGAATAGAGCTCTCCGCCGTTCAAAATGTTGAACCGAGCTTTGTAAGTGCCTCAAAATCGCTCAAAATAATTTTTAGGAATTTTTTAGGAAATTTTCTGACACCGTATCACTGTTCACGCGCCGCACGCGCCACCCCTGAAGTGGGCATCGTCTGGGTGATAATTTTGTAATTAATTTATGTTTGGGTGTTATTTGTGTAAAATTCAGGTGTTAGTTTAGTAAATATTTACAGAATGTGGCTAATTTGGTAATTAATTTCTATTAGGGTGATATTTGTGTAAAATGGTCGAATGTTGACTGTTCATGTATTGACCGTTTATCGGCGTTAACCATAGTTGACCAAAACTTTGACTGGCGTTTACCGGGCATTAAACGACCTTTGACTTCGACCGAGTATACCTATCCTGACTTTTTTGACGTTCCAAATCCGATTCCACAGTCTGTTTTCCAAAATTCAGATTCGAAGGCCTCGAAATTGCCAGTCAAACCAGTTGACTTTGATTTTGACCGAAAATTCCAAATTTTCGAAAAGTCATATTTTATGTTTTCGAAGTCCTGAATCCGAATCCGAAGTCTATTTAGCCAAATTCAAACCCGATAAGCTATTTTTCACTGATATATCATCCGATTTTATCTGTTTTTCAGAATTAAGCTCAATTTTTTATGTAATTTCTGTTGATATGGATCCGAGGAAATATTAGAAGAGGATTTCATGATCGAGGGCATTCGAATGGAATTTAATGGTCGATTAGTATTGCACAAAAATCATGGTAATACTTTACTACTCGTTATGTTTTATGGAACATGTGAATATTTGTAAATGCATGATTAAGATAATGTTAGTCTCATTTCTGAAGTTAATTAATTTCTACACACGATCTGAATACGGTAAAAAGGTTCAATAATTGATTGGTTCAAATGACTTTTATAAGAAATTGAGGGATTGTTAGAATTAAATTACAAGTTATGTGCTTAGTGATAAGAAATCAACCTGGATCTGTAACTTATAATTTATTTCATCAAAGGTTAAATGTTAAAGGTACTTGGATGAGAAATTATGAGAATACTCCGGTAGGGTAAAATTACGAAAATACCCTTATGTTATAAAAATATGAGATTTGAATATGGAAGTTGGATAAGAGGTTTTTATAGATATGTTGATATGATAAAAATATTGATGTGCAAAGAAATGTTAGTTTTACTTGGAAATTATGGATAACCGGTTTTTAATCCTAAGAGATTTTGTGAATGATACTAGAAGTCTGTTAAGGGAATCATTTCAAGATCAGAGAGTGTTCAAGAAAGAAATTAATCATAGGATCTCTAAATTAAATTATTTTCGTTAAGATCTAATATCGAAATTATCTGGTTAAGAAATTACGAAAATGCCCTTGAGAGCTAAAATAGTTCGGGTTGACCCTGAATGAGAAAGTACTTTGAGGATTTGTACTTAACTTGATTAATTAGAAATTTGATTGTTAAGATCCTGACTTAGTACAGAAAAAATTCTTGATATTCCGTTGGTAAAAATATGAAAAAGCATTTGACCCGAAAATATCTGAGTTACGAGTAAATACATAAAGAACAATTTATTAGGATGCTCTTTTATCAGAATTGTTCGAAGAAACTGAAATAGATTATAAATTGGAATTAAATAATAAGACAGGATGAAAGGAAGTGATTAAAATACATCAGATCTGTAGAATGACCAGAATACCCTTATAATGGAAATGACTCAAGAATATCACCAAGCTCAGAAATGATTGGATATCTTCGAGCTCTGGAATGAATGTAATAAAATGAAGCACCAGAATTACCAAAATACCCTTATGGCCTATACTAAGTAGATATTTTAAATTAATTAAGGAATCCAAGTAAATATGGATGTTGTACTACCCTTAAAAGTTGGAACACAACTTAAGTGAGCCGATCAACCTTAATGATATGTCAGTACCTGAACGACATAGATATTATTCGATCGTGTGTTCGTCTTCTCAAGTTTGGTTCGATGATAATTTTGGAAATATTCAGCTCAGCAACTCTAGATCGCATTCAATACTAAGAATTTTATATTTCTTCGACAAATTAACCACGAAGACCGAACTGAACTGAAAGAAAGTACAATATATATATCCGAAATTTAGAAACGTCCGAAATTACTCTGGAAAATTTCGAAGTAGTTGGAAAAGACTTTACTGCTAAATGAACTAGGTAACCTCAAGGACTAAGGATTAAGTAAGAGATTGGAATAAGACTAAAAACTTGGATGAACTTACGTGATGTATCAACCCTATTGATTATTAACCATAAATCAAGTACGTCAGTATTTCCTGATATAGTTGAAACATGGAAATGAAATAAAGACCATTAGAATATCTGTTCGTCTCCTTAAGTTCTGTTCAGTGATGACTCAGAAGGTTATCTATGGATAAGAATATTTGGTATTAAAGAGTAAATACCCTGGAAGGTTAATGAATTTGATAAGTTGACAAGTATTAGTTTTGGGAGCTATTCATCTGGAGTTGTTCGATAATCTGATCAATCGACATAGATTGTAAAGGTCCTGAATCGTCGTTATTCCTTATCAGCTCAAATCACTCTGGTCATGTATGAAAACATAAGTAACTCATATGTAAAGGATTTTGAATACCCTTCTGATTACGTAGAGCTTCCGATAAATGTCCGAATAAGATGATCACGATAAGCATATTATGAATAAATGATGATTTTTGTCAGTTAACAAACTCTTTTAATAGTGATTCTAATTTCTGGCATTCTATCGGTAAACTGAAGATTTGTGTTTCTCTGCCCGATAAGATTATCTTGTATCTCTAAATAATATATGGAAACTCTAGTGTGTTCCCTACTTATATGAATATTTTATATGATTTCTTATTTGAATTCTGTTTTGACATCTGATCTGAACTCTGTTCTGATTCATAACCCGGATTATGTTCTGATATATGATCTGAATTATATTTTGATTTTTGATATCTTCGTTTACTGATGTAGAAATGTTTTATCTGGGGGTTTATTGTTGGAGGAAGATTATTTGCAGACTCCTCGACTTTGTGCTCAGGGTCTAAATGGCATGTGCGGATGGGTGTATGGTTCTGTGGAACCTACACATTTATGATGTGAACGGATGGGGGTATATATATATGTTTTAAAAGATCTGTATCTTTTTACTGGTTTTACGGGAACACATTAGAAAACATATTCTGATCTCCTGAACTTAAACATCCAAAATATTTCCATTTTAAATGAATACTATCTGTTACTACCTGCGATATCAATGGACCTCAACTCAGCCTAAAAATCTATAGATATCTGAACCAATAAAGAAATGTATGTTTATCTGTATCTGCGAGTTCTTCAGTATCATCTGGTAGTTCTGTATTACTGAGTTTTCCGAAACTCACTCTATTACTCAACATTGCAGGTTAAAAGAATTGTACCAGTGTAGCTATCGACATTAGTAAGGGAGTTCTTCCGGCATTGTTTGCAGAGTACGGTACATGTGATTAGGGGGCATGTAATTGTATTTTGCTTTAATATTTGAGTCTAAAAATCTGTTTTATTTCTGTATACTGATAAATCATCTTATACGTTACATGTTTTAATAAAAGTTTTAAATTTTCCGCTATTTTTACAGTGGGTCGCTTCGGTGGCCCTAATGTGACACTCCAGATCGGATCGGGTTAACCGTATCGGTCTGATAAGGTTACCTTTAGTGGTATCAGAGCCAGGTTTGAGTCAAAAATTTTCAAGATAGATCAGCCGATCGAATGTTAAATTATGTCTGATCAGTACATGCCCCTAGACAGCAATCGTACCTCTCTGAGCCGGAACTCTAGGGCTGAGTCCCTGTCTATAACGAGTAAACCGAAATTTCTATCCGTTAAGGCTATACTTGTTCAAAAAGGAATACCAGTAACATCTTTCTAAACAATGTAAAATACCTCACGAGCTATGTGTGAATTATTCATCTAAGAAATTCTGACTCGACTCCGAAAATGAAATTAGGGTATGCTACTGCTCTATGAGCCTATTCTCATGATAAAGATTGAATTGATTACTCAAGGAAATTTTCGTTCGGATTCTTTTATTGAAATGAGGAAAAGTTCTGATAAGAAAGTATACTCAATGGGTTAAGGATTAGTGGATGATCTGTATTTCTATAAGTATACTCAACGGGTTAAGGATTAGTGGAGGATCTGTATTTCTATAAAAGCTACATGAAAAGATGTGAAAAGAACCGATGGAAGTTACATTTCTGCAATTATGTGACATGAATGAATTTAGAGGGCAAAATTCTTGTAAGAATGGGAGAATTGTAACACCCCAATTTAGGGGGCTAAATTATAGAATTATAAAAAATTATAAAGTATTATAGAAATTATAAAGTATTTGATTTAATTGTTTTTTTGAAAGAAACTGTAGATTAAATTGTAAAATTTCAAAGTTGACAGAACATTTTATAAAGTGCAGGAAATTCAGTGGCTAAACCTATGATTTAACTATTTTTTATATGGGATAAATTATAAACCCCATTTGCCGTGCTCAGTTCCAGATTGTTTCCAGTTTTCTTCTTCCCCTCAACCCTCCTTTCAATTCCGATCTACTCACCGTCTGACCTCCGATCGACTAACCGAAACCACCATTGTGTTCATTGTTGATCGAGGAACAAAACCCCTCAAACCTTTCAGTTAGTTTTTCGTCGATTCGCGATAATTCGGTCATCCGTTTACGATACCTCCCGCACCAGCGTGTTCTTTGCATCGTTCCGAGTCTACCGGTGTTCTCTGTTTCTCTGTCGTCACCGGCACATGGAGGGTTGAGACCGTCAAAGTTTCTGACGTTTCAGAATCTAGCTCTCTGCCGTTCAAAATTGTGAACCGAGCTTTGTAAGTGCCTCAAAATCGCTTAAAATAATTTTTAGGAATTTTTCCGAGAATTTTCTGACACCGTATCACTGTTCACGTGCCACCCATGAGAGTGGGCATCGTCTGGTTGATAATTTTGTAATTAATTTATGTTTGGGTGTTATTTGTGTAAAATTTGGGTGTTAGTTTAGTAAATATTTGCATAATATGGCTAATTTGGTAATTAATTTCTGTTAGGGTGATATTTGTGTAAAAATGGTCGAATGTTGACTGTTCATGCATTGACCATTGATCGGAGTTAACCATAGTTGACCAAAACTTTGACCGGCGTTGACCGGGAATTAAACGACCTTTGACTTCGACCGAGTAGACCTATCCTGACATTTTTTGACGTTCCAAATCCGATTCCACAATCTGTTTTTCAAAATTCGGACTCGAAGGCCTTGAAATTTCCAGTTAAACCCGTTGACTTTGATTTTGACCGAAAATTCCAAATTTTTGAAAAGTCATATTTTATGTTTTCGACGTCCTAAATCCGAATCTGAAGTCCGTTTAGCCAAATTCCAACCCGGTAAGTTGTTTTTCACTGATTTATCATCCGATTCGATCCGTTTTTCAAAATTAAGCTCCGTTTTTTATGTAATTTCTGTTGATATGGATCCGAGGAAATATTGGAAGAGGATTTCAAGATCGAGGGCATTTGAATGGAATTTAATGGTCGATTAGTATTGCATGAAAATCGTGGTAATACTTTACTACCTCTTTATGCTTTATGGAACATGTGAATATAAGTAAATGCATGATTAAGATAATGTTAGTCTCATTTGTGTAGTTAATTCATTTCTACACTCGATCTGAATACGGTAAAAAGGTTCAGTAATTGATCGGTTCAGATGACTTTTATAAGAAATTGAGGGATTGCTAGAATTAAATTACAAGTTATGTGCTTAGTGATAAGAAATCAACCTGGATCTGTAACTAATAATTTATTTCATCAAAGGTTAAATGTTAAAGGTACTTGGATAAGAAATTATGAGAATACTCCGGTAGGGTAAAATTACGAAAATACCTTTATATTATATAAAAAGACGAGATTTGAATATGGAAGTTGGATAAGAGGTTTTTATAGACATATTGATCTGATAAAAATATTGATGTGCATAAGAAATGTTAGTTTTACTTGGAAATTATGGATAACCGGTTTTTAATCCTATGAGAGTTTGTGAATGATACTAGAAGTCTGTTAAGGGAATCATTTCAAGATCAGAGAGTGTTCAAGAAAGCAATTAATCATATGATCTCTAAATTATATTATTTTTGTTAAGATTTAATATCGAAATTATGTGGTTAAGAAATTACAAAAATGCCCTTGAGAGGTAAAATAGTCTGAGTTGACCTTGAATGAGAAAGTACTTTGAGGATTTGTACTTAACTTGATTAAGTACGAATTTGATTCTTAAGATCCTGACTTAATACAGAAAAAATTCTTGAAATTCCGTTGGTAAAAATATGAAAAGGCATTTGACCCGAAAATATTTGAGTTACGAGTAAATACCTGAAGAACAATTTATTGTGATGCTCTTTTATCAAAATTGTTCGAAGAAACTGAAATAGATGATAAATTGGAATTAAATAATAAGACAGGATGAAAGGAAGTGATTAAAATACATCGGATCTATAGAATGACCAGAATACCCCTGTAATGGAAATGACTCAAGAATATCACCAAGCTCAGGAATGATTGGATATCTTCGAGCTCTGAAATGAATTTAATAAAACAAAGCACTAGAATTACCAAAATACCCTTATGACCTATACTAAGTAGATATTTTAAATTAATTAAGGAATCCAAGTAAATATGGATGTTGTACTACCCTTAAAAGTTATGGAACATAACTTAAGTGAGCCAATCAACCTTAATGATATGTCAATACCTGAATGACATAGATATTATTCGATCGCGTGTTCGTCTTCTCAAGTTTGGTTCGATGATAATTTTGGAAATATTCAACTCTACAACTCTAGATCGCATTCAATACTAAGAATTTTATATTTGTTCGACAAATCAAGCACGAAGACCGAACTGAACTGAAAGAAAGTACAATATATATATATCTAAAATTCAGAAACGTCTGGAATTACTCTGGAAAATTCTGAAATAGTTGAAATAGACTTGACTACTGAATGAACTAGGTAACCTCAAAGACTGAGGATTAAGTAAGAGATTGGAATAAGCCTGAAAACTCGGATAAACTTACGTGATGTATTATCCCTATGGATTATGAACCATAAATCAAGTACGTCGGTATTTCCTGATATAGTTGAAACATGGAAATGAAATAAAGACCATTAGAATATTTGTTCGTCTCCTTAAGTTCTGTTCAGTGATGACTCAGAAGGTGATCTATGGATAAGAATATTTGGTATTAAAGAGTAAATACCCTGGAAGGTTAATGAATTTGATAAGTTGACAAGTATTAGTTCTGGGAGCTATTCATCTGGAGTTGTTCGATAATCTGATCAATCGACATAGATTGTAAAGGTCATGAATCTTCGTTATTCCTTATCAGCTCAAATCACTCTGGTCATGTATGAAAACATAAGTAACTCATATGTAAAGGATTTTGAATACCCTTCTGATTACGTAGAGCTTCTGATAAATGTCCGAATAAGATGATCATGATAAGCATATTATGAATAACTGATGATTTTTGTCAGTTAACAAACTCTTTTAATAGTGATTCTAATTTTCGGCATTCTATCGGTAAACTGAAGATTTGTATTTCTCTGCCCGATAAGATTATCTTGTATCTCTAAATAATATCTGGAAACTCTAGTGTGTTCCCTGCTTATATGAATATTTTATCTGATTTCTTATTTGAATTCTGTTTTGACATCTGATTTGAAATCTTTTATGATTCCTAACCTGGATTCTATTATGATATCTGATCTGAATTATGTTTTGATTTTTGATATCTCCGTTTACCGATGGAGAAATGTTTTATCTGGGGGTTTATTGTTGGAGGAAGATTATTTGCAAACTCCTCAGCTTTATGCTCAGGGTATAAATGGCATGTGTGGTTGGGTGTATGGTTCTGGGAAACCTACACATTTATGATGTGAACGGATGGGGGTATATATATATGTGTTTAAAAGATCTGTATCTTTTTATTGGTTTTACGGGAACATATTAGAAAACCTATTTTGATCTCCTAAACCTAAACATCCGAAATATTTCCATCTGAAATGAATACTATCTGTTACTACCTGCGATATCAATGGACCTCAACTCAGCCTAAAAATCTGTATATATCTGAACCAATAAGGAAATGTATGTTTATCTGTATCTGTAAGTTCTTCAGCATCATCTGGTAGTTCTGTATTAATGAGCTTTCCGAAGCTCACTCTATTACTCAACATTGCAGGTTAAAAGAATTGTACCAGTGCAGCTATCGAAATCAGTAAGGGAGTTCTTCCGGCATTATTTGCATAGTACGGTACATGTGATTAGGGGGCATGTAATTGTATTTTGTTTTAATATTTGAGTTTGAAAATCTATTTTATTTCTGTATACTGATAAATCATTTTATAAGTTACATATTTTAATAAAAGTTTTAATTTTTTTGCTATTTTTACAGTGGGTCGCTTCGGTGGCCCTAATATGACACTCCAGATCGGATTGGGTTAACCGCATTGGTCTGAGGAGGTTACATAAGGTCGTGTTCACCATATGGACTAAGGGTACGTTTGGATTGGGGGAAAGAAGATTATCGTGGGGAAAGTTTTTTTCCACAATGTGATACCCATGTTTGGATTGCAAAGATTCCCAATAAGGGGTAATAAGCCATTCCCAACAGTGGCATTTTGGTGCTTATTACCAGGAATTTCTTTCCCCACAATCCCTTAGGTATTAATCTTTTCTCATGACTTTGGACTAAAATGCCCTTAAAACATTTTTAAAAAAAATATCCTTCTCCTAACCGTTGAATAAAAAAAATCTGCGAAGGGTAAATTGCAAATTTATCCTTAAACTATTTTTAGATTTACAAAAAAAGTCCACAATTAGAAATTTATATGAAGTTCAGGGGTTAAAATAAAATTAAACCCTTTCATTAAACTAATTTATCTTTTAAATTTTGTAAAACAAATTATATAAATTTTATGAATTTAAAATTTTTAAAGAAAATATATAAATTAAAAATAATAAAATTATATATTTTCTATGATATTTTATACAGATATTTTCTTTTGAATATTTAGAATTCAACTTGTTTAAAAGACAAATATATAACAAGGACAATTTGGTAAAATATACATTCTAGTAATCTTTTATTCTTTTAACCAAACATTGTAACCTTACATTCTTGCTAAACAAACCAAACAGGACAATGTAACATTCCCAGTAATGTGTTAGGTAATGTTACATTTCGGTAATCCTATTCCCGGAGGTAATGCTACATTCCATGAACCAAACGCACCCTAAGGGTGTGTTTGTTTCATGTAAATGATTTTACGGAAAATGTTATCCGTGTTTTCAAGTGTTTGATTCAAGTAAAATAAAAAGTCAATGTAAAATAAATTACTAGTGAACTGAAAAAAAAAAACAATCTATTCTCCGTAAAATGACTTACCCTTTTATTTTTCGGTAAGTTGTTTTACATGCCTCGTTTCTTCATCTAGAGAACATCTTCTACTTCAAAAGCATTCAAAACTCCTGTAAAAAAATCCACAACTGGCGTCCCATCCTTTTTATGGAAATGAAAATCAGGTGATAAGATTTCTTCTTCCATGAAGATTTATTGTTTTTACAAGAAAATTCTATTATCTCAGCTTCCTTCATTAGAGAGGCTTTTTGTTATCATATTCTTCATCTTTATATTTCCTTTTCATTTGTTTGTTCTAGATTAGGTTTCAATTTTATTTTCAATATTCAAATTTTGTTTTGAAAGTAAAATTTTCGTGGTATCCTTGTCTGGTTTGAGAATTTTACTTTTAGATTGTTGATTCCTTTGTTAGTTTTTTTAGGTTGGTGGTTTTTCTCAAATTGTGAAATATTCAGATTTGTATTCTAAGGATTTTAAAGTGTCTACAATTATAAAGGAAAATTTCTTTGTTTTGTTATTTTTTTTTGGAAAATCAAAATTTATTAGAGATTAAACTTTTAAGATCTGTAGATGGACTTTTAATGTTTTGATTTGGTTATACAATGTTTTCTAGGTTATGTCAATTTGTTAAAGACATTGTCGTTTCCTTGCATTATTTTCAGAGTTTGTTTCTTCAGTAAATTTAGATATATAACTGATGTTAGTAATTTTAAATTTTTAAAATTTTTATCATTTTAGTAAGAATTGTTATGTTTTTGCATTCACTTTATATGCAAATTCATCTTTTGAATAATCCTAATATTGATGAAGTTCGACAAGTCTTTGGATTGTCAGAGTTAAATATTGTCTATTTACAAGGAAAATTTGAACGTTGATAGTGAATAAATTTGTCATATGGTTTGTAGATATATAGACTTGTCCACTCCAGAAAATTTATTTGGACTCTTCAAATTTACAATACATATTACTATTAGTGATACATGATTCTGCTATTACAATGATTTTGTAAGATAGTTTCATACATTATTTTTCTTTTGTTTTATACTTTACTAATTTTGTTAATAACAATGTTGGCTTGAAGTTTGTTATATTTTAATGGATTATGCTTGTGCATGTTTATTTGAAGACTTCCAGTGATGATCACAAATTGAATCAAATTGTTATAGTTTATTTCATACCATCAATTTAATTGTTGAACGATGCTTTTTAAAAAAAAATTAAAAGGTAAAAGTGAATTAAGTTGTACAAATAAGTTAGAATATAAATTGTCTTACTAAAAGTTCATTAACAATCTGATCTCTTTACATTTCAAGATTTTGATTTGTAATGTTATGGAATATTTATTAGCAATGCTCAAAGAAAATAATTGTCATAATTATTAGAATTGTTTAAGAATGTTGATTAAATTAGCATTTTTTTGTTAGTAATGCCTAACTTTTTTTTTTACTTTTTGAAGCAACTAAAAATATTTATTGCAAAGAAAATTTGAAGACGTAAAAGAAAGGTTATAGAATGGATGAAACACCTTGGACATGTACCAGTAAGAATGATAATAGAACACATGAGAGTTACAAGAAAAGCTTGATGATTTACGAGATTTAAAGTGGATAATTTAAGTTCTTTTGATTTATTTTCTTAATGTTATTGTAAGTTGTAAATGTTTTACATATATTTGTTACATTTTCTTTTGGTGAATTGAGAATTACTTATAAACTGTCAATGAATAAGCACACAAAATAATATATGTATAACTTCATTAATATAATTTATTTATATTTTATATATATAATTATAAAAATGAGTGATATTTAATATTAATTTCATTTACTTTAATAAAAACATTGTAATCATATAGAAAATTTGGTTAAAAAGATAATTTTATAATTATAAAATTAAATCAATAAAAGATAAAAGATAAAATAATAATAAGATTATAAGATGAGTTTATTTAATGAAAAAATAGATTTTGAAAATTATTTTCATGAAAATTTACCAAAAAGAAAAATGATTTACACAACTTCATCCAAACACCATAAAATAATTTTGTAATTCATTTTCCAGAAATATAATTCATTTTCCAGGAAATGTAATTCATTTTCCATAAATTGTTTTCAGTAAAACAAACCGACCTTAAGTATCCTTTAGTGTTAACCCGAATATGACACATACGGTTGTGCCCACCATCTACACTAAGTATCATTTAGCACTAACCCAAATATGCAAAATGTTGTTGGACTCTATGACATGCCAACTATACCACTGTCCCGCAATGACATACTTGGGCATATAATCTATATTTATTCCATCCATGGCAATGTATATCAATATACTTAACATTGGAAAATTCATACCCAAAATAACATTCATAACATAACATCATATATATATATATATATATATATATATATATATATATATATATATATATATATATATATATATATATATATATATATTAGTGATCAATGCATTATGTATTTAACCTTTGACATTTAGAACATGTCAATCATTTGATAAATGATATATATATATATATTAGCCTCATTAAGCTTCAAACTAGATCATTGTTCTCGATTCACTTCGATCACGAAATCAATTACGATCTATACAAAGTCACATATACATATTGAAAACTTATGTTAGTATTATACTAACATAAATAAATTCCAATAATAACAATACATAAAATATATTCGAAACTTATTCGATATAAAATTATTTTACTATCCCAATTTAGGTAAAAGGCCCTTCACCATTTCACTTAATTTCACTTAAATACTGAAAATTCCAGCATTGAAATAATATTATCAACTTAGTACATTAACATTTGCAAAATTATCCTTAAACTCTCCAAACTTTCCAAACTAGTCACCTAACTTACCAAGTTTCTAAAATGGTCCAATTTCACATTCTAACTTCAATTTCAACACTCGAACATAAATTTCCAGCATAGTACAACAACTATTGCAAAATTACACATCAACCCCAATAATTTCTCATAATTATAAAATAGGTCCCATAATTTTAACAAAATTACAAAATGGTCCCTATAACTACCAATGATGTACAAAATGGATATGTGACTTATGGTTAACTTCTTATGCAAATCTTGACTTTGGATGCCAAATGTTTAAATTGTATGTTAATTGATGTTATGAAGAATGCAACACATGTATTTTGACATCGTTTAAGTGGTTCAAGTGTGTCCAAGCATATTCATAGACCTTAGGACTAATTTCATGGAAGTTTGGGGGCTTATTCTTGCATTTTTTTTTTTATGAATTTTCTGCATTTCCTAGAAAAATGACCAATCCCTTTTGAAAAAAAAAGTATTGATCCCTTTGAAAAAATATTCATTCCTTATAAAAGTTTAGCTACTGTTTTGAAAAGGATCGATCCCTTCATTGTTTGTTAGATGAAAAAATAGGTAAAATTCCATTCATTAAAGGCCTAAAGTGTTCCCTAAGTCCTAGGATGCCCCGAAACTTTGAAATGTATTCAATTTGGCCCAAAACTTGATTTCTTAATTAAAGATTGGTTCTAAGTCAGATTTGGTTGAAACTTGTTCTATGACTCTATAATAATGATCATTTCATAATGAAACCTTCAATTTCATATTTTTGGTTTATATTCATATTTTAAAAAGTTTACATTTTAGTCCCAAAGTTGAGCATGTTCAATTAGGTCATTGTTTGACATCCAATTAACCTACAAATTTGCATGACACTAATTAATGAGTAATAATGAATATTTGTAACTTTAAAATAAGAATTTTACTTGAACAAGTTTGTGGTGTTAAATGTCTGAATTACCCCTACATTGTGAGTAATGTTTATCTTGTGATATTCGATCTCTTAATGTTGTGATTGATATTCTTGTTGACTGCAACCACATTTCGCATGATGAACATTTATGTTTAAATTACTTTTTCTTAGTTTGCATGTTTAGGGTTTTGTTTTTGTTCAACATGATTGGAATCTAATGTATTCTCAGGTATTCGGGTTAATCTTCGTAACGGGGTATGGGATGTTACAAAAATGCTTAGAAAATTTGGTTTTCTCCACCTCGTTTTAAAGTTTAGTGCATCAAAAGACTTTACTTCAATAATATTGTGCCGAGGACGTTATAGAGCCATTTATTTAATAGGATGTAAACAAAACTTTGGAACCATAATGAATGTGTAGAAATCCAATAACATGATATGAAATCATTGTAAGAACATATATATCTAAAATTTGATCCAACTAAATGGCAAATTTGCATAAACAATAAATATATTAAGCCTAAATCATTAACCCTAAACTCCAGTTTACGTT
The DNA here is from genome assembly GCF_006381635.1 of Hibiscus syriacus. NCBI lineage: Eukaryota > Viridiplantae > Streptophyta > Magnoliopsida > Malvales > Malvaceae > Hibiscus > Hibiscus syriacus. The sequence continues at coordinate 1,765,495 of NW_024062539.1, read as the reverse complement.
ATTTAATATGCCTGCAAATGTGATTGCACTTTAGTGGTTAGGTTGAAGGAGTCCTTTATAGCATGTCGAACGGTGTAATTACTGGGTGATTCTTCGCACTGATGAGATGGAAAAGTCTAAGGATTAAGTTTTTTCACATGAAGATATACATATGTTTTGGGGAGCGACGGATTAAGTCTTTTAAATAGGCGAAGAAGTATCAATCAATATTTATGCTTTGGGTATCGATACAAATTTAAAGGGTGCAACCAAATATTTAATATTCGCAACCGAATTTGTAATATGTTTTTATAATAAATCTGGTTGCAACCTTTGTAAAGAATGCGTACCTTAATATGTTTTAATAATAAATCTGTTTGCAACCTTATAACCGGTAAATATACTCATATAGGAACAACCTAAAACGTGACCTTTGCAACCAGATTTTTAATAGGTTTTCATAATATAAATGGTTGAAACCTAATAACTTAATTGGTTAAAAAAACTAAAAGGACGTAACCTAAAACGTGACCTTCACAACCGAATTTATAATAGGTTTTAATTATAAATTCGATTACAATCTTATATCTTAACCGATAAATATACTCATAAAGGTGTAACCTAAAACGTGACCTTATCAATCGAATTTATAATAGGTTTTAATAATAAATCCATTTCAACCTTATAACTCAATTTATAGATATACTCATAAAGGCACGATCTAAATTGTTAACTTCACAATCTTATTTTTAGTAGGTTTGCTTAATATAGGGTTACAACCTTATAACTTAACCGGTTAAATTAACTACAAGACTGCAAACTATGGTTTCACGAACATATATCTAAACTATAAATCTTAAACCCCAAACCCTACAACCTAATTTATTAACACTAAACCCTAAACCCTTAATTAAAAAGACTACAAACTAGGGTTTCATGAACATATCTCTCCTTTCTTCAAAATGCTATTATGAGTTTCGTTCGAACCTATTGACTGCAAATTCGCTTCTGGTGCTCAGAAGGAAATTGATTTTAGAGAAGAAACATGCTTTTTCCTTCAAAGATAATAAAGTATGTCTATACTTTTCATAAATCACCCATCTTTTTGGAAAAAAAATTGATACTTTCCCTAAGTATCAATATTTATCCTAAAGTTTGATACTCTTTTTTTAAATACGGAAATATCGATATTTTAACAAGTATCAATACTTATCAATAATATAAATTTGTCGGTTACTCTATTTTTTTTATAGTTGCAATCTAAAATATTACAAGTTATACCATATTTTCGTTCGTCTTCAATATATATTACTATGATTCTTATCAAATGTTTGATCACTCCTCTATCCATCATTTTTTTAGTCATATTTTAAACTGTCTTTCTTTAGACTTTTTCTATCCAAAGGATTGAAACAATAAGTCATAGATTTATGAGACCAAAATGACGACTCTCATTGAAATTTGAAAGTTATGATTTAAACTTTTTGTTTCTTGAAACTCCGTTGTGATCCTGTATCCTTAGGACTGTCGTTTGATAAATTGTTAGCAACTTTAGAATAATATCATAGATTTGTGATATTAAAAGGTTTAATATAAAATTAAGTGCCCAAATTATATTATAAGTTAACTTTTGGTCATTAAAAATAGGTTTTTAATGTTTTCTCCGTTACACTTTTAGGTGTCTACTGTTAAAAAAATGTTAAGTGACATATGATAAGTTTATATTTTTTAAAATATATATATTTTAAATATTTTTTTATTTTTGAAAAATTATAAATGTAACATGTATCACTTAACGATTTTTTAACAATAAACACCTAAAAATATAATGGAGAAAACAATAGATTCCCATTCTTTACGCACCAAAATTTTGGTTATAGTTTGGACACTTATTTTTACATTAAGCCATATTAAAATGATGAATCTCATTGAAAGTCAACTTTTTTTCTTTTAAATTTAATGAAAAAATAAATGTTTAAATTATATCTTAAGTTAACTTTAGGTATTTAAAGAATTTTTCGTTAAAAATAGGATTTTAATATTTTCTCCATCACATTTTTAGGTACCTATACGGTAATATCCGTTAAAAAATGTTTAAAATATATCTTAAGTTAACTTTAGGTATTTAAAGAATTTTTCGTTAAAAATAGGATTTTAATATTTTCTCCATCACATTTTTAGGTACTTATACGGTAATATCCGTTAAAAAATGTCAAATGACATTTTTCATGTTTATATTTTGATTTAATGCAAAAATAAGTACCCAAATTATACTTTAAATTAGTTTTAGGTGCCTAAAGAATATTTCGTTAAAAATAAGTGTCTAATATTTTCAACATTATACTTTTAGGATTTTAGGCCATAACAACCGTTAAGTTCTACTATTATCTTACATGAATTAAGTTTATATTTTATACTATCAATATAAACTCAAAAATATTAAATAAACTCAACTTAAAAATTGGATTGAAACTCCATAGTTGGACCGTTTATATTCAAGTCCAATACATATTTGTCTATAAAAAACTTTATACTTCCTTTGTACCAATAAATTTGTCTACTGTTGACTTTTTTTTGTCAAAATTTTATAACTTTTACTCATTATTATTTAAATTTTATTATTAGTATAAATATGAAAAAATATATTTATAAACTTTAAATCAAATAGTTTTTAAATATATATTTATAAAATTATTTTTTAAAATATTTAAAAGAATTATAGTCAAAGTTTAAAATTTTTTACTTTTAAAAAATCAATAATGTACACAATTAATGGGATTAAGGTAGTACTAAATAGACTTAATATAAAACTAAGTGTCTAAATTATACTCAAAAATAACTTTTGGTGCCTAAAGAATTTTTCATTAAATATAGGTGTCTAATGTTTTATCTGTTAAACTTTTAGGTATCGTCGTTAAAAAATAACGCTCGACTTGTGCTCGAAAGCTTGCAAGTTTTAAAATTGTCAAGCTTAACCTGAACTCGAAAATAAAAATTGAAGGTCGACTCAAGCTTGAAAAAACTTCTCGAAAAATTATTAGACAAGTCAATCGAATCTTGAAGTCGAGCTCAGTTCAAGCTCGAACTCGAGCTCAATCTTGAATCTTATGTGCATGAAAAATCTTATATTGCAGTTAAAAACATATAATTTTTAATATTATTAAAATTTAATTTGAAAAATTAATATATTATTTTTTAAAATAATTTTTTTTAAAACTATAAATGTCATATGTGCCAGATAACGACCGAATTTAACAACCGAATCCAAACACCTAAAAATGTAACGCCGAAAATGTTAGACACATATTATTAGTAATAAGTTCTTTAGGCATTTAAAGTTAGGGTATCTTTTGAACATTTATTTTTGCATTAAGTCAAAAAATAAAATGACACATGTCACTTAACAATTTTTATTAATGGTCTTTATTGCGTAGACACCTAAAAACATAACAAAAAGAACGTTAAACATCTATTTTAATAAAAAATTCTTTAAATACTAAAATAATTAAAGTATATTTTATACACTTATTTTTACATTAAACCTTTTTTAAAGTAATATTTCAAAACAACGAGCTTCAGTTATTTTAGGTACGACCCACTATGAAAAACATCAATACAGTTCATAACATATTTCTTATCGCATGTCACATTCTTACTTATTTTTTTATCAATTTAATAACAAGAGAAAATAACCTCAGTGACCAAAAATGCCTTATAATATACGATTTTAACCAATTTTTTTTGGATTTGCCAAAAAGACCAACTAAATCGCAATGCGATCGATAATTCGCAACGCGATCTCCGATATCGCAAATCAGTTTCCAGATTCGCAACGCGATTCTGACTATCGCATTGCGATTTTCCAAATTCGCGTTACGATTTTCCGACTATCGCAATGCGAATATGTAAATCGCAATGCGAATATGTAAATCGCAATGCGATTATGACTATCGCAATGCAATTCTGACTATCGCAACGCTATTCTGACTGTCGCAACGCGATTCTGACTGTCGCAATGCGATTCTGACTGTCGCAACACTGAATTTCAAATTCGCAACAGGTTTTAGTTTCGCAACACAAATGTTTTGGGTATATAACTATACAGCAGAAGCAACTCATAACCTAAATCCCTAAATCATAACTCATTCCATCTCCATCTATCACTCTCTCCGGCGACATCCGTTCCTATATCCAACGACATCCTTCCCCATCCGGCAACAGGTTTTAGTTTCGCAGCTCGTTTGTTTAGTAAATTAATTTACAATAATGAAATCATCTAATGTTGATCATGTTTGGATAGATTTGTGTTTTGGAGGGTCATGGGAGAATGTTCATGGTGTTTTACAATATATGCCTTTACCCATGAATCTTCAACTAAAATTGTCATTAAAAAAGTTAACTTATGAAACTCTAATGTTACATGTTGCAAATAAATTGAATTTAGAGCCCTTAAGTGGATTTAGGCTATCTTATCAGAGAAAAGGTAAAGTTTATTTGTTAACCGACAATGAAGATGTTGAACGATTCATTGCTTACATTAGTGTTTCGCAAGATGATGTTACATTGTATGTTGCTGAACCTAGAAGTAGTGAAGTTGGGTCTGTAGCGGGTAGTAATCAACTAAGTTTTTCAACCCCAGTTTATGGTGCTCAAAATTTAATGGTTCCACCACAATTTCATCACCAAGCAAATTTTGTTTCACCACATTTCCAAGACCAAACACAATCTCAAAACACACTACCTTTTCCTAATCCAAATCCCAATCAACTTTCAGCACCAAATTCCGGTTTTCGTATTAACCAGTTAGACGATGATGAGCCAACAGAAAAAATTGTGAGTACTAGTCAATATTCAAAATTTGATCTTGGTCAATACCCAGACTTTGATCTTGGTCAATACTCGGATTTTGATGATGTTTCAGAAGAAGAAACAGACCCTGCGTGTAATGATTTTGATATTGATCAATACCCGAATTTTGATGATGAAACAGCCGCTGCCGAGGAAGATGTTGTTGATGATAATGAGGAGGAAGTTACGACTGTGAATGAACATGTTGAACATCCATTCTATAATTCATATAACCCTGAAGAAGGAAAAGAAGAAAAAGAAATCCCCGAAGAAAAGTCCCCGAAGAAAATGCCACGGGAGTATAACTGGAATATGCCAGAATTACTTCAGATACCGGAAGAAGAGTTGGTAAAAATAGCAGTTGATTGTTACACAAAAATTATTCGTATCAAGAAAGATGATTGTTTTGATACAAAGGAAGACTTGAAGATAGCTTTGTATACGAAATGTATGGAAGATGGCTATCAACTAAAAGTTAACAAATCAAGCAAAGATCGTTTCGAAACAAGGTGTATGATTGACAAAAACTGTACGTGGCGTATGATTGCAAAGAGGGTAAAAGATTGCGAAATGTTTCAAGTTAGGACTTTTATTGATAAACATACATGATCAAGAACCCAAGTTTTTCCTCACCATAGACAGGCAAACAAAAAGGTGTTGGGTGGTTTTCTGGCTGAGTTAATGTTTTTGAATGGTAGGGTATATCGGGGACATGAAATTATGACTCACATGAATGCTCGGTTCAAGATTAGTATCTCATATTCTCAAGCTTGGAGAGCCAAATTTTATGCCTTGGAATTGTTGAGGGGGTCGCCAGAAGCATCGTTTGCCCAACTGCCGGCTTATTGTCACAATTTAAAGCTGAAAAATCCTGGGTCGGTAACTCATATCAAAACAGATAGAGATGGACGCTTTGAGTTGCTTTTTATCACCATTGGTGCTGCGGTTAGTAAATCAATATAATTTTGTTGACTCATTTTTGTTAGTTACATGCATTTCACATTTAAATGATTATATTTCTTGTGTATATGATTTTGTAGATTCGTTCGTTTATTACTTGCATGCACCCAGTTATTATAGTTGACGGAGCACATTTAAAAGGTCGATACATTGGAGTAAACTTATTAGAAGTAGCCATGGATGCTAACAATGGGATACTGCCATTAGCTTACGGGGTTGGCAAATCTGAAACCTCTGATTCATGGACATGGTTTATGGGGCATCTTAGGGAATGCATAGGTCTTATTAGCAATCTGACAATCATATCCGATAGGGCAAACTCAATTGACAACGCTATTAGAAGGTGTTTCCCATATGCTTTTCATGGACTTTGTGGTGTTCATTTATATAGAAATCTAAAATCAAGGTCTGCTGGTATAAAAAATCACAAATGGACATACTGGAAGGCTGTAAAAGCTTATCGGGAAGTGGATTTTAATAAGCATATAAATTGTTTAAGACGTGTTTTGCCTCAGTGTGCTCAAACACTAGAAGATGTCGGGTTTGAAAGATGGTCAAGAGTACATCAACTTGGAGCAAGATATGGTTTCATGACGTCTAATAGTGCAGAATCAATCAACGCTCTAAGTCGTCATTCCCGGAAATTACCCATTACTATGTTAATGGAGTTTTTTCGAGCCTCATTTCAACAGTGGTACTACAAGAAAAGAAACCATGCAGGTATTATTTCTTTAAATTCGTAACTTATCATATATTTTACTAAGTATTATTTATTTAAATTTACAGGAACATTGGAACATCGTGTTACACCATGGACTGAAAAAAAGATAACGAAACGTGTTGTGAAGTCAACGTCATGGAGAGTTAAACCATGTTCAAACACTTTGTTTGAAGTACTGGATAATAACTTAAATGGGCTTGTCGATCTAAATGCAAAGACGTGTAGTTGTATGAAATGGCAAACATCTGGTTATCCGTGTGGGCATGTTATAAAAGTTACTCTTCATCTAAACCAAGATGATTCAAGCGCATACGCTATGGATTGCTACACTACAGAAGTATATCGACAGACTTATGCCGAGATTATCTACCCTATTCCACATCCTTCTGAGTGAGACATACCAGATGACTTACAAACAGTTTTGCCACCAGCCATGGACAGAAGGCTACCTGGCCAACCAAAAAGTCACGATAGTATACCGTCTAAGGGTGATGAGAAGAAGAGATCTACATGTAGTCGGTGCAAGGAAAGTGGTCATACAAGGTTGACATGTGGATCACCAGTGCCATCACAATCATCTTTTCCTCTACCAAAATATGGATCCTCATCAAAATCCAAAGCTCATATGGTGTCAAGAAAAAGGCAATCAAAATTGCAATCAAAATCAAAATCCCAATCACAACCGGCTTCACCTTTTGGGACTATTAACTTAGGTGATTTTTAAATGCAAACGTTGTATTATGTGTAAACTTTTAACATTTTCAGTTAGGCATGTATTAGTAACTTGAGTTTGAACATTACTATGATCTGTTCAGTTGTTATCACTTATTACATATTCATTTGAATATCGCAACGCGAATTTGACTATTATGTGTATATTATGTGTAAACTTTTAACATTTTCAGTTAGCCATGTATTAGTAACTTGAGTTTGAACATTGCTATGATATGTTCAGTTGTTATCATTTATTACACATTCATTTGAACATTGCTATGATATGTTCAGTTGTTATCACTTATTACACATTCATTTGAATATCGCAACGCGAATTTGACTATCGCACCGCGAATTTGATTATCGCAACTCAAAAATCGCAACGCGAATTTGATTATCGCAACACGATTATGACTATCGCAACGCAAAAATCGCAACGCGAATTTGACTATCGCAACGGCTATTTGACTATCGCAACGAGAAAATCGCAATGCAAATTTGAGTATCGCAATGCGAATTTGATTATCGCAACGGGTATTTGACTATCGCAACGAGAAAATCGCAAAGCGTATTAGACTATCGCAACGCGAATTGACTTTCGCGTTACGATTTTGTCTTTCGCATTGCGATTTTGAGTTTAGCGTTGCGAAAGTGTACCTCCAATAGGTCTTTTGCCTTCAATATGATGCAGATTGAAATCAACAAATCAATTTTTACATTTCAATCAATTAAACAGGCACAAATAAGAATTATTTACACATCAATATTAAACAAACAACTTTTACAAATCAATTTTTATAAATCAATTAAACAAGCAAAAAATGATAATAATTCTTATTTTCCTCATCAATTAAACAAATCAGACTTTTAAGAATCAATTAAACAATCAAAAAAAGTGTACCCCAAACAGTTGTTTATGCACCCATACATCAATTTCACGCAGCTCACTTCAGGATTAACCTGCAGAAACCAAACATTTGCTCAAATAACACTTTCTACACATCTAAAACCAACAAAAGCAAATTATTATTGAATTCTAGGTACTTAACAACACTTGCATTTGACTTATAAATTGTTTATGGACACTTTCATAACGCGGATGCAGGTAGGCAGTGTCTCGAATATATCGCTCTAGCCATAAAATACCGAAACCACAAGCCTACTGTACCTCTATCTCTATCGGTGGGAGGTAGAAACTGTGTACTTCCTATCGTCAAACGCTCCAAGCACATGCATACGAGAGGACCACAATCCCATCTGGCTTCCGGCGTTTGTTTTGGCGCGGTCTCGTCTCCGATAACTGTAACATTGAACTTCTTTGGCTTCTTGTTTCCAGAATAAGTCCAATAATTAATCGCATCCAAGAATTTAGCCAAATGAGAGCTCCATCCCTTAATAATATCTCTCAAATCAGACAATGATATGTAATTTATCATGCTGTCATATATTATTGTCTTCAGGGATGGGAGTTGAAGCTCGACGAGAAGCCAATGAGTACGTTCCAAAACAGGGATAAACACCTGCAATCATAAGTAATAATTCAAATTACGCACTTATTTATGAACACCTTTAAAATATTTAAAAAATAAATAAATACTAACCTTATCGACCTCCCACCATGCAGGATAAAGTTTAACTTGTCCATTAGCCAACACATATGATTCCTGTCGTTGATTCTTCAAGTGAACTACGTGAAAAGATGTCGATATAATTGTATATCGCATATTTTTTTAATTTTTATTTTTCTTCAATTTCCTTACTATTAGAAGACGTGACACCCATGCATCAATATGTTGTTTTACAAAAAAAGACATATATTAGTGAATTACATAAATTTAAAAAAAATTAATCAAAATGAAATATAAGAAGAAATATAAGACTTACCCCCCATCGAAATAGTCATTGTCTTCAACCCCTAATAACACACCCCACCAAGACCGTTCAATCAACAAATGCATATCATCGTTGAGTTTGTATATGCCAGCGTAACACCCTTGGCTTCTGCTCATGTAGATAAAAATCAACTGTGGTCTTAGCCCAAAGGGTATTATCCAGAATTGTTTCCGGTAGTTGTTTCCTCTGCACTTCATCTGCCGGAATGGTACTGGCTGGTAACTTATACGAAAGCCAACAGTCATCCATCATGTCTGGCACATGAGGGGGTTTCTCAATAATTCGATATATTATGCCGTGTGAATCGGGCTCTAGGGAGGGACTTCTTCAACGATGACAGTGGCCTCTTAAATGGTGGGAGGGGACTCTTGAGGGATGATAGGGGCCTCTTGAACGATAGGGGAGGCCTCTTGAACGATGACAGGTGAGTCGGGCTTTTTCTTACGGATTCTTCGCACTATTGGGGTGAACGGAGACTTAATGGCACGTGCACGCCGTCTGATGCGTGAACTCCGTCTTGCAAGAAAAACCCGACGTAGAGCATCCACCTTAGCGTGCCGCTAAAAATAAATTAATACATAAATCAGTAAATAAACAGATATGATATTAAACAGTGAAAATAAAGACAAATATATTTCAAACTTGCACGGTATTCACCCAAGTCATTATTCTATCATTGTTCACAAAATGCATCAGATAACATTCCAGAAGTAATCACTTATATAAACATTTAAAAGGACAACATATAAGTTTAGTGCAGGTTCAATGACAACATAAAGAGTAGTAGTTTATTCTTGAAACTTAAATTTTCAACACTGTGAAGTTAGTATTTGTCTTTGTCTTTTGGTTGAAGTAATGCAATTCATTCAAGTTTCAATTTGCAGAAGAAGAATAGAATCTGAAACTTAAAATCGCAACACGAATGAATATCGCAACGCGAAAATGACTATCGCAACGAGAGAATCGCAATGCGATTTTCATTTCGCATTGCGATTCTTTCGTTGCGATAGTCAAATTCGCGTTGTGATAGTCATTTTCGCGTTGCGAAAGTAAACTATTTTTCTTCTGCAAATTGAAACTTGAATGGATTGCATTACTTCAACCAAAAGACAACCAAAAACAAATACTAACTTCACAGGGTTAAAGAATAAACAGTTTAGCAGTATTGGCAGCAACCGAATGAATTTACTATGCAATCTAAGTGAAATGGTTAATCTAAGTGAAATTACGAGTAAATTTATCATCAAGTTAAATATGAAAAATATTAAACTTACCTCGTTGCGTAGAGTATGAACCTCATTCTGCAACGATTCTACCATCTCACGTAGAGCATCTACCTAACCACGTAAAGTAGACACCTCAACACGCCATGCACCATTGTCATCGCGTAAAGTACCGACCTCCTCACGCAAGGCATTGACCTCATCACGTAACTCCCCTAACTCATCCCGTGGAGGTGGAGGTGGAGAACAGAGAGATAAACATCGTGGCATCTTTGTCGATCGCCTATCATGAGGTGATGGTGGAGAAGAGGCTCGATGATGTGACATAATAGGTGATGGCTCTCGTTGTGGAGGTGTATAGTCGGGTCGATCAGGTGATGGCTCTGGGTGAGGTGATGGCTCTTGAAGTGGAGGCTGCTCATCATCCGTGCCATTAAAAAAATGCTTACTAGCTTGCCACCAATCAGTGGCAAGCTCAGCTTTCGTGGGTGTCAGCCTCTATAATGGAGTGTTGGACTCCTAACAATATAAAAGCTCAAACAAAGTTAAACGTCTACTAGTAATAACTTGTTTATAAACATATGGTAGTATTTGTGTTAACTTACATTATTTATTGTCGTATACGGTAGTAAATCTTCCTATTGCTGCAAGGTTCGTTTCCTCTTCCAGGAAATAGCCCTAGGAATATCATTAGAAGTTTTTAATGCATATGTCTGCATGGCGGGAAAGGCCTCAAATATCCAAATCTACAAAAATATAATAACAAACATTAGTAATTGTTAAATAATAATTAATTATAATTTTGGAAACATTATATAAAAATTCTTACCTTAAAGGCCCAAATAAAGCCTGACAAAGTGTATTTGGAACCATCGCCACGCAAACTTTTTCGATCATCAAAGGCAGACGACAACTTATTCCATGTAGCTTTCCATAGATACGAACCCCACAGAAATAGGTTCCATGCATTTAGGTCCTCTACCATTTTAATTAGATCATTAGGAATAGGTTGTCTGGCCTCTCTGCCTAAAAAGTCGGCATGCAAAAGTATTAGAAGGCATACTCGGACAACATCGACGTCATCCATCAGAGTAAAACCATCTTTCTTATTCAATAATCTCGTTAAGTCTTCCACGTGTAAATTCGGCTTCTCCATTGACAGCTCAGGAAAACCCCGGGATATCCATGATATGTGGGTAATATGTCTAGTGTACCGACCTACATCATCGTGTCCGAAGCGTAGACCGGTGATTAAGCAAAACTCCTCCCGCCCAAAACACGTATACGCCGGTGGAAAATCAAACCATATCTCTTCATCACGACGTTGTATAGTATCTGGTAGATTGTTAGTCATGGTTTGAAGAAACAGATGGGTCAACATAGCATCTCCACCTGGATGTTGTACTTTCAGCCATGGCCCGAAGCAAGTATCCTCAAATATTTTTCTTTGTGCAGGTGAAAGCTTCGACGCAATTGTTTTGGCCAGGCTTAATTTATTTCTTAAGGTCAATTGAGCCGAATAAAAGTTCTACAAAAACAATAAACATACCAAGTTAGATATACCAAAAACTACACTGTGAAGATATACCAAGAACAATAAACATAAAGAGTAGTAGTTTATTCTTCAAACTTAAATTTGCAACACTATGAATTTAGTTTTTGTCTTTGTTTTTTTGTTGAAGTAATGTAATTCATTCAAGTTTCAATTTGCAGAAGAAGAATAGTTTCTGAAACTTAAAATCGCAACACGAAAATGAAAATCGCAACACAAAAATGACTATCGCAACGCGAATTTGACTATTGCAACGCGAAATGAAAATCGCAACGCGAAACTAAAATCGCATTGCGATTCTGTCGTTGCGATTTTCATTTCGCGTTGCGATTCTCGGTTTCAAATACTAAAATTGAAACTTGAATGGATTGCATTACTTCAACCAAAAGACAAAACAAAGACAAATACTAAATTCACAGGGTTTAAAGACTAAACAATTTAGCAGTATTGGTAGCAATCGAATGAATTTAATAAGCAATCTAAATGAAATGGTTAATCAATTATTGAAATTACCAGTAAACTTATCATCAATTTCAATATGAAAAACCTAATAATAATACAAAAATTTCAAAATAAAAATAATTAAAAAAACTAACCCTCGGTGGTTGATTTGGTTGATTTTCCATTTCTGACCGTGAATGATTGTGAGGGTGGCTCTGAGAGATGGAGATAGGCGGATTTCGCCGGAGATGTGGACGGATGTCACCTTAGAGAGTGAGAGATGGAGATGGGACTGAGTTGTGATTTAGGGTTTTAGGTTATGAGTTACGATTACGGGATATACTGTGGACGTTTTAGTGTTATGATATATTAATATTCGTGTTTGGAATTTGAAAAAAATACGTGTTGCGATAATAATGGCAATTTAAAAATCGCATTGCGATAGTCAGCATCACGTTGCGATAGTCAGAATCGCGTTGCGATAGTCAGAATCTCGTTGCGATAGTCATAATCGCGTTGCGATAGTCAGAATCGCGTTGCGATAGTCATACTCGCATTGCGATTTACATATTCGCATTGCAATAGTCAGAAAATCACAACGCGAATTTGGAAAATCGCAATGCGATAGTCAGAATCGCGTTGCGAATCTGGAAACTGATTTGCGATACCGGAGATCGCGTTGCGAATTATCGATCGCATTGCGATTTAGTTGGTCATTTTGGCAAATCCAAAAAAAGTTGGTTAAAATCGTATATTATAAAGCATTTTTGGTCACTGAGGTTATTTTCTCTGATAACAAATAGACGAGACATTTTGACAGAATAAATATTTTATTATTAAAAATATTTATTAATTAGTGAGATAGACTCATTATAATCCTAACCTTAGTAAACGTTGGTCCTTCTCATTTTGTCTCATGTCGGCATATATAATCAAAGACATTATATATAATCAGACTTTTCTTTTTGCTCTCTCGCTTAGAGAGGCGATTTTCCAGCTAAGAGACCTTCTGATATGATCTTGATTATGTGTTCTGAATCATATACGATGTTGTTCAATCGTGATTCTAGTAAGAACTTCGCAGTGTTTTGATTGAAGACTGAAAATGGGACCCACTAGCTATATGTGAGCTAGGAACCAACGTCATAAAAAATGAAATAGATGAAGGCTTCAAGATTGACAACAAACCGATAGAGTTCTAATCCAATAACTAAAATGAAAGCAACCTTTCAAAGAGTATATTATGCAAAAAGTTCTAAGTACAAATGCCATGGAGGTACCTATTTATAGTGTTGATAGGCACCATATGAAGAGTTTTTACAATTAAAATAAAACAATCACCTAAATGCAATTTAATTCAATTAAATGACTTGTCATTCTTCTTATCCTTTGATGGTTGGCCACGTAGATTGAAAATAGATGAATTAAGCTTTAATTTGAGATAATTCCAGCCTTAAATTCATCCAAAAAGGAGGGGTGACTCTTGGGTTGCCTTGCTTTGCTTGCAAATGGAAGAAAAGAGGATAAATGAAGTCATAGGATGAATGTGGACATCCTACATGTCCAAATCAGCTTCTCTCTTCAAATTCCTTGCTGATTTTATCACTTAATTTGGTGGCTAAATGAAATAAAATCATCTTTCATTGCTTGTTCCCTTGTAGAATATGATCAGCCTTCAAAAGATGATAAAGGCCTTGAATGCTAAGTTTTGAATGCTGTATATTGCATGTCCCCTTGCTTGAACGTGAATGACCTTCAATGGGTGATAAAATCAACCTTGAATGCCTTGAATTGGTGAATTAAGATGGCCATCAATTGCTTGTCTCTTCGTAGAAGATGAAAGGACTCTTCCTTGGCTCAAACTCCTGTAACAAAATTCCAGCCTGCACTGTCTTCAATAAATCGATCATATCTCAAACTCCCGATATCGGATTGAGGTGATTCAAAAGGCATTGGAAAGATAAGAGATAGAGGAATAATTTCCAACTGATTTTTGGACCCAAACACGTGTGTATCGAATCCAGAATTAGAAGACATTCTGACTGATATTCTTACATCTGTTGAGACTGTTCAGCTTCCCTCTTGCACCTAGACACAAAAGTAAGAGATGTTTATGCTTGAATAAAATAAAATAAAATAAGAACATATTATGAAAACATACAAAAAGCTAGTTTAATTAATGAACCAGTTTAAATGAATGAACTTGTTTAATTAGTGAACTAGCTTTATTGAATTAAAGAGGATACTTAAATGAAGTAGCTTCATAAAAACCTACATGCTTTGATGAACTCAAGCTTAAATGAAGTAGCATGCTTATTTATTTATGCAACTTAATGTCATGAAAATTCATGAACAAGTAAAAGATAAAATCCTCCCTTAAACTTGGTTGTTCCTTCTCCACGTCCCAGCCTTGAGTATGATGGTGGAGGTTCTTCTTTTGGTTGAAAAAGGATTATGAAAATCTAAACTTGGTTTGAAATTCCCAGATTAAGCTCGAATAAGCTTCTAGAAGCTTCTCAAATGTAAACAACTTGCCTCGATCAAATGATCTCAAGGAGATTGCAAAAAATGATGTAAGGCACATAACCAGGATCAGATCATTCCCTCCCTCTTTAAAGCGATTCGACCACGAATCAAAAATATCAATAAATGAACAAATCTCAGTGGCAAGTAAGAAAAAATCTTTATCCTAGGTAGAATAATCCAATTGAGTTCCTCGCCCTTTAGAAAGGCTCATCCCTGAATTACAAACATCTTTGGGAAAATGTTCTTCATCACCAAGAAAAAAGAAGTCTTTTCCATAGATGGAGAAGTTCTTTTGAACTCCTCGTAGTGGCTTGCCAATTATTTCTTCTATGACGTCTTTTCTCGAATCGACCTTGGTGACAACTCTTTGTATTTGAATCATCCCACTGAAAAATGAATCAATGTTAGAAGTAGCGAAATTGATAATAAATGAAATGGAAATATCAAACCATGGAGGATGCTTGATGATTTTGATTGGTGGTTGTTGCTTGATGTCTTTGATGATGAAAAACTTCATTGTATCTTCTCTTGAAATATAATCTAGGGATGGTTTATGTTTGATTATCTCCATGACTGGTGATGAGTTCGGAATCTCCTTTGAAGTGTTCTCATGATTCTGTAATGATAAACCAAGACTATGAGGAAAATAAAGGTTAATGTAAGATGAAATTTCCTTCTATTCTTCTTTTCCACATTCTTTCTTTTCGCTTCCAAGTTTTTCAACTACACTTTCAATCTTTTTAACTCCAATTTCTTTTTCTTCTCTCTCAATGTCATTTTCAACTCTCGTTTCTTCTTCCTTTTTGCAAACACTTTCTTTTTGAAGTTGTTCTTGCAATTGTGTTTCTTTGACAAAATTATCAAAACACACTTGAAGACGAGCTAGACTTTCTGGATTGAAAGATGCAAAATTCCTTGGCTCACTTCACGTTGAACTTTTGGCATTGCTTCTTGTTAGAAAAGTGGGGTCCTCCTTGTAAGATCTTCTTCTACATTTAGGTGTAGAACTAGAAAAAGATCGATTATCGTCTCTCCTTTTTAGTTGTGTTTTGATCTTCGATGTATGCATTTGTGAACAAGAAGGTCGTTCAATCATTCACTCCAATTTCTTTGAGATTGGGTCGAGATTCTTTTGAAACAAACTCCTTATCTCTCGTGTCATGGCTTGCATTTGCAAGTTTAGTGCACCACCATCATTTTGGTCGTCACCTCCTGAAATATGAGAATTGTCTCTAGAAGTACGAGACATTATTGGTAATAAAAAAATGAAAAATAGACCTCACCAATACACTCCAAAGAAAAATATTAATGTCACTCCACTCGTGTTTCACTCGGGATGGATTTTACCCTTGATGTTCACTCTTGCCTTTTACCGCTCTTACTTTCCTTTAAAGTTCTTGTGAAACTCCCTCGAGACTTACAAGGTGTCTTGTAGACTTCGATTGAAACAGTTGTGGCTTGGTTGAAGAATAATGTGAGTAAAGAAAGAAATGGCTACAAGAAATAACGAAGATGGGAATAGATAATGAAATCGTTAAGATAATGAAATAAATGATGAAATGAATATGAAACATTCTTAATTATTTTTTTCAAAGAAGAAAAAGATTGCTCTCGCCCTCTTTAAATTTTTCTTTTTTTCTTTTCTTTTTCCCTAATTTTTCTTCTTTTTTTCTTTTTCATTAATTGGGAGAGAGAAAATGATACGCTTACTGAATCAGCTCGCTCTGATACCAAATGATATGATCTTGATTATATGTTCTGAGTCATATACAATGTTTCCCGATCATGATTCTAGTAAGAACTTCGCAGTGCTTTGATTGAAGACTGAAAATGTACAAACAATGTTACAAGAAAGAAATTGATATAAGTAAATTGAAAATGAAAGGTTGTAGGTTATGATAAAGTGGTTTGAGGGTGATGGAATAGTGATGGTTTTTGTGGTTTAATGAAATAAAGGAAAGTGGGGAAAGTGTAGTGGTGATAATAATTTATAGTGTGGAAAGAATGGAAGTATGGTGAAGGTAAAAGATGTTATGGCGTGAGAGATGAATGATGAAATAAAAAGTATGGATTATGACCCGCTAGCTATATGGACCTAGGAACCAACAATATACAATGATTGAATCAAAGTGATAGAGGACGGAACGTGACCCACTAGCTATATGTGAGCTAGGAACCAACGTTATAAAAAAATGAAATGGACGAAGGCTTCAATACTGACAAGAAACTGATAGAGTTCTAATCCAAGAACTAAAATGAAAGAAACATTTCAAAGAGTATATTATGCAAAAAGTTCTAAGTATAAATGTCATGGAGGTGCCTATGAAGAGTTTTTACAATTAAAATAAAACAATCACCTAAATGCAATTTAATTCAATTAAATGACTTGTCATTCTTCTGGCTGGACATGTAAATTGAAAATGGATGAATTAAGCTTTAATTTGAGATAATCCCAGCCTTAAATTCGTCCAAAAAGGAGGGGTGACTCTTGGGCTGCCTTGTTTTGCTTGCAAATGGAAGAAAAGAGGATAAATGAAGTTATAGGATGAATGTGGACATCCTACATGTCCAAATCAGCTTGTCTCTTCAAATTCCTTGCTGATTTTATCACTTAATTTGGTGTTTAAATGAAATAAAATCATCCTTCATTGCTTGTTCCCTTGTAGAATATGATCAGCCTTCAAAAGATGATAAAGGCCTTGAATGCTAAGTTTTGAATGCTGGTTATTGCATGTCCTCTTGCTTGAACGTGAATGACCTTCAATGGGTGATAAAATCAACCTTGAATGCCTTGAATTGGTGAATTAAGATGGTCATGAATTGCTTGCCTCTTGGTAGAAGATGAAAGGACTCTTCCTTGGCTCAAACTCATCCAAATCATCCATGCATAAAATTTCCCGTAACAAAATTCCAACCTGCACTGTCTTCAATAAATCGATCATATCTCAAGCTCCCGATATCGGATTGAGGTGATTCAAAAGGCATTGGAAAGCTAAGAGATAGAGGAATAATGTTCAATTGATTTTTCGACCCAAACACGTTTGTATCGAATCCATAATTAGAAGACATTCTGACTGATATTCTTACATCTGTTGAGACTGTTCAGCTTCCCTCTTGCACCTAGACACAAAAGTAAGAAATGTTTAAGCTTGAATAAAATAAAATAAGAACATATTATGAACACATATAAAAAGCTAGTTTAATTAATGAACATGTTTAAATGAATGAACTAGTTTAATTAGTGAACTAGCTTTATTGAATGAAAGAGGATACTTAAAAGAATTAGCTTCATAAAAACCTACATGCTTTGATGAACTCATGCTTAAATGAAGTAGCATGCTTATTTATTTATGCAACTTAATGTCATGCTAATTTATTAACACTCATGCAAATTCATGAACAAGTAAAAGATAAAATCCTCCGTTAAACTTTGTTGTTCCTTCTTCACGTCCCAGCCTTGAGTATAATGGTGGAGCTTCTTTTTTTTGGGTTGAAAAAGGATTCCGAAAATCTAAACTTGGTTTAAAATTCCAGATTATGCTCGAATAAGCTTCTAGAAGCTTCTTGAATGTAAACAGCTTGCCTCGATCAAACGGTCTCAAGGAGATTGCAGAAAATGATGTAAGACACATAACCAGGATCACATCACCTTTTTCTCTTTTCTCTATATTTTTCTTCCTATAAAATATATCTTTATTAAAATTTTATCTTCAATCTCCGTCATTTGAACACATTCCTCCTCTCATATTAAAAGAGATTAATCATGACTAGTTGAATCAACATCACTATCAACCCGTCTAATAATCCTAAATCACTATCTCTCCTGTTGTGTATTAACATTGGTGTGGTGAGTATGATGCTCATTCTTCGAACAAAAAATCAATATTGAAGGTTGATCCTAAGTAAGTAACCTCGTACCCAAATTTGAAAATAGGATCAAGACCCAATCAACAAGAGAGGGAAAGGGATTACAAGCAGACTTGACAAGGTTAGAGTTAGAAGGAATACTAGTGAGAAGACCAAGAGAAAAGTTCTCATCACCATGAAAGTTGCATCGATGGCAACGCACCATCTGATGGATAACTATGGGGAAGCATCGCCTGAGCACTGGCTGAGGGATCACGTTACATCAACACACTAATTTGTAAATTTTCACATAAATAGTATACGAGTATTACATTGGGTAGTTTGCTTAGCTATAAAAAGTAGTTAAAAAGCTAATTAAGAATAATATCATATTATAAATATATGGTGTCATTATAGTGTGAACATTCTGTTAAATTCTGATAAGATCTTTTAATCGTAGGGTTGAGATCTTTCGACATTTTCTAATATGCATAACTAGCGTAACATCGACACACTAAATTGTAAAGTTTCACATAAAAGTAGTATAAGAGTATTACATAGTGTAGTTTGGTTACCTATAAAATGTAGTTGAAAAGTTAACTAAGAGAATTCATCAAGTAGAGTCGGTAGATAAAGGGAGTGTTGTTTTTCCAAGAAGTATGCATGTAAACGAACTGAACAAACACGAACGGTAGTATGTTCATGTTCGTTCATTTAACTTTAACTGAACAAATGAACAAACGCGAACATGAACGAACAAAAAATTTCTTGTTCGTGTTCGTTCGTTAAGGAATGTAGCTTGTTCGTGTTCATTCATTTAAATGATAAACAAACACAAATGAGCGAACATAAATGAACACAATAAACGAACGTTAACGAACACAAACAAACGAACGTAAATGAACACAATAAATGAACATAAACGAACATAAATGAAAATATATTTTTCCTAACAATTTTAGGATTATATTTTATTTAATTGTTTTGAGTTTTTTATTTGTATTTAAAATTAATTGAATTTTTAAAATATTTATGAGTATCAAATTAAAATTTATTGGACTTTAATATTTTAAATGGGTCTAGAGATTGGACTAAACATAAATGAACGCACATAAATGAACATAAATAAATGAACATACATATTACCGAACGTTCACAAACGTAAATGAGCGAACGAGCCCTCTGTTCATGTTCGTTCTTTTAATTAAACGAACACAAAATTTTGTTTGTGTTTGTTCGTTTAATAAATAAACGAACATAAATGAACTTCTTGCCGAACGGTTCACGAACTGTTCAATGAACATCCAGTTTGTTTACAGGCCTACCTAGAAGTCTTAGGTTTAAGCAGATGCATCTAAGGGTCTCTTTATGTTGTCAATTACTAAAAAAATTATGAACATATATTACATTATAATTACCTTTAATTATTAAAAAATTTAAATATATATATATATATATATATATATATATATATTCTACACCACGCGTCGCATACCACAACGTACTACTAAAGCGACGTGCCAAAACGTACTACAAACAAATTTTTCCTTATTATATAAATATTAAAAAGTATAAGGATTTATTTAAAATTAATCATTAATTCAAATTTAATTTTACTTTTAATAGAATTATAATTCTTGTTTTTGAATTAATCATTGTTATCCGATCTATTGATCAACTAATCTAGATCGGGTAATGCAGAGGCGAGCGCGACCCTCCCAACCCAATTTGCTCCATTCGCAAATGTCAGGATTCGAACCTCTGACCTTACGTAAGGGACCTAATATCTCATCCCACTAGACCAACTGGTTGTTGGTAGAATTATAATTATTCTATAATTATTTTATTAAAAATAATAATTAATTTAAGTAAATTATTTATTTAGAATTAAGATTTGTAAATCATTTAAGTTAGGTTACCGTCGGAGACTTTAACTCACCGAAAAACTCGTCGAAAAAATTTCCTAAAAATATCATGTTATAAATCCAACACTGCCTGCATAAAGGTTAGCCGGCGCCCATGCGTTTCAATTGATTTGCACGAAGAAGGTGGGTTTTAATTTTGAATAGGGAATTACATTCCAATCCCCTATATTTTTTTTATTTAGAATGGTTAAATTTCTTGAAAACACCCATAGTTTCTCCTATTTATATTTTAGACAAACGATGTTTTTGTATTAATAGACATGGCAAAATTACAATACACACACTTTTGTTTTAATTAAATGGCCAAATTGCATGTAAACCCCCTCACTTTTCCCTGTTTAGATTTTACAATTTTAGGTTTTAAATCTTTTATAATTTGTACTTTATTTTTATTTTGATAATTAATTTCGAATTTATTTTTTTGATTTCAATTAACAATTAATACTCTATTTTATTCATTATTTTTATTAGCATTAATTTCATATCATTTTATATTATTTGTTATCATTAACCTTAACAATTTGATAAATTTACTTGATATTAATTGTGACTATTTGAGTCATGATAATATTAATTTTGATAAGTAAATTTTAATATTGATCATTAATTTTAATTTTGATGCTTAATTTTAACTTGATATTCATTTTTATCGTTGCTTTTGATTTAATATTAATTTTGATACGTAAGTTTGACTTGTTGTTAATATTAATTATTAATATCGATTTAATAAATTTGAACTTTTATTTATTGCTTTTGTGGGTTTATTCGTAGATTTATAATACATTTCTAAGTTATGATTGTTACATATTTATTTAATTTAAAGTTCAACTCGGGCGTGTAACTTGTACATTGATGTTATGACATTTCTATTTAAACATTAAGAAACGACTACAAGCATATGATTTAGAATAATTAGAATTAGGCAGTTAATATTATCTTAGAATTGAAATCTTTCGACATTCCCAATTAGGCCTAGTTATTTTTATTTATTTTATTTTATGATGGCAATGTCTAAAATGGGTTTATGCTTATTAGACGCCCGGATAAGGCGATACTCGTGAAACATTAGATTCCAATTTTCTATATTTTTTGTCTGAATCAAAAAAGGATGAACTGCTAGACCCCTTCACTAATTAGAACGTTGAGATATCTCATAATTTTTTCACTAATTATAGGGTTGAGACTTCTCTTATTGTGAATTTCTCGTTAGGATGCGTTCGAGTGAGATGTCCTCATTCGTACAATATGAAATGCCTTTCTCTTACCACTAGATTGATGTTACGAATATTTTGTCAAGATATCTCTATTGGAGTGTCCTTGTTGAGATACATCCTTTTTAGCGTGAGATATCTCTACACTTGTCGTGCGGAGAAAATTTTCTTATAAAATATTATGATTTCAAGGCATTATTGTAAAATCGATCCATTGTTATGAGAATTAAATAATCTTAGTGGAATATTGAGATAATCATTAGAGAAAAAGTTTCATCGAAAATGGACTTATTAATGGTAGATTAAAATCCATAATTATAGAGACATATTTATATTTATAATATATATTGTTATCATAAAATATGAATGATTTAAGTGATCAATTATGTTATAAAGTCGTAAGGTATTACAAGTATCTTGAAAATAAAAGTGTAGATACCTTCGGGGTAATCTTCTACAATGGATTCAGGTATACTTCCGCAAATCTAATATTTATTTTATTCTTGATGGTTTGGCATGATTATATCATGTTTTGATTTCATATTTATTTATGATTTGGTTCTAACAATTAACGGATTAGTTGAATGATATCGATGTTAATAATAAGTCTTGTCACTAGTGAATAGACTTATTAATTTTTGGTTTAAAGTTGTATCAATTCAATCATATCTATTAAGTTTTTAAACAATTCTTTGATGATTAATTTTTGGTTTAAAGTTGTATTCATTCAATCATATCTATTAAGTTTTTTTTAACAACTCTCTTCATCAAAGATTAAGTATTTTCATCAAATAGTTTTAACCTCTCAATTCATTTCCTCTCCACTATATAAAGACTAATTGGGACATAATTTAGACATAGAAAATATTCTAGAAAAATATTGCCCAATTTCATTCTTTTTGGTGATAAAAAAACTAAGATTTTCTTCGATTATTCATTGTTAATGTGTTTACTATTTTTATCGTTTGTTGTTACATCTTGTGATACTGACGTTTGACGTTACTCAAAATATCGAGAAGAGTACGAATGTCTCAAAAAAAATTGTTTATGCACATATCAACAACTTCTTTTGTTTATTTGACTCTATCCATTTGATTTTGATTTTATGTTTATATACGAATAAGCAATTTTATTTGTTAATTTTAATTTTATATTTTTATTTTATTCAATTCAATAATAATATATATTTGTTCTAATTATTATTTTCACAATTTATTTTTTTAGATTAATGTTTTTCTAACGTATTATATTATAAATAATATTTTACTTTTATAGCATAAATTATAAAAAGTAGTTTTGAAATTATATCATATAATAAATTGAATTAACTTTAGAGTAAATTACGTGTTTAATATCTAAACTATCAGTTTTGGTCTATTTTAATACCTAAACTTTCAATTTTTTTAAAATCATACCTAAAATTTAGTTTTTGTTTCATTTTAGTATCTCGCTCAAAATTTAATGTTAAGTTTTGAATAAAAATAAAAGTTTAGGTACTAAAACGGGCCAAAAATTAATAGTTTAGGCACTAAACATGTTAAGTTTTTAAAGACGAGTACTGAAATGAAACAAAAACTAAATGTTAGGATAATTTTAAAAAAAATGACAGTTTAGGTACTAAAATGAATCAAAACTAATAGTCTATATATTAAATGTGTAATCTACCCAACTTTAACTGAAGTGTAACATATATATCATTTGTTTTTAAATCATAACAAGATTTTAGATGATCATAATGGTAAGGTGCGAAGCCTTTCCTCCCAAGATTTTTAGTTTGTATCTACTTCTTTATGTATATTACATAATTTTTCTCTAATAAAACGATATTATTTTATATGATATAATTAAAAGTTAAATTAAAATGGTTTAAGGTTTCGTCTTGATTAGTCTAGATCGACCTGCGTCACATACTTGACTTTAGTATGTGAGTCTTTTAGCAGGGATTTTTTTTGCATTTATAAGGACTCTAACTTGAGAAATTGCTTAAACGATATCAAGTTATTTATCAATTAAACAAATCTTGTTATTAATTTAATGGTATAATCAATCCAAATCCTAAAACTTAATAATATTTAATCTAATTTTCCTTGAAAAAACATTTTAATTAAAATCCAATCATATTAGAGCATTCTATGTGCTGAGAGAAAATTGGGAAATAGTGCGAGAAAATTACGAGGGATAGCCACGCAACGAACCAAAGCGTAATTGAATTGATGCTCTTCCTTCCCTTTTCTTCTACCTCCAATCCATATCTTGTTTCGCAAAATTCTCAATTTTTATCCTTTTTTGTTTTTTGTTTATATATTCAAAAGCCAAACAAAATCATAGGTTGAAAGGCTGAGAAAGGAGAAGGGGAGAGATGATAACGCGATCGAATTTAGCTGAGCAATTGAGGGATTATCAGCTTCGGTCTAAGCATGATTGGGCTTCCGTTTCGTTTTTCTCATCAACGTCCAATCTCTCATCTTATAGGTATACCCTATTCCAAGATTTGCTTTCTCGGTTTTGCGTTTCGTTCTGAATATGAAATTTTTTTCGTTTGAGCTTTGATCGATGCGTTACAGATATACCAGGAAAAGTAGTAGGATTAGATTGGTAAAGGGATTAGATCTAGCTTCTCGGATATGATTTTTTTTATAAAAAAAAACAATTTCGTTTATTTATGGATTTCATTTTTTTCAATTTTTTGATACATTTATTAAGAATGGGAAAAATGGAAAAGGAAAAGGCTTGAAAGATCCTTGTTGTCATTGTATTATCGTTTTCAAATATAATTGAAATCTTATGGGGTCAAAGAACTGGAAACCGACTCTGTATTTTCATGAACTGCTATTTAGTAATAGTCCCTATGATGAGCATTGGACCTCAAGAAGGAAACAAAAAGAATGTTTGAAATTGTTGATTTCATCTGAAATAGATTACTTAACTGCTGAAAGAAGCGTGCTGCTGGGGATGGGGTAGATTTAAAAAGTTCCTCCTATGGACGTCTCATGTAGTTGATTTGGAGGAGTTTGTGGTAGAGATGACTATGACTTTTGGTTAATTCTGTTTGCCAACAATTTTAAGCTTAACTGTTAATACTTTCTATAGCAGAATGCTTGTCAAACTTCTGGAAATCGGAACTTTACCGATTGTTTGGATGTGCTCAGATTATTAGGCTTAGGCTCAGTCCTTACGTGCCAGAAGTTGAAAATAATAATCTGGATTTCGTGTTACTTGTGGAATCATTACCGCTTCGATATGGTTGTAATTTGGCCGAGAATACCTGTTTTATTTCATTTGGATACGCTTATTGCATCTTCGTTCTGCTAGTTGGTTTTCTCTGTCTCAGCAGATGACCGATTCTAATAGCTGTGCTTTTTTATGTTTGTTGGTGCAGGGTTGATGTTATGGTCTTTGTTATATGGGAACTCGTCATTTTAGCTTTCCTTGTTTTTACAGCCATTTCTTTATATTTTAGGCATATGCAACTTGCCTTTATCCTAGTATGCATCACAATGTTATTGCTTCTCTGCATGAAAATCACGAAGCAAGTGAGGTTGGCCAGGAAGAGGAAAAGAAGGATGCTTCTTCCATTATCCATTTAGAACTACATGAAGGTTGAATGAGTTTTAATGCCATGGTGCCTGGAACTAGCTGATGAAGGATTACGATTTGATGTGATTGCCTGGAAGAAAGAAAAAAAAAGCAGAACCAAGGTGAGCTACTGATTTGAGATTCAAAGTAGGGATGTTCTTATTGAACATATGGCAGTTAGTTTTAAGGTATGGTTTCTTTCTCACTACCTTTGTATGCAAGGGTCAATGGAATTATATTGTAATTCTAATCAAAGTGGGAATATAGTGAACATTGTTTGCTTCATTTTGTCATTAGTTTAACATTTAGTTAAACACATCCAACGATTGAAATGGATGCCGTTAGTGATCGAAATATTTTTTTTCTTGTATTATGTACCAGCTCAGTTGATTTACAACAGATCAAATGGTATTCGGGACTTCAAGTTTCCCTGCTGTTGGAAGAGTTAAATTCCTGCAAATTTGGCCTTATTTGGTTTAACAATAGATTTTCACAGATATATGTAAAGATAAAGATATGCCACTGTTGCACGTTTGGTTCACTATAATGGAATAGGGGTGGGGTAGAATGTTATCCTGTAGGAATTAAATAGGTTGTAATAAGTACGAGTCTTTCGGTTGGATTGAATGGAATAGATATGTAATATGAATTTAGATTATGGATAATGAGTGATTCAGTAAACCAGGCCTTCGAATTATTGTTGATCATTGAATCAGGCCTGAATGAGTTGACTGTTTATGCCAACCAAACGTGCTGCAAGTAATGGCAAACTGAACAAATAGATTATAAGATGAGCATCTTTGATATGGATGCTTTTTCCTTGAGTTTGTGGCAGGGTATTTGGGCTTAGGAGATCCAAAGCGTTTTGGTATGTTTTGATGGGCATTATATATGATGATGATGCAACCATTGCTCATTCTTATTGGGTTCAAAGTGGTTTCCATGCTTTTATCACCCACTTGAGATGTGCAGTGATAGATTGACCAAGGAGATGGCAATGTAATGTCAATGTGCTTAAATTATGCAGTTTGTTTGGGTTGGGGGGGGGGGGGTTCAATAAATTTTCAAATAACTAGGTACTCGGATTTCCAAAAACAGATGGCATTCATTTGATGGGAAATAATTAAAAACGTTAATAAATTATTTCCCACAATCATTGACTAAATAAAGTCTTTGAATATATATGTTATATAAAATTATTGTTTTTTTCCCCACAAATAGATAAACACAAAGATGTTCTAGTACAGAACACATATTTTTGGGGGGGAAGAAACAGAGCAAAAAGCATGAGTGTGTTGAGAAGCTAAGGGTTCAAAGTTTGGAGGTGGCCAACTTGATTAGATCCTTCCTAAGAATCTTGCCTGATGGGTTCTTGGGGATGGAAGCCACGAATGCCACTTTCCGGATTCTTTTGTATGGAGCAACCTGTTCCATTCCATTTTCAGTTTCCTCTACTACTCTACAAACCAATTCATCGGAGTTCATTAGTTCTCTTTCCAGATACCTGTGTACCCACGAACTCCATCACTTGGGTCTCCGATATATCGTTTCCCGGTTTTCTCACCACATACGCCATCGGAAACTGCCCCACCTCCTTATCAGGAAACCTGAAACGCATGATTTTCTTTATAGCATAGTTTAATATATAGTAAGAGGAAAAGAGAAACAAAGGAATGAAAGCAACATACGGAATAACAGCAGCATCTACAATTTCAGGGTGGGTAAGGAGCAATGCCTCAAGCTCAGCAGGACGAACCTGCCCAAATCAAATTTACCAGAGTGAGAGAGAGAGAACCCATTCCATTTGGGGGAGGGAGTTTCATTCATTCATTCACCTGATACCCCTTGTACTTGATCAGCTCCTTCAACCTATCAATTATAAAAATGAAGCCATCCTCATCGATATAGCATACATCTCCTGTCCTCAGCCATCTCTCTGAATCAAGAGTCGATGTTGTTGCTTCAGGATTACTGAAATAGCCTACAGACACCCAAGATTTTCAACCACAAAACAAACAAATCAGTCATTGCCAGAGACAACAGGGAAACTAAAAGCACAGCCATATGCAAAAACCACTTACTTAAGCTGACATTGCAAAGCTAATAACAACTTTTAATCTAATGATAAAGAAATGAATAATCATCCTACCAGGAGATTTGTCTTATTTTAATGGTGACAAAGATGAATAATTAGCGTGGTGGCGGTACCTTTCATAACGGAGGGGCCCTTAAGCCAAAGCTCACCCGTCTGATTCACCGCTAAAGCCTTACCACTCTCCGGGTCCACAACCTTCCCGCCGTACCATACCTCCGGCTCTCCTCCAACGAGTCAGTCGACGCACCAATTCCGGTCGACTCCGTCAACCCGTACACCTGAAGAATCTTAACATTCAGATACTTCTCCAAGAACCCCTCGATCACTTCTTTACTCAGCGGAGCCCCACCCGACAAAGCCGAATGCAACGAGCTCAGATCGTACTTCTTCCGTATCTGATCGGCGGCGTTCACCATCGCCACCAGAATCGGCGGCACCAGAGGGAGGTAGGTGGCGCGGTACTTCTCGATCGTTGACAGCATGTCGTGCATCTCGAACTTCGACAAAACGACGACCATCGATCCAGATGCCAGCAGCCCGGTGGCGAACGCTACTAAGCCGTAGATGTGAAACATGGGAACCGTGCAGATGAATCTTTCTCCTACCTCTAGGCTGAACCGGTTTATCACAGTTTGTACCATCGCTATCAGGTTTCGATGAGATGAAACCACCACCCCCTTGCTGGCACCGGTTGTACCAGACGAATAAAGCAGAGTCTCCGTGTCGTCTTGGTTGACTCGGTCTCTGACTCGACTTCCACTCGGTTCCGTCTCCATCATCTGCACTAAAGTCGTGACGATCTTCGCTCCCACGATTGGGATGGTGGAGCCGGCTAATTTAGGGAGCAGTGGAGTATTAGTAAAGGCGAGAACCGGCAACTTGTTTTCCGATTTCACCGGCGCTGTTGAGAGGGTTCGTAGTGGTTATTATAGCGCCCAGGGACATAACAGAAAGGCAAACAATGGGGAAGAAGATGGAGTTGGGTGAAAGGAGTAAGACGACGTCGCCTTTCCGGATCCCCATATCGCAAAGAGAAGTGGCGACGGAATCAACCGCCATCCAAAGATCGGAAAAGGTGAGGTGGCGGCCGGTGGCGGCGTCGATGAAGGCAATTTGGCCGTGGTGTGCTCGAGCAGAAATGAAGGTGGTGACATCGAGAGAATCGTTCTTGGGGAGAGGAATGGGGTTGCGCTTGCTTAGAAGGTAGAATTGGACCGGCAAAAGCCACTTCTCGGATCGATTGTCTAGCTCCTATTTTCCGCCATGGATATGGATTTTCTGTTACGGTGCTGCACTTTAGATCGGTTTAGTTTTGTAGCAAAATTTTTAGAGTCGGCGGCTGGAAGTCTAAGAATGTGAACTGTGGTCCCTTTTTTTATTTCAAAGAAAAGTGAGCTAGTTTGAGTTGTAACAAACAGTACCGTGGTAGTATCCGTACGTGGCAAGACTACAGTCGTTGGATGGAAACGAAACATTAAAAGTTGAATATGTTGTCGTCAGATCAAGTGAGTAATTGAGAAACGTGTTTGACTGTTTAGTCGCGTGTGGACTATATGCATCTCCACTATATATGGTCGTCACTCCACACCTCTCCCGACTTTACCGACCTGTTTTTCTTTTTATTTTTATTTTCTTTAATAAATTTCTTTTATTACCCAAAATTGCAGCCAAAAAATTCAAAAAAATAACAGAAATTAAAATATTCATACTTACTTGTTTTCCAACAATTTGTTTATGTGATTACATGTCTCACTACAATTAAAATTTTAAATAACATAATACAATAAAATAGTCCTTTAAATGTTAAATAGCATAAAGAAATGTACATTAACAACACAATAAACCAACATAAGATGTACAAAATAAAAATATTACATAAGAGTATCAAGTCTCAAATAAACACAAGATGTTCATATTAAAAACATCACACAAGAGTATTAAATCTCAACAACACAATAAAATCAACACAAGATGTTCAAAAATAAAATACCACACAAAAGTATCAAGTCTTAACAACATAATAAAAGAAATAGTAGGATCACTAAGTATTTCAACATTTCAAAGTAAAAATTTTACAAATCATCCAAAGTATTAATTGTCTCGTCAATTATGATCTTCGGTTGTTCTAAAGTTAGATCATTCATGGTTACATCACACGAAATAAAATAAAAAAGATTAAAATATGCATTTATGTTTAAACTTTAAATATTGAATAAACAAAAAAAGAAGCAATCACCTTCCTCCAACTCTTCCAATGCAATTAAACTTTCCTCTATTATAATAGGTGATCGAGAGATGCATAACCAATCTTGAGTGCAAACAAGTGCTTCAACTATTTTTGGAGTCAATGAAGTGCAAAAAGAATCATGGATGCGACCCCCCGTATTAAAAGCCGACTCAGAAGCTACAATCGAGATAGGTATGGAAAGTACATCTTTAGCCATCCTATGAAGAATCGGGTATCTTTTTGGTTAATCTTTCCACCATTGTAGGAGATCAAAATTTGAAACATGAGACTCACAAGCATCTTCTAAATACTTCTCCAACTCATTTTTGTTGGCACTAGTTGTAACACCCCCAACATGTATCCCATCCGGATACAAGTCCAAGGTGTCACATTGACATTTCAAATCATTTACTTATATAAAATAGAGGAGAAATTCAGACTTTATTTAAATAAACTAAATAATTTACATACATTAAATCAAAAAGTTTACAAAAGATTATCAGAGCATATACAATTTAAATTGTTAGGTACATGCCAACGCTATTTATTATTACAAAAGAACCTACAGTTAAATTTCTTCTGATATGATCTCTGATGATGTTATGTTGTCTCTATTGCTTATCCTTTCTTTTCATACTTCTTGGATCCTACGTGTGAAACACTCACACGCTAAGTCACAGATTTAGTGAGACATGTTTGCATAAATGAACTAAGGAAACATGCAGTTACATACTTCCATAACACATATTTACATACTTTCATCTCTTACTTGAATCATTATATCTCACACAACAAAACACATATGATCATGCATTTAACAAATAATAACATATCACCTCATAAAATGTTAATTCTTTTTATATCTTTTATTAGCCAATGGTACATTACTGAGAACTAAAGATATGTGAGTGCATTGAGGTTGTGCACAAATGATGTCACCACAGCTCGTATAATTTGCTCGGAGTACCATATAAAATGTCCTGAAGAACCATACATATGTCTCGTAGGACTACATAAATGTCCCGAAGGACCACATAGAATTGTCCCTAAGGACCACATATATGTTCCAAAGGACCAAATATATGTCCCGAAGGACCGCATATATATTCCAAAGGATTACATATATGTCTCGAAGGACCGCGTAAAACCCTCGACTCTTATATCACATAACATAGGCATTACCATTTATAGTTGTCACATATTCACATCACTTATATCACATGGTATGTAATCTCATAACTTATTATCACGTAGCTCATGGTCTCATAGCTCATTGTCATATAAATCATATCACATAGGTTCATCTCACATAACATGTAATCACATACTTATTATCTCATAGCTCATGTTACATTTTCATATAGTCACATAGCTTATCTCATTTTCCTTTTAATCACATAAATTAATTATATCAGTTCACATAGTTTATCACACAGACATGCATTCACATAAATCATGTATAAAAATGCACTTAACATCTAGGCATATGCATATACTCATGTACACATAAGCATCATATCAATAACATACTTATATTCATGTACTCATGTAATCTAATATAGGAATTAGACTCATCGCAAGTCTTAATTCCATAAAATAACCAATACATGATATCATGTACTCACCTTAGCCTCAATAGTCAACACCAATCTCTTATCTCTCTCTCGGTAAATCTTACTTCGTCAACTTTTTCGGACTTTGCTTTCGCTCGATATCTACACGAATATACAATCCATATAAATATCGGAATACGAATTACTCTAAAAGATTCTTACCAATGCAACTAAACAAAGCACTAAATTTCAACTTGAGTAGTATCGGTACTACAAGTACATTATCGATACCTCTATGCTTATAGTATCGATATCACCCACAGTATCGATACCTATTCTTGATTCTGAAATTTCATTACAAAAATGGTATCGATACTTCCACATTGGTATCGATACCCATGGTACCATACTACCACTTCGGTATCGATACCCCATGAAGAATTTGCCAACTTTCGCCTTATGGTATCAATATTGTTCATGCAATATCGATACCTACACATAATTATCACCTATTAATGCCTTGTAGTATCGGTACTGCTCATCCAGTACCGATACCACTAACCCATAATAACTCCTTTAACCTAAAAATTATCAACACTTCACCTAAACTCCACTTTTAGAACTCTTTTCATGCCATTAAACTCAACTATACTCACTTAAACCATCTTTTATCACTATAACACATTATCATCTTCAATATCTCATCATAAATCTTGAAACCAATAATCTTACTAAACTTTCAACATGTTCTAAACTCATTTCTAACATTTTAGACTTCTTATTCCAACTTATGACAAGTCAAATTTATCAACAAAATTCTAAAAACTACATCATATCAGCAATTTATTTCTAAACCCTTTTTACAAATTCCTTTCTAATTCTCTCCTCTTGTTGTTTTAATCATATACAAGTTTTCCTTAAGCTTATATAATACTCAAGCCTTCAACACCAACCCCAAAAGTTGAAGAAATCAACAAAATTCATAATCTTAACCTTGAAGTGGAGCTCACAGGCAAAAAAAGAGGACAAGAATTGTGTTTTTAGATATCTCTCCAAAATCCATGTGCTTATCTCTTAATAAAGGAGATAAAATATCCTTTAAAATGAAAAGACCATAATACCCTTCATTCCTTACTTCTTTTCTATTTAATCCAACACTAAGATATTCTAATCTAAGTCCCTGAACTTTTCTAATTTTTAAAATTAGACCCAAAGTTTCAAAATCTTACAATTTAGTCACTAACTTAGTTTTTCGGATGTTACACTAGTTAACAAACAACTCGTATCCATTTGAAATTTTGAAGCGATAAGTTGTTGAAGATCAATCTTACCTCCACTTTGAGTACCACCTTGAGTGAAATTAGATAAAGAAGTAGAAGTGGAGGAAGACATATCACTTGTCTTTGAACGAGGAATTGAAGAAGCATATGAGTCAAATAAAGATTGCAAAACCATCTTAATTTTGAGGCACAAAAGAGTGGCTTGTGTTTCATCATAAGAATCATGCACAATCCAATTAACATAATTCAACTTGTGCCTAGGATCAAGGATCACAGCCACAAACATCATAATATTGATATTATCAATGTTCCCATAATACTTTTCATACTTAGACATCATTTGGGCTGTCATTTTCTTAATACCGTCATCATCATCACTTATGTTGAAAATCATTAATCTAGTCCCATAAATCTCGTATGCATAATGGTTACAAGTCATATAACGAGAACCAGATAACCTCAATGTTGCATAATAAAAAAATGTTCAATAAAGGTAAAAACCTACTCACCCTCTTTCAATCATCTTCAATGGGACCACCACCAACCTTTCTAAGTTCCCTTAAACAAGAAGAGTATTTCATATATAAACTAGAAAATGCCTTTTTAAACTTGATAGCAGATTCACACATTAGGAAAGTTGAATTCCATCTAGTCTCAACATATAAAATAACAAAACTTTTGTTATCCTCTTTCTCCTCTTCTATGCAAGTTTTAAATTTTTGAAGTCTAGCGGGAGAAGATCGAACATATCTCACAAGAGTTCAAACTTTCATAATGGACAAATCAAGTTTTTTCAAACCCTTTTTCACAATCAAATTCAAAATATGGGATGCACATCTCATATGTAAATATCGACCCTCCAATAAACTATACTCCCAAATGGTAAGTCTTCTTCTCAAGTATTCAATTGCTAAATCATTTGAGCTAGCATTGTCTACAGCTACAGTCATAATGTTTTTCAAACCCCATTCAATCAAGCATTTTCAACAGCTCTGCCAATAAGTTGTTCGGAATGACCATCAATTAGACAAAAATTAATTATCCTTTTATGCAAATTCCATTCTTGTCCAAGTGTCTGTGGTTAGACAAACCCTATAATGTAAGTTCTTAAAAGTCTTTTTCAACTCATTTATTTGTTCAACGAAAAGAGCATAATAATCTCTAGAGGCAATTGTACGAGAAAGAAGCTTAAAGAGAGGATTTAAAGCCTTGCATAATTCAATGAAACCTTCATGTTCGAAAAAAGAAAAAGGCAATTCATCCACAATAAGCATTTTAGCAAGCTTCTTCCTACACAAATCATGATCAAATTTCCAGCATTTTGGAACACTAACTATTTCAGTACTTCCATCTTCATTTACCAATGTTTCACTTTCAAAATCAATCAATTTTTGTTTCTTATCCAAATTTGGAGGATATTTTTTGCACCTACTAATGTAATTTGCTAAAGGTGTAGTGTCATTTTTGGTTTTACAACCAATAAGTTTTTGACAATACTTACAAGTAGAAAAAGTGGGATACTCCTCATCAACAGAAAAATGACTCCACCACTTGGACTTCCTCTTTCTCTTTTCGGTATTTTTATCGACAAAAACTTATTTTACTGTTGAATTTTGTCTTCCCTCCTCATCAGACTCCATCATCGAGTCAACAAATACAGAATTCAAATCTCCATTCTTATCAAAAGATGATATATTCTGTAAATAAACAATCAAATATATTACAAAATGTATGCATTACATTTCATTTTTTATAAATTAGTTTACTAGATTAGTTTTTTTCGTTATTTACCCAAAAAATATAGCCCTTACATGATATTGAAATAGAGATTGGCTAGGGTTTTGGCTCGTCATCTTCAAACGTTGAGAGGGAGAATCTGTAAAAATCAACAACTCAAGTTCATGTTGAGTAATAGATTTTTTTACTAACAGTAAAAATGAATTACAAATGATAATTGGAAAAGACGAATGTAAGAAAAACACGCGCAGCTGAAAACATGCAAGTGATTATAAAAAAGGTTTCTTTTCATATAACCGTTCAAATAAGAAAACGCCATTTAACACCCAAGACGGTAAGTGATTGATTAAATGGACTGCAGTGATAACTGCATATGACTAAAACTAAAAGGGAAGCTAAACATGAGCCAAAAATGTGAGTGACATGTTTAACTGCTTAGAAAACATGGAACACTTGGTTCATCCATCTATGATATGCATTCAAATTTTCAATAGTAATATTACTGAACAAGAAATTTCTTACACCATTGCAGATATAAGGAAATGATAAGACCAGCCTAGCATGTTTCCCGCATATTCATGCATACAAACACAAACGCGCACACTTTTATTATATAATGCTACTTACCAAGAATGGATAAGCCCACAGAAAGGTCCTTCAAAGAGTGTGCATGTTTGTGATCATAATCCATGAGGTCAGCATGTGAGTGGGAGTGACCTGCAGATAATTTATAAGTAAATGAATTATCTAATAGCATAATTTAACCAACAAACGATTATACAGATTGCCCTTACACTAATTCTGTCAACTTGTTTGGGATCAGAATTTAAGATTTTACTTCTTTTAATAAGATTAATAAAAGAAACAAGGAGATAGAGAAAGAAAAAGCCTAAGAATGATGCTTTAGCTGGCAAACCTCCCTATAATTTCACATATTCTATAGGATCACATTATGATTTTCATGAAAAGACGAGTTTTGATGCATCACTAAGGTGTTGATGGATATTAGGAGCCTCAGGCTAATGCTGAAGACACTTTGGTTTATAAATCTACTTAGGCTACTCAGGAGTTACAGCTCCATTTGCAATTGCAGTTATAGGCCTTTTTGTTTGGATGGGATAATAAGGTAACTAGCATTTTCACAAACAAACCAAAGTCACTGTTCTTTGAGAACATGTTTTATGTGAAGTCATATTAAGGAGACATCAATCTTTTATTAGTTAACATTTACCCCCTCCCCTGAACCAAGAATGCAAAAAATCCATTTTTTTACAACCATTGGATCATTAAAACATAAAAAGCATGCAAAGCATATATTGTTGTGAAAGGGAAGCAGTAGCCATGAAGTTTACGCACAGCAAATGCCCAATCGAAACAGTGTTAGCTATGACGAAAGGAAAACAGACCAGGCAAGAAAACAAATGATGGTGCAGGCAGCATAGAAAACAAACAAAAACAAATGATTTTCAACATTTAAGTCACGAATATTTGCATCATTAAAGCCTTCAAAGCTATATATTGAAGAAAAGAAGAAACTTACAAATTGAAAAAACAGAGAGGAATGGAGCTGAAGAAAAAGAGAAAGGCGAGATTTGAACTTTGAAGGGCGTCCAAAAATTCTAAGACAGATAACGAGAGGAAGGGGATGACAAAAAATAGGAAATTAGGGATTGAGGGTACAAACAGCTCTGGGTCGGCGTGGTGGAGTATAGAAAAGACTAAGGTGGAGTACAAAAATATCTTTGGGTCGAATATAGCCCAAATTTTTTTCGGGTTTTCGGATAATCCGAACATGATTTTTTATTGATCCGTATCCGATCCGATAAATCAAAAAAAATTCAGATATCCGATCTGAACTATCCGAAAATTAAAAAACAGATCAGATATCCGATAATCTGGGTCATAATAAGGAGCCATCAATCTTTGATTAGTTTACATTTACCCCCTCCCCTGAACCAAGAATGCAAAAAATCTCTTTTTCAACAACCATTGGATCATTAAAACATCAAAAGAATGTACAGTGTATATTGCTATGAAAGGCAAATAGTAGCCAGGAAATTTACGCACAACAAATGCCCAATCGAAACACTTTTAGCTATGACGAAATAAAAACAGACCAAGCTAGAAAACAAATAATGGTACAAGCAGAAGAGAAAACAAATGATTTCCAACATTTAAGTCACGAATATTTGCATCATTAAAGCCTTGAAAGTTATGGATTGAAGAATAGAAGAAACTTACAGATTGGAAAAATAGAGAGGAATAGAGCTGAAGAAAAAGAGAAAGGCGAGATTTGAACTTTGAATGGCGTCAAAAAATTCTAAGGCCGATAACGAAGGGAAGGGGATGATGAAAAATAGGGAAATTAGGGATTGAGGGTACAAACAACTCTGGGTCGGCATGGTGGAGTATAGAAATGCGCTAAGGTGGAGAAGAGAAATAGCTCTGGGTCAAATATAGCCCAAATTTTTTTCGGGTTTTCAGATAAACTGAACATGGATTTTTATCGATCCATATCCGTTTCGATAATCCGGAAAAAATTTCGGATATCCGATCTGAACTATCCGAAAATTGAAAAACGGATAAGATATCCAAATTTTTGGATCGTATCAACAGATCAGATCGGTCGAATCAGATTTTTTTGCACACCCCTACCTACAGGGACTTAAAACCCCCAAGTAATGCAAAGTAATTGATTTACATCATCTCTCATGTAAAATCCCGTTTTTGTCCAAGTCTTTTTTTTATTACGATTATTATTATTATTATTATCTTAATAATATTTTACATATTTTATAGGCCCAAGACAGTAACCCACCAGGAAGCTAGCCCAACTCAGATACAAGCACCCAGAAGCTAACCCAACTAAAACCTGACTCGTCGAAGCCCAATGATGCAACCCGAAACCCGACCCGTCCAAGCCCAATGATATAACCTGAAACCACTAAGGTTTCCCTCAGGGCCAGCCATCAGATCTGGCGAGGATCAATGGCTCAGATACAATATACTTAGGGTTTTTACCCTAATATGTGAAGCAGTCGCCGCCGCTGATAGAATCGGAACTATCCGATGATGCGCTTGAAGAGCATGCGCTCAACCCTCTGGCTCCCCGCTTGTGTGTGCTGCCACTTATTGCTCTCACTGCTGTCCACCTTAGTAAATCCGACCAAATCAAAAGAAAACAGTGAAACAAATTATCATCTACAGTAGAAATTATCACCAAATCCAAACCCATTTTTAAAAAAACCAATAAATCTCGAAAAAATTGGGATTTTCACCAACTCAGTCAAAAGAAATCATACCCTATGCTAGATGTAATTATCTCATCTAAAATGCAAGGGAGATAAGAAGGAAGCAGAGGAAAAACATGGGGTAATTCGGGAGAAAACAGGAAAAAAGGGCAGTAAATGGAGTAAAAAAATGAGAAAATGAAAGAAAAGAGAAAGTTGATACCTTTCCTTGTAATGGAGATCTTCGTTGCCCTAGAGAATCAAGAAAGCCCTCATAACTGAAGGTGAAATCTCATACTTTTAGGGTTTGGGTTTTGTTTTGTGAGTAAAGGGGTTTTTGAGGTTGAGTTGTAGAGGGGTTCGGCTGTGAGAGAATCATTTTGTAGGGATTTGTTGAGCGCTTTACCCCCGTGGCCACCGACTTACGGTGGTCGGGGAGTCGAGGGTGGTTTTCTTCGGTGGGATTAGCAGAGAAGGAGGGAGCTGGAGAGCCTTTTGGCTCTCTCTCTTTTAGGCTAGGATGACATTAAGCAAATGAAAATTTAGGGCCATTTTAGCCGTGTTTTTTAACATATATTTAGGGGTTAAAACAACGTCATCTAAGAGGGGGATCTCAGCGCGTTTTCATGCTTGGAGATAATAGCAAACCTAGCCCTGTAGCTTTGTAATATCACCCGTACTTTTTAATTTTTGGGGTAAAGTTACAGTTTAGGTCCCCCATGTTTTGTAATTTCATTACAAAACCATTAATTTAAATCTATTGGTATTCTACTTTGAGCATTTATTTTCCTATGTTTATTTTTAAGTCACTGAACTTATGTGTTATATTATTTTCTTTGATGTTAGTATTTGGTCATGACATTTAAGAATCTTTTATTTTGGTCACTATTTCATATGGTTGCATTTTGGTATAATTTTAACTGGTCCTTTTGTATTTCTTATCTAGTTTATTTTAGTCCTTAATAATATATATGGATTTTTTTGTGCTTATACTGTCTAATATTTTTGTTTGTGGCCCTTGGTTGTTTATAATCGCTTTTCAGTCCTTCAAGTTTCTGTTAATCCTATTTTGGTCCCTTAAATACTTATTTTTGGTGATTTTATTTTGGTTTGTAATGTTCGCTTGTTTTTATTTTAGTCCTTTATGTATGAATATATTTTACATATTGTAGTTATTTGTACTGTTTTAAATCAATATTATTAGCTCTATTTATTGTAAATATTTTATTTCACATTTTCCATTCGCATTTGTTTCCATTGTATTTCTTTATCTAAATATTATTCGAATAGTTTCAAGAACACCAATTTGTAGAATGAGCATGGAAAACATCACTTGGTCGAAGTGGTGCGATCCGATACGCCATTTTAACGAAATGGAACTTGAGATAAATCTAGTTTATTTTATTAATTAAATTTTTTTTATTTAAATGATTCGATGCGTTTTTATATAGTAATTTATTTTATGTAAAGGTCGATAGTCAATTTATATTTTATTCGCGTTTTTATATCAATGAGGGAATATTCTTTTTGGTCAAGAAACATGTAGAGATAGTTTTCCCGTCGGAGGATGAGTGAATCTCGATATTTATTTTTGGATTGAATGATTTTCCCTAATAATTAATTCGAAACAAATTATTTAATCTTTAATAATTGGATCATATTCTAACTTTATATTCGATTTATACTTTCCACCATTTACAACAATGTATAAGCGATTAAGTACCAATTTTGGGCGATGTGGGGGTGCTAATCCTTCGCCACATGTAATCGACTCCCAGACCCGTTAAATCATATTTTTGGTAAACGAAAACCGAGTTTTATCTTAAAAAATGATTTTTCCTTAAAATATTGTTAAAAGATGTTTTAGGTATTCGAGCTACCTAGCTCAAAGGTCGATGGCGACTCATATTGTAGTTAATTCAAATTAATTTTTTGGAGAGTTAGGCTGTAAGTCGCTTACACATTATCGTAGTGGTGGAAATTATGAGTTCAAGCCTATAGTTAGATTATGATTCATTTATTGAATTTTTTTTCTAATTTCTGTATGTTTATCGTACTAACGTTTTAATTTTTTTCCAGCTTTGTTAAGGTCTTTGTCAAGTTTTTTTTGTTTCCTTTTTGAGTTAAAGGTTTGTACGTTCCTCCTCACACACATCACATGCATTTGCATGCCATAAGCTCTAGACCCGAGGGTTTGATCGCCCAAGGAGTTACCAACATCAAGGACAATTCGAGTACCCTTTCCTCATAGAGGCGAAACCATTCATATAGTGAATCGTAAAATGCTCACCCTAGGTATAGCTATACCGAACCTCTATTCATTAGTAGGTGCCAAAATAAGTGTACACAAAGGAGGATCGTTTCTGAACCTTTACCTTTTGCTTTAAATTTTGTTGAATAAAAGCATACGAACTAGATACCATGCAGTTAGGATCAATTTCTTGAAAATAACCATTTTTGGGTAGAAAACATTTCTAGGTATGATTGTTATTTAATAAAAGCATGCTCGAGTAGATATCATGATTGGGTAAGTGTTATATTTATCTTTAAATAACATCTTTTAATTTTATTGATTATTTTACCTGTGCTAACTTATTTTTTTCTTTGTTTGTGTCATTTTGTATCCTTCTTTGCATTTGCATTTCATCAACATAACATAATGCGAAAGTGTTGATCCGCAAGGGGATATTCAAGAGAAAATTTTCACTAGAAGAGATAAAAGTTTTCAATCAAGCAGTCGCGTACACAGACATGCACCGAGGGCTTAAAGAAGTTCAGAGAGTAGAAGAAGGAGACTCGCTCAATGATCATGCAGCGTTCGAGACTGGAATGATAATCCATTGATCCGAGGAGTAATCCAGCAGTAGAGCCTTATTTACAATCATTTTATCGCTAACCACCAAGGAGTGACGCGTTGACTTCAACACTGCACGAGGCATTTGTAGAGTTAGGTTATAGAATACTTGAGGGGCATCATTTTCAAAGACGAAGCTCCAAGATGAAGTACCGACACATTTCAGACTCATCATCTAAACGAAAGCATGTCTGTAAAATGGACTATCTTGTAATGTGAAGGCTTTTATCTTTGATGAAAATTGTTCTGCGATATTCATCATTAGGATCAATCTTTTTTGCATCTACATTTTCATTTTTGCATTTTTCATTTTGCATCTTCATTTCATTTATTTAAACATTTTCACATGCATCATTCGTGAAAACATGAGGATTAATTCATGGAGGATTCGATGATGTGGTCCTTATCACGTGTCACCAAATTGAGAATAGAAGCAAGATTTGAACAATTAAAGGAAGAAGCTGAAATCAGTGGGAGCCTATTCAGCTGTCGTAGGGTTGAGCCTCCAGGAAGATCTGAGAAAAGAGTCCCCATATCCTGAGGGCTACGATGTTTATGTCACATGTAGTTATCATATAGGAAGCTCAGGGCACACCACTGAAAATTATGGGGTATTGAAATGCAATCTGATTGATTCAAGGGCATGGACGTTCGAAGAATGATGGGGCATTCTGATCAAGAGTAGGTTGTGACATCCATAAGGAATTTTGTTGCATTCTCATAAAAAACGTCTCATCTTGTTTGAACTCGTATTTCTTCTTATGTTTGAATGTTTGTAAGTCACTTGACGTTCGAACATTTTAAATAAAATGTTTCCTT
Source organism: Hibiscus syriacus (assembly GCF_006381635.1). Classification (NCBI taxonomy): domain Eukaryota; kingdom Viridiplantae; phylum Streptophyta; class Magnoliopsida; order Malvales; family Malvaceae; genus Hibiscus; species Hibiscus syriacus. The sequence goes on along the minus strand of NW_024062539.1, from coordinate 1,724,285 downwards.
CTCAAGAAATAAGCAATGAGAAAATTTTAATCTTGAAATTCCTTGAATATCAACTCAATTAAAAGCTCTTTATTAATTGAAGCTGTAAATCTTTGACAAATGACAAGATTAAACCATGTAAAATAAGAACCCCTAACCCTACTCTAGAATATACACTAAAATACATACCAATCTCTTGCAGGGACCAAGCTAGCTTTCTCCTCACATGTAAAGGCAATCAAAGGGATTGTTATTCAGGTATGTCTTAGGAGCGAACAAAATGGGGCATATGGCGCATGAAATTGCAAAGCTAATTGGTTTATACTTCTGTTAATGACATTCAATGATGATTACGATATTCATAGATGGAATGGATGAGTATGTGAATCTAGTTTAGGTTAGGTTCTTGGGAATTGAACTCTAAAGATGATATTTTCTGACCTTCAACAAACATCGGGACTATAACATGTTCTTCTTGACAAGCTTAAGAAATTGAATCCGTATACCCATAATATATTTATGTATACAATAAAGCTGAGCTATTTCGCTAAAGCAATTGGTTATAGAGGAAACTTGAAAGCTTTGGATTTATGAATAGATTACATTCAAACCATGACATTGATCAGGTACTTGGCAATTCGGTGTTTGCTCCACTGTGATTGTCAAGTCAAAGAATTTGTGACGACATGAATCTTTCAGCTAGCCAAATAAAGGCAATTATAAAAAAATATATGTATAATAAAACTAAATTCAGCTAGCCAAACAATGGAAAATTAAATCAAATTTACTAAATATGGAGTTTTGGTTAATATGGACTAAGGGAGTTGAGGAACACCTGTTATAGTCGATTTCACACGAGCACTCAGGAATCTCATTTTTAGATCGATATTTCTGCATTGCCTTTGCTAGAGGATTCAATGAAGCTTGAAGAAATGGAAGATTTCATAAAATTGAAACAAAAGTGTTCTAAAGAGACTAGCAATTGACTATGATAGTTGCTTCATTTTGTCCGCCTTCGATTAAAATGCCAAACCAAGAAAAAGGGGGATGCCTTAATTTTCACGATGATCGAGAAAAGGAAAAAGGACGAATCAAGGAAATAAACCTTAGAATTTAAGTAACTAACCTCAAAACCAACCAATCGATCTTGATATTTGTCAAAGATTTGTAGCTATGAAAGATTAAAAGAGCAGTTGATTCTTTTGATATCCAATGAACTCCTATTTTAGGATTTGCTTCAATTGTGAAATTTAGAATGAGGCAATATTTTTAAAATTCCTTTTGATATTTTTCAAAAATTTAAAAATAAAGAGAAGACGAAAAACATTTTCAAACAAGATAATCTTTCTGGAAGCACATCTTGGAATTCAACGAATATATCTCAAAAGTTCATGATCAAATTTGAGGCAAGAGAAGCCAAATTTTTGGAGCAAAATTTAAAGGGCAAAGGGAAAAAGTTGTCTCAGGTTGAAGTTTGCAAGAGTATACCCTGGTAAAAAAAGAAGACAATTGAATCAGGGATAGAATAAAGACTGCTCACGCAACTATTCCCCTTCCAGATCGAGAAAACATACATCAACATATACATACATGTTACATGAGTTTGCATCTTTGCATCATAAATTCATCATCACGTGCAATAAAGACTTTGATTTTCCCTCTCAAGAGGATACTTTTAAAATTTTCACTTGAAATATTATCTTTATTATAGACATTTTCCCTTCTCATGAGGACAAATTAAAAATTCATCAAATCAAACACATAAAATAAACTTCATATTGGCATCAATCATAACATCCAAGATAATAATTCATAAATCATTTATTGATCTTTCAAGAAATAAAAGTTCAGAAATAACCATATGTTTCTAACATGAAGAAACAATGTCATCTACAAATTCAACATCCTGAAGTGAACGATTAGGTCTTCTGAAGGCGTTTCCTCAACATGCAGGAACAAACAGATTGTCTATCACCTTTGAGATGGTTTCTCTCGAAACAATGTGTCGTCTAGCTAAAGACAGTTTTTCTTAAAAATAAATTTTGTTCCACTTGAGACAGTTTTATCTAAAAACAAATTTTGTCTCGCTTGAAACAATTTTTTTCAAAACAAATTTCATATCACTTGAGACATTTTTCCTTTGAAATGCAAATTGTGAATTTGTTTCACTTGAAACAAAGTTGATCTCACTTGATATTGTTTTTCTCAAAACAAACTTTGTCTCACTTGAGATAGTCTTCCTTAAGACACGAACATTTGAGATTTTTTTTCAAAACAGATTCGTCTCACTTGAGACAGTTTTCCCTTAAAACACCAAATTTGGAAATTGTTTCACTTGAAACATAAAACCTTTAAGATTGATTCCCTTGAAACAAAGTTTTGTCTCTCTTGAGACAGTTTCTCTTTAAACAAAAATCTTCGAGATATTTCCCTTGAAACAAGTTGTGTCTCCCTTGAGACAGTTTCCCTTGAAACAAGTTTTGTCTCCCTTGAGACAATTTCCCTTGAAACAAGTTTTGTCTCTCTTAAGACAGTTTCACTTGAAACATAAACCTTTGAGATTGTTTCCCTAGAAATAAATTTATTCTTTCTTGAGATAGTTTCTCTTGAAACATAAAAAAATAAAAATCTTTGAGATTGTTTCTCTTGAAACAAAGTTTTATCTCTCTTGAGACAGTTTCTCTTAAAAAAATATCTTTGAGTTTGTTTCCCTTGAAATAAAGTTTTGTCTCTCTTGAGACAGTTTCCCTTTAAACACAAACCTTTGAGATTGTTTCCCTCAAAAAAATTTTGTCTCTCTTGAGACAGTTTCTCTTGAAACAAATTATCCTTAAAGATGGTCAGTCGTCCTCACCACGTAGGAACCATGTCATCCACTAATCAGATCTCCTCATCACGTAGGAGCCGCGTCAACTTTAGATAACCAGCCGTCCTCATCATGTAGGAATCGTGTTATCATCATCCCTAAAGATGGCCATCCATCCTTATGACGTAGGAATCGTGTCAACCACTGACCAAATCTCCTCATCACGTAAGAGTCGCGTCAACCTAAGATAACCAGCCGTCCTCATCATGTAAGAACTATGTTATCACCATTTATCCCTAAAGATGGTCAGCCGTCCTCATTATGTAGGAACAATGTCATCCACCAACTATATCTCCTCATCACGTAGGATCGTGTCATCCTTAGATAGCCATACTTCCTCATCGCGTAGGAACCGTGTTATCTCTAGTATCCCTAAAAATGACTAGAACTATTCATCGCATATGAACAACGTCGTCTTTAATTATCAAATTTCAAAGAGAAAAAAAGAACCGGACAAAAACGTGTTGTCTTGTCGTCTTTGCCCTATTCTTGTTAACATAAGAATGGGTAAAGAGGGGGAACTGTAGACACCCGTTTTTTGTCTGGGTCTTTTTTTATTACGATTATTATTATTATTATTATTATTATTATTATTAATTATTATTATTATTATCTTAATAATATTTTACATATTTATAGGCCCAAGATAGCGGCCCACCAGGAAACTAAGCCAACTCAGATACAAGCACCCAAAAGTTAACCCAACTAAAACCTGATTCGTCGAACTCAATGAAACAACTCGAAACGCGACCCATCCAAGCCCAATAATACAACTCGAAACCACTAGGGTTTCCCTCTTTACTTTCTGGCGCTGCCACCATCCCAACCATCAGATGTGGTGAGGATTAAGGGCCCAGATACGATATACTTAAGGTTTTTACCTTAATCTATGAAGCAGCCACCGTCGTCGATAGAATCGGAGCCGTCTGATGCGTGCGTGAGGAGCACGCGCTCCAACCTCCGCGTAACATCCCAAAAACAGGGCTAATTGACTAAAATGTAAATTTTGAAAATTTGAAGTTAAATTTTAAAATTTTAATAAGTTCAAGGATTTATGTGGAATATTTTGTGAAGGATTGTTTAGTAAATATTGAATGAAATAAAGGCAAATTGGTATTTGCAATGGAAATATTTTTTTCCTTTATAATGGATTTAAGCACGTGTAGATGGGAAGAAGGAAAAATCAAAGAACTCTGGAAGTTAGATTCTTCTTCTTCCACAGTGAGTGTGGTAAAAGGTAAGTTGGTCTCAAGTTGGTTATTTCTTTCATTTCAAAGTTAGTTTTGATTGTTGGAAGGTTAAGAAAGCTTAAGGAAAGTTTAGGGTAGCTTAAAACTAAAAAATGAATACGTTATGAGAGATTGAATATAAAAAGTTTTTGAGTGAATTGTTAAAAATAAGAGTAAATGGAATTTGAAGTTGGATTTGACTTGTCATAAGTTAGAATAAGAAACCTAAAGTGTTAAAAAGGGATTTGGATCATGTTGAAAATCTAGTAAGATTCTTAGTTTAACAAATTATGGTGAGACATTGAATATGGTGATGTGTTATAGTGTTAAACGATGGTTTAAGTGTGTATAGTTGACTTTAGTAGCATGAAAGTAGTTAAATAAAAAAAGTTTAAGTGAAGTATGGGTAATTTTCGTGATAAAGATGTATATTCTGGGTTAGTAGTATCGGTACTGATTGAGTAAGTATCGATAATACAAGGAAAAAATGATATTATTCGTAGGGTATCGATACTGCATGAACAATATCGATACCATAAAGAAAAAATGGGATAAATCTACATGGGGTATTGATACAGAAGTGATAGTATCGGTACTATAGGTATCGATACCAAAGTAGAGCTATCAATACCTTTCTTGCGATGAAATTACATAATTAAGGAAAGCATCGATATCGTGATAGGGTATCGATACTACAAGTATAAAGGGATCGGTACTGTGCTTGTAGTACCGATACTACTTAAGATGGAAATTAGAAATTAGTGTTTTATTTAGTTTGCATTGGTAAGAATCTTTTCGTGTAATTTAAATCCCAATAATTATTCGATTGTATATTCGAGTAGATATCGATTAGAAGCGAGTATCTGATAAGTCAACGACTTAAGATTGAGTAAGAAAGAGATAAGTGCAAGACTGGGACTAGTGAGGCTAAGGTGAGTGCTTATTACTATGGTATAAGATTGATGAAAATTAGAATAATGATGAGTCTGTTTCCAATGGTTTGCTTTAATGATTACATGAATAAGTGTAGGTTGATATGGTTTTTTATGTGTGCATAAATATAGGTATGGTTGGTAGCTATTTGGATGTGAACTTGTACAGTGATGTTCTCTGCTGTTTGATATTGATCCATGTGATATGAGCTATGTAGATATGTAAAAAGGTGATATAAACAATATGAACATGAGCTAGGCAAGTACATGATTGTGTGATAATGTAAGTGAACTAGTATAATGGAATTATATGATTAAATGAGAAGAAATATAAGATAAGTAGTATGGACCTATATGATAATATGAAAATAGTATATCAAATAGGAGACATGTACATAAATGATGATCCGAACATGTAAGATAAGTTATACGAGGAATATTCATGCGCTTAGATGAAACTATGATATATGTATTATATGGTAAAGATCTATGAAGCCATAGGAGAAGGTTATATGAGCAATATGAAACAGAACTAAGGGAATATAGGAAACTAGTATATACATGAAGTTATATAAGTGATATATATATATATATATTGGTATGTTATGACATATGTTACGTGATCTATGTGAACCTAAGAGAAAAAAATATAAGTCATGTAATATGAATTACTTGATTAAATGTTTATGTGTTATTGTCTATGTGACTATGTGAAAAAGTGATATCAGTATATGGAAATGATCTACGAGATCATATGAAAATGTGACATGAGCTATGAGATAATAAATTATGAGATTTCATGTATATGTGATTAGCTATGTGACTATATGAACATATGAATATATTTCTATGAGAAGACATAAGAACAAGATATATGCAATGTGACAAGAAATGTGAAATTACATGAAAAGTTGATATAAGCTATGTGAAAGTGATCTACGTGAATATATGTATATGTGATACAAGTTATGTGACATGTATAAATGATAATGGCCATGTTATCTGATATGAGAGCTAGGGGTATATTTGGCATACCAAGAGTCAAGGGTTATATGTGGTCCTTCGGGATATATATGTTATATGTGGTCATTCGGGATATCTACGAGGTCTTTCAGGACAATTTTATATGCCCCTAGTGGGACCTTATACGAGCTGTGGTGACAGCATATATGCACAACCTCAATGCACTTACATATCTTTAGTTGTCAGAAGTATACATCGGCTATTAAAAAATATAACATAAACAAATTCTATGTGAATATTATCTGTTTTGTTGTATGAAAGGTATGATATAAGGTTTATAAGTGTTAAGTGTCAGATTAGATGATAATAATGATTAATGAGAATAATATATGATAATGTTAAGAGTGTAGATGATGATATATGTGCATGTATGTAATTGTTACATGAAAGGATATATGAATTTGTATGATATGATATGCATAAGTGTTAAAGATAAGATTACATGATTATAGGAATAAAGGAAAATAATATTGATAATAATAAGAATATTAATAGTGACAATAATAAGATATAGGTATGTATGCAATTATTATATGATTTTTCATATGATGTTATGTGATATCATTGTATAAAGTGTTCATGCATCATTAGATAATTAAGTTTCCATTATATGTTGTTATGCATCACTAAGTCTTCAACTTAGCGTGTGAATGTGTCACACATAGGTTCCGAGAATATTAAAGAGCAAAGTGGGACAAGACAAGTCAACTTCTCCTTTCTAAATATCATATCAGAAATATATTTGAATAGTATGTATGTTGTTTTATGGAAAGTAGTTGGCATGTAATTAAATATTTGGATCAAGTATGCTCTGATAGGTTTTGTATAGCCATATGTTTTATATAATAGAAATTATTCAGTTTATTGTAAATGTCAAATTGAATTTTAGTTATTTTGTAAAAGCAAACGAGTTGAAAAGTCAATGTGACACCTCGGATTCGGAGCTGGGTTGGGGTGTTACATTTAATGATATCATAACTTAGCCGATTCTAGGCTTAAACCGAAGTCAAATGAGTTTTAAAATGTGTACATGCCAACACGAAGTGAAAATTTTCTGATATGATAGGATAAGGAGTATGATGTCTTGTTAATAAAAGTTGAATTCTTAGGTTATAGTAGATGTCTGATCATGAGAGTTTCCTAAGTGAAACGAGAGGCAAAATACTTGAAGGTAGTAGCAATTCACCTCCCCTGGCCAGGCAGGGGGAAGAGCGAATACCCCAGGGAGTGCCTGTGGAAGGAATAAAAAGGGTTAGGAACACCCAAGTTCAAGGGTAAAGATGAGAAATGTCATGTTGTAGTGGACCTTTGGTTAGAGGATATGAAGATATTATTGAAGGATCTCCACTGTTCTGAAGTGGAGTAGTTTCTTTGCTTTGTGGACAAACTAGAGTATTGTGAATAGATGTTATCGTGAAATGTTAAAAGATTAAGTGATGTGGTTATTATTTTTAGAAGAGTTCAAGAATAAGTACATTGGTGATAAGTTTATAAGATAAATGAAGTTAGAGTTTATGAGCTGAAAATAAGGGAATTGTACAGTGTATGAATAAGATTTCGGGTTTGATAAGTGGAATAAATTGTTGTTGAGTTAATTCCTATTGAAAATGATGTATGTGATTGGTTTGTGGAAGGTTTGTGCCTTAGATTAAAAGAGTGTTATTGGTTTTGAAACTGTTCCCTTTTCAAGAAGTGGTAGATCGTGATAAAGCTCTAGTGAGAGCTCAAAATAAAAGGTTTGCATAACTAAAATTTTAGATGATTAAGAGAATTGTGCTTCATAGAGTTCAGCACCATTAAAGAGAGACAGAGATTTTAGTTTTCAACTTCAGACTAGGTCTGAATTAGCTGTATCCTTTGTTAAAAGATCAAATTGGATGAGAATCAGACAAATTTAATGAATAGGGTTTGATGTTGGAAGATTTATAAGAAGTTAATAATGGGTAAGTGATAAGAAGTTAAGTTTATGGAAAAACTTTTAGGAATTGGATTAAAAGTTATGTTAGACATGGTGTAAATTAAGGTAGAAGAAGTATTTAAGTGGATAAAGTGAGTATTTGAATATGGTATTTGATGAAGCAAGTTGATAAAATGCAAGTATAAGAAATGATAAGGAACAAGGTTCTGTGCAAGAAGTGTTGATTATCAAGGTTATGAAGAAAAAGATATAATCTATGATGAAAGGAGATTTTGGATTTGTGAAGGAATAAAAGCTAAGAAAATTAAATGATGGAGTTTAAAGGATCTAATATGATAAGAGTCATGATGAGGTATAAATTATAAGTTTGATTTAGAAGTAAGAAAAGTTTTCGATTCTAAGTGGGAATGATAAAGAGTTGTTAGGAATTTTATATCAAGGTTATTTGGAGAATAAATTTGGATTTTTATGAAGAAATAGATTAAAAAGTTGCTAGTGACAAACTATAATGGTAAGGGTAATAGAGTTGTAAGAATTGAAAAAGATATAAAGTTAAGTTAATCAAGTATGATGTGGATTTGGATATAGTGGTGTATTCTGATCATGTAGATGTGATTTAGTCAAAGAGATAAAGATTCATATATCTTAAGAAAGCTATGAATGTGGTAGAAAAGTTTGAGATGATAAAAAGAATACGAGTATGGTAATTTGGACGAAGATGGTACAAGAATAAAGGTTTGGTTGTTGTTACAAAGCAATGATAGAGTAATGGAATAAGTCAAATGACTCATAATCTTGAGTTGGCAATAATTGGGGTACCTGATTGATAGAAAATTATTATTATTTACATGATGAGTGAGATTATATTTATAAGGATTTCTAAAGATTTAAAAGTTGGTGTAAAAGAATGTTGGATACCAATAAGTTGGTTTGAATTGAAAGATTGAGATTTGGAATGGTCAGATTGAATCAAAGAAGTTGAAGAAAGAGTGAAGATTACTTAGGTTAATTTTGAGATAGTTGATAATTAACAAAATTTTACACATATTTGAAAAGGAATAAATAGAAGTTTGATATGATTTTCTCTATAAGAAAGAACCTGTGAAAATTTTTGGAATATGAAGTTAACAGCTCATGAATAAGATAATTTCATTAGTTAAAGTTTTGTGGAGAAATCATAAAGTAGTGAAGGTAACATGAGATTACGAATAAAATTAGAGTAAATATTCTCCATTTAATTGTGTAGTGAAAATTCGAGGATGAATTTTCTTAAAGGGGGAGATTTGTAACATCCCAAAAATAGGGCTAGTGACTAAAATGTAAATTTTGAAAATTTGAGGTTAAATTCAAAAATTTTAATAAGTTCAGGGATTTATGTGGAATATTTTGTGAAGGATTGTTTAGTAAATATTGAATGAAATAAGGGCAAATTGGTCTTTTCAATGGAATGATTTTTTATTTTTCCTTTATAATGGATTTAAGCATGTATAGATGGGAAGAAGCAAAAATCAGAGAACTCTGGGAGTTTTCTTCTTCTTCTTCTTCCACAGTGAGTGTGGTCAAAGGTAAATTGGTCTCAAGTTGGTTATTTCTTTCGTTTCAAAGTTAGTTTTGATTGTTGGAAGGTTAAGAAAGCTTAAGGAAAGTTTAGGGTGGCTTAAAACTAAAAAATGAATATGTTATGAGAGATTGAATATAAGAAGTTTTTGAGTGAATTGTTAAAAAAGGAGTAAAAGAAATTTAAAGTTGGATTTGACTTGTCATAAGCTAGAATAAGAAATCTAAAGTTTTAAAAAGGGATTTGGAGCATGTTGAAATTCTAGTAAGATTCTTAGTTTAACAAATTATGGTGAGACATTGAAGATGGTGATGTGTTATAGTGTTAAAAGATGGTTTAAGTATGTATAGTTGAGTTTAGTAGCATGAAAGGAGTTAAATAAAACAAGTTTAAGTGATGTATGGGTAATTTTCGGGATAAATATGTATATTTTGGGTTAGTAGTATCGGTACCATAAGGCAAAAATGGGATAAATCTACATGCGGTATTGATACTGAAGTGATAGTATCGGTACTATAGGTATCGATACCAATGTGGAGGTATCGGTACCATTCTTGTAATGAAATTACAGAATTAAGGAAACGTATTGACACCGTGACACCGTGATAGGGTATCGATACTACAAGTATAAAGGTATCAGTATTGTGGTTATAGTACCGAAACTACTTAAGTTGAAAATTAGAAATTAGTGTTTTATTTAGTTTGCATTGGTAAGAATCTTTTTGAGTAATTCAAATCCCGATAATTATTCGATTGTATATTCGTGTAAATATCGATTGAAAGCGAGTATCTGATAAGTTAACGAGTTAAGATTGAGCAAGAAATAGATAAGTTCATGACTTGGACTAGTGAGGCTATGGTGAGTGCTTATTACTATGGTATATGATTGATGGAAATTAGACTAGTGATGAGTCTGTTTCCAATGGTTTGCTTTCATGATTACATGAATAAGAGTAGGTTGATATGGCATGAATAAGAGTAGGTTAATATGGTTTTTATGTGTGCATAAATATAGGTATGGTTGGTAGTTGTTTGAATGTGAACATGTACGGTGATGTTCTCTGTTGTATGATATTGATCCATGTGATATGAGCTGTGTAGATATGTAAAAAAGTGATATAAACAATATGAACATGAGCTAGGCAAGTACATGATTGTGTGATAATCTAAGTGAACTAGTATAATGGAATTATATGATTACATGAGAAGAAATATAAGATAAGTAGTATGGACATATATGATAATATGAAAATAGTATATCAACTAGGAGACATGTACATAAATGATGATCTAAACATGTAAGATAAGTTATATGAGAAATATTCATATGCTTAGATGAAACTATGATATATGGATTATATGGTAAAGATCTATGAAGCCATAGGAGAAGGTTGTAGGAGCAATGTGAAACTGAACTAAGGGAATATAGGAAACTAGTATATACATGAAGTTATATAAGTGATATATATATATATTGGTATGTTATGACATATGTTAAGTGATCTATGTGAAACTAAGAGAAAAAAATATAAGCCATGTAATATGAATTACGTGATTAAATGTTTATGTGATATTGTCTATGTGACTATGTGAAAATGTGATATCAGTATATGGAAATGATCTACGAGATCATATAAAAATGTGACATGAGCTATGAGATTTCATGTATATGTGATAAGCTATGTGACTATATGAACATATGAATATATGTCTATGAGAAGACATAATAACAAGATATAATCAATGTGACAAGAAATGTAAAATTACATGAAAAGTTGATATAAACTATGCAAAAGTGATCTACGTGAATATATGCATATGTGATACAAGTTATGTGAGTAGTATAAATGATAATGGTCATGTTATGTGATATGAGAGCTAGGGGTATAGTTGGCATACAAAGAGTCAAGGGTTATATGTGGTCCTTCGGGACATATATATTATATGTGGTCATTCGGGACATGTACGAGGTCCTTCGGGACAATTTTATATGCCCCTAGTGGGACCTTATATGAGTCGTGGTGACAACATATGTGCACAACCTCAATGCACTCATATAACTTTAGTTCTCATAAGTATACATGGCTATTAAAAAATATAACATAAATAAATTCTATGTGAATGTTATATGTTTTGTTGTATGAAAGGTATGATATAAGGTGTATCAGTGTTAAGTATCAGCTTAGATGATAAGAAAGACTAATAAGAATAATATATGATAATGTTAAGAGTGTAGATGATGATATATGTGCATGTATGTAATTGTTACATGGAAGGATATATGAATTTGTATGATATGATATGTATAAGTGTTAAGGATAAGATTACATGATTAAAGTGAAGGAAAATAATATTGATAATAATAAGAATATTAATAGTGATAATAATATGATATATGTATGTATGCAATTATTATATGATTTGTCATATGATGTTGTGTGATATCATTGTATAAAGTGTTCATGCGTCATTAGATAATTAAGTTTCCATTATATGTTTTTATGCCTCACTAAGTCATCAACTTAGCGTGTGAATGTTTCACACGTAGGTTTCGAGAAGATTAAAGAACAAAGAGGGACAAGACATTTCAGCTTCTTCTTTCTAAAGATCAAGTTAGAAATATATTTGAATAGTATGTATGTTGTTTCATGGAAAGTAGTTGGCATGTAATTAAAGATTTGGATCAAGTATGCTCTGATAGGTTTTGTAAAACCATATGTTTTATATAATAGAAATTATTCAATTTATTGTAAATGTCAAATTGAATTTTAGTTATTTTGAAAAAGCAAACGATTTGAAAAGTCAATGTGACACCTCGGATTCAGATCCGGGTCAGATATGGGTTGGGGGTGTTACACTCTAGCTCCCCGCTCGTGTGTGTTGCCACTTATCCCTCCCACCGTCAGCCACCTCAATAAATCCAAACAAATCAAAAGAAAACAGTGAAATAAGTTTTCATCTACAGTCGAAATTATCACCAAATCCAAACCCATTTTTTTTAAAAACCAATAAATCTCGAAAAAATCAGAATTTTCACCAACTCATTCAAAAGAAATCATACCCTATGCTAGATGTAATTATCTCATCTAAAATGCAAGAGAGATAAGAAGGCAGCAGAGGAAAAACAGGGGGTCATTCGGGAGAAAACAGAAAAAATGGCAGTAAAGAGAGTAAAAAAGAAAACCGAGAAAAATTAAAGTAAAGAGAAAGTTGATACCTTTCCCTGTAATAGAGATCATCATTGCCCTGGAGAAGCAAGAACGCCCCATAATAGAAGGTGAAATCTTATACTTTTAGGATTTGGGTTTTGTTTTGTGAGTAAAGGGGTTTTAGAGGTTGAGTTATAGAGGGGTTCGGCTGTGAGGGAATCCTCTGATAGGGATTTGTTTAGTGCTTTACCCCGTGGCCACCGACTTACGGTGGCCGGGGAGTCGAGGGTGCTTTTCTTCGGTGGGATTGGCAGAGAAGGAGGGAGCTGGAGAGCCTTTTGGCTCTCCCTCTTTTAGGCTAGGATGAGATTAAGCAAATGAAAATTTAGGGCCATTTTAGTCGTGTTTTTTAACATATATTTAGGGGTTAAAACAACGTCATCTAAGAGGGGGATCTCAGCGCGTTTTCGTGCTTGGGGATAATAGCAAACCTAGCCCTGTAGCTTTGTAATATCACTCGTACTTTTCAATTTTTGGGGTAAAGTTACAGTTTAGGTCCCCATGTTTTGTAATTTCATTATGAAACCATTAATTTAAATCTATTGGTATTCTTCTTTGTGCATTTATTTTCCTATGTTTATTTTTAAGTCATTGAACTTATGTGTTATATTATTTTCTTCGATGTTAGTATCTGGTCATGACATTTAAGAATCTTTTATTTTGGTCACTATTTCATATGGTTGCATTTTGGTATAATTTTAACTGGTCCTTTTGTATTTCTTGTCTAGTTTATTTTAGTCCTTAATAATATATATGGATTTTTTGTGCCTATACTGTCTAATATTTTTGTTTGTGGCCCTTGGTTGTTTATAATCACTTTTCAGTCCTTCAAGTTTCTGTTAATCCTATTTTGGTCCCTTAAATACTTATTTTTGGTGATTTTATTTTGGTTTGTAATGTTCGCTTGTTTTTATTTTAGTCCTTTATGTATGAATATATTTTACATATTGTATTATTTGTATTGTATTAAATAAATATTATTAGCTCTATTTATTGTAAATATTTTATTTCATATTTTTTCCATTCACATTTGTTTCCATTGTATTTATTTATCTATATATTATTCGAATAGTTTCAAGAACACCAATTTGTAGAATGAGTTTGGAAAGCATCACTTGGTCGAAGTGATGCGATCCGATACACCATTTTAACGAAATGGGAACTTGAGATAAATCTAATTTATTTTATTAATTAAATTTTTTTATTTAAATGATTCGATGTGTTTTTATATAGTAATTTATTTTATGCGAAGGTTGGTAGTCAATTTATATTTGATTCGCGTTTTTATATCGATGAAGAAATATTCTTTTGGTCAAGAAATAAGGAGAGATAGGAAGATGAGTGAATCTCGATATTTCTTTTCGGATTGAAGGATTTTCCCTAATAATTAATTCGATGCAAATTATTTAATCTTTAATATTTGATTTATACTTTCCACCATTTACGACAATGTATAAGCGATTAAGTACCAATTTTGGGCGCTGTGGGCTGCTAATCATTCCCCATACGTAATCGACTTCCGGACCCGTTAAATTAAATTTTTGGTAAACGCATACCGATTTTTTTCTTAAAAATGATTTTTCCTTAAAATTGTTTTAAAAGACGTTTTAGGTATTCGACCTACCTAGCTCAAAGGTCGATGGCAACTCCTGTTCCAACTAATTCAAATTAATTCAAAATCGCCAATTTTTCAAATAAAAGTCATAATTATTTTTTTAAATAATACTTAATTGTTTTTTTTAAATAGTTATGAAATCCCCTAACAACCTTACCCTCTCCTTTTATCCTAATAATTTCCTGTATACAAGTAACAATATTCTCAGGACCTCTAGGAACTCCTCAAAAACCTACATTTTCTTTCCTCCCAAGTAAAATATACAATTGCACGCCAGGCCACCTTCAGAAAAAAAACAAGAAGAGATCTCCCTTTCAACCGAGCAACAGCCCACTCCAATTCTTCACCTCATCCTCCCACTGCCCTATCAATGCAGCACAGCCTAAGAACACCCTCCCAGACTTCCTTAGAAAACACGCACTCGAGAAAAATATGATCCCGAGACTCCCTAATACCACAGAGCTTACATGTATCATCGACTGACATTCCCATTCGAGCCAGACGATGAGCAGTAGGCAAACGAACCAGGATTGCCAACCAACAGATAAAAGCATGCTTAGGCACATTCATGGAAAACCACACCAACCGATGCAAAGTAACCTTCTCGTTTCTACCCCTTATCTCATCCCAAAAGAACCTCGGTCTCCAGTCACAAACCCGACCCATCAAAGACACGGCCACACTCTTAAGCTTCAGAATTTTCCTCAGACCCCATCTGAAACTAGGCCTACACTTAACCTGTCAAGAGTCAGAGCTTTTGATGATATACTTGTGCACCCAGGGGGCCATAAAGACCCCTCACCATCAACTGAACACTTCAAATGAGAAAGCAGACAAGCTTTATTCCAAACCTTCAGCCCCCTAACACCCAAGCCACCCTCTGCCTTAGGGAAATAAATATTCTCCCAACTGAACCTTGCCCCCTTAGCAGGCACATCTCTTCCTTTCCAAGGAAACCTTGCACACAACTGCTCAACCTTCTTGATAAGTCTACAAGGCAAGATCAATTGTCTACACCAAAAATTAACAATACTAAACAGAACAACCCCAATAAGTTGTAGCCTACCTGTATAACTCAACCAACGATTGGCCCAATTCCCCATTTTCCCTTTAATTTTCTCAATCAAGCTTGCTAAATCTCATTCTGACAGTCTGCGAGGCACCAAAGGAATCCCTAATGAATAGTCATTAATGATTAAGTAAATTTTCATTTTCTATAATGAACTTTTAAAAGATACAAATTAATTATTAATATTATGATTTATAACGAAATAATCACTCGGACGTTACAAAGATAACGAAACAACCAATAAAAACCCATTAATAATTTAATATTGTCATCTTCCTAAGAAAATAAACAAGTTAACTTTGAAATCAAGGAATCCTTCAAGGGAAACTATCCCGTTAATATTAAACAAGTCACAAAAGTTCAGGCTTTGAAGAATGCTGTCATGAATTCGAAGATGATTGACCACTTTGCTCGGACTCTTCTCTAGGCTCTAGCACTATCTTCGGACTCTTATCTAGGCTCTAGCACTATCTTCGGACTCTTCTTAGGGTAAGATTCATGGCACGACCATCCTTTCATCTCCATCCATTAGCACAGCAGTGGCCCTCTGTGTCGTAATAGTGTCGGACCTTAGTGATCAAGAATAGTGATTCACTTCTCAAATGAAAGCTGCATGAAGTTGTACTTCTCAATACAATATTAAACCCAAAAGGAATTGTGTTTTAAACTTTCGCGTAGATTTAATTTATTTATTTTCACTTAAGTTCCAAGGTTTCATCATCAGGACTTGATTTTGGTGGACGAATCTTCTATTTCAATAGAAATTTTCAGCATACACAACAACTTGAACTGAAACCTTGCTTAACCAATATTAAATTATCTAGAATCAACCCGTTTTCTAATTCATACTTTTTAGGTTTTATGATAAGATTGACTATGGCTAAGAGTAAATATTACAGCAATGGCTCCATTTATATTTAACTAGTGAACAAGAGAGGGAAGATTATCAAACTAACAATTACAGTAACAACTCGCTTCCGCAACAACTTGGATGTTATCATTTTTACCATAAAAAAGATACAAAAGTACCCAATTTTCAAGTGTACCTGTAGCAATCATGGACGTAAAAATTTCAGCCTGCTAATTCAATGAGCCAACAACGGAAAAAAACACTGTGATCAAGGACAAGATCACGGCACATAAGGGAATCACCAACACAATTATCTCATTAGCATCAGTTATCATTCACGGGTATTGCTTGCAGTTTTCCTTCTTCAAATATTTGAATTAGGATTCAAATAACGGAAGGCAAACGCAATAGCATCTGCTATTTCGTGGTTGCACCGCCGTTCGAAACCGATATGCTGAGTTTAGCAGTGAATAATGGATTCACGCCTATAACAATCCGTCGGGCCCGTAATTTAATAGGGGTAACGATGAATAACACTGATAAAGAGACGTTATTGCCGTTTTTCAACCATTATTGGAAAAAAAACAAAGGGAAGAGAGAGAGAGAGAGTGAGCTGATGTGCAAAAGCAAGAGATGAACAGAAAAGCAGAACAATTCTACCGAAAATAAGAGTTTCAAAAAATCCCTAGCTCGATGAAAATGAAAGGTTTAAAGTGAGGAGAAAATAGCTTCTGGAATTTTCTTTAATTATTATGTTTGCGTTTTCAATTTAAGAAACAAAATGTATATATTTGGTCCCCCACTCTCACTCCCATTTTTCATATCTCAAAATTTTTTTTTTAAATAAATTTTTAAGAGATATATTAATTTATCATCCTCTCACCTTTTTAGAATTTATAATTTAATCGATATTTTAGAAGGTAAAGTTTAATTTTTATTTAATTTAATCTTAATTTTGTAATATGTAAGTTTATATTTTTATTTTAATTCTATTTAATTTAGTCGTGTTCTTTTAAGTTTATTCAAATTTCATTCAAAATTTTAACCTTTATTTTTCATATTTCATTACATTTTGATTATCATATTAAATTAGTGTAATTAAATAATAATCCAGATTATAAAAATTATTAAAAATGACTTATTATAATTATAATTATTATATTTTAGGATAAATTGTGCGAATTTTAGAAAACTTTATGACCGCGAAACCTGCAGTGATTGCGATGGCATCCAACGCTATCGAAAACACAGCCGTGAATGTTATTTAAATCCCTGATTTGGATTGCTTATTTTCAATCTTCGGCTAAAGAACTTCTGCTGGAGCAGATACAGATGTTGCAGGAGAAATCGCGCGGGTTGGAGCTGAAGTCAACAATTTCAAAACTGGGGATAAAGTTGTTGTCGTGCTTGGTGTAAATAGTAGTTCATATTCTCCTATTCATTTATTTTACTTGTTCAAATTTTCTTGGCTCAAGCGTACGTATGTTTGATGTTGCGCTGGACGGTTTGTTGGTTCAAGCCATGCAACTTTCACTATATGAATGCATTTTGCAATGACAGAATGATGGTGCACTTGCTGAATTTGCTGTGGTTCATTCGGGTTCCACAGTTCCAAGGTCTCCAGATGTATCAGCCGCTAATGTTGCAGTTTTGCCGATAGCTGGCCTCGCAGCTCTCCAGTCACCAAGCTTGCGATGAGCATATTTCATTTCCAGGTTTCTTTTTTTAGCCATAATTTTTTCTCCAAATTCACCCAGTTCTCTCTGGAAACTTCCACACAACGGGATGTGAAATAACCTGCGGCTTACCATTTTAGCAAATTCGAAAGCTATCCCCAACTCTCTCTTATCAAAACAACCTTGAATGGCTTCCATATCTTCGAACACTCTAAACATATCTTCAATGGTTTTAGCATATTCGAAAGCTTCCACAAGATCGACTCTCTCAGTTTCGAGGACGATTGTGCTGATTTATCTACAAGGTTATTGAGATTATGAAATGGGTTTGTTAACGTGGAGTGAAGCGATGAAGAAGAGAAATCCAACAAAATAAGCCGAAGAAGAGCTTTCCGTTTCAAAGTTGATGAGTTTTGCCAAGTTAGTGACTTAACACTCCACGTCAGCATTTCATTATCAACGTCGAATGACATTGACTAACCATTTGATTTCAAATCGATAACCAATTTGTAACTAATAAAAGTTTGATGAGAAAAACAAAAATTTATTCAAACATTAGTGATCATTTGGCTAGATTTCTGCCGCTTTGACAACAAAAAAAACCATAATCAACAAATCAATTAATTCATTAAAATCACTAAACAGGAACAAGTTACAGCACTGCAAAACAAATGCCTTCCTCCCCGGACCTTACATCATACAACTTTTTCCACAAAACCACCATCCCAGTTTTCGTTAATCTCGGTGTGTTTGGTTGCAGCAACAACCACAAAAAAATTTGATCTTTTGCCCGCCCTTACAAAAATAATAATAATAATAATAATAATAATAATAATACAGAGCCACAAACTTGAACCAATTTCTCAAGATCCTCTTCCGCCCCGTTGCCGCTTTTCTTCTAGTGCAGCAGCTTCATTCAACATGTCTGCTGCATCCTTCTGCATGTCTAACTTGGACAGAGCGACAGCTTGCATGTAAAATGCTGTCGACCAGTCGGGGTACACACATTGTGCTTGCATCGCATCTCGAAGGGCATCATCTGGTTGATCGCACAAGAGATGACAAAGACTTCTGCGTGCATAAACAGTAGGAGATACCATGGTTCCAACATCTATGAACTGCAAAGAAATGGATAAAATTAAGCATTAATGCATAAAAATGACCCATTTTTCCTTTGTGCCAATTATCTATCGTGCTGCCAAAACTTGCTATGATACAAGCAACAGGAGTCTCAGATTTCCCCACACTCATTTTTCTACATGGCAAAAATCCCAAGGTTCCAACTGATAACTTACAAGAAACACCATGAAGTACATTACTTAGAACACAGGCTCTGCGCCCTTTCGGACCATACAAATTCTGTGAATAAATCAATGAATCTGATCTATTTATCTCAGTAAGAAATGAAAATGTATACCTGAGAATAGCAATCTATAGCAGTTTTAAAATCTTTTTCACGAAATGCTACATCTCCTCGCTTTCTTGCCTCCAACATATCTCTCATTTGTTGAGTCCACTCTTGGAAGGAGAGCTGAACCAGTCCATATCCAAAGCGATTTAGTACCCCATATAATATACAGACATCTGAAAATCTACATACTTGTGATAAAGTTACCTCATTTGTTCCTTCATCGTCTTTGTAATGTGTCATTACCAAAATTTGATGGATAGCTGTTAGATCCATCCGTGAACAGGAATCACCCATTGGAGACAGTGGTTGTTGAGGAGTAGGAGGCCCCTCTTCATGTTTGGGAATTCCCAACATCACATAAGATGGAACCTACAAATAAAGACTCAAGTCCTCAAAGTCTGATAACATACAAATTGTGATATTTCCATAAGAACAAAACAGCAAATGCAAACAATATTTTCACATGCATATCCAAAAAGGAAAATGGTGGAAATTTGGGGGAAGATTGAAGGAGGACAAAAGATGGACTCACATCAGGTTTATTTTGCAATGGGGAAAGTGCAATGACAAGATCTTTGGTCTTTGGCCGCTCCCTCGGTTCATATTGCAAACATTGTGAGGCAAGATCAAAGACAACGGTTGCCTCTTCAGTAGAAAAGTTCCCCACTAGATGTGAATCCATCAAGAGAAGAATATTTTTGCCCTGTATCATATCAAGAGCCTGCATAAAATAAAATAGGAATAAATAATTTCTTTTAAAAAACGGTACTCCAAAATTTACAAATAAGGATGTAGAACTAAACACAGGAAGATTGAAGTGGCCACGGAAATAATATTTTTATTCCTTAATTCTTCATTAAAATTCATCATGCGTAAATTAGGTGGTGTCATCATATCAAATCATTGAAAATGTACAATAAAAACAAAGCAAAACATGTGTAGTTATAATTTGACTATCTGTGAGAAATCACAGATCCTTGGTTTCTACATATTCAACATTTTGAAACAAGAACCCCATTTAAAATGATCATTTAATTTTTCCATTAGGTCTAATCACCGCAAATATGTACAACTGAAATTGTGGAATAACTTCCTTATGTACATAGATTACAGCTTTCCAAGAAACTAAAGAGTGCTAAATGGATAATACTTACATGACTTGGTGGAATGTGTTTTCCACTGAGAAGATCCAAAAGGACAGTTCCAAAGCTGAATATTACACTTTCGGGAGTAACCCTTCCTAGAACACAGATGTTAATAATTTAATCAAATCAGAATCAATCAGTCAAGCTAAGAGCAATTGTAAAACAAATAAGCCATTGTTAGAGCTATCAGTCCTAGAAACTTCAAAGTTCTAAATAACGAATTTTCACAATAGACTTAGTTCACTTATATCTTTCTCAAATTATATAGTTGCACACTTGGAATCCATTGAAGCTTAAGGCATTATGATCTTCTATAAACATCTGAAATGGAAAAAACCCTCAAACACACTATCAATGCCAAGGCAAAGGCAGAAACAACGGAAAATGAAATGATCCATCCATTCGTGGTCCAACATATCAAGCATCACCCCCCTCCCCCATATTTCATAAAGATGAATTTATGGAAGCAATTCTCACATAATCTATCAAGGGAAAGCTTTTTTTAGTATGTTTAATTCATTTATAAAATACACAAATGATCATAGCTAATTTGACAAGGATTGCTCACAAGAGGTGTTTGCAAAATGTCAGTTTCTGTAGGTTTGTGTAAAACTAAAGCTCCTCCCTTCTAGCTTATGAGAATATATGAATGATCATTCAGATCAAAACATTAGAAAACATTTGACCACATAAACAAGTTTTAGGTTTACACTTACACGCTAAATGATACACTGCAGAGCAAGATTGTTTTCTTTCTCTTAACAAGAGTAAGGGGGATTTGTTCCATTGAAGATCTTTTTAGGAGCTGAATTATTTTGGGTGGAATTGGATCGTGATGGTTCTTTTAGTGGAGTTCTATTCAGAGGCGGTTGATTTTGTTTTAATGGTTTTAGGTGTTGTTTTTTCTGTTCTGTTATGTCCTTAGGTGTTGGGCAATTTTTTTCTTTTGTTGGAGGTGCAACTTAGGAATAGGGTGATTGTCTCTGGGGATTTGTGGTTGAGAATGTGAGAGCTTTAGGTAATTCTGGTTTTTTGCAATGGTGTTTATCCCAGTATGAGGGTATTCCGTGTTTTCATATGTACCGCGTGTTTTATTTAATGAAATATGAGGTTCTCTTTTCTTCCTTCCAATGTTCGTTAACATACTTGTTAATATGTGGACGAGTTAAAGAAAAAAACAAGAGAAAGGGAGAAGTTAAATAATGATAACAGTTAAAAGGTTGTTACCAACATTGTTTTCTTTCTCTTAATAAGAGTAAGGGAGAAGTCAAATAATGATAACAATTAAAAGGTTGTTACCATTTCTTAGATACTCAGGAGGTGTATACGCCAGATTGGTACTATAACTTTTTCCATCCCTGCTGTTCTTCATGAAGCCAAAACACGAAAGTCGCGGATCACCATTCTACCAAAACCATTAAAAGTGTTTCAATATGTTCTACAAAAGAAATACAAATACCTGAATAAAAAGGAGATTTGTTACAACACCTCATCAAAGAGCACCCTATACGCATTCAAATCATGGTACAGTGGACGACCTTTACTACTACAATAATCTAACGATTCAGCCATGAATAAAGCAGCTCTCAATCGCATAGCCCATTCAATAGTCTGGTTTTCCCCTGTCATGCAAATAAAGAAATGAAAATATATTCAAGCCAAAAATGAAACATTAAGTAAAGAGTAAGCAGAAAAAAAATCTGCTTTCACAGGACAATATGTTGTTATTTAAATTACTTGAAAATTAAAACTTAAGATACTATCATGCAGGATATAACTGTTTGAGAGTAAAATTAGTTGGAAACAAACTTAACAGAACACATCAATTATCACCCAACCAACACAGTTCGGCCGGAGTTAGTAATAATTGCACTCAAATTGAATGGAGAATGTTTCTTGTTTAGAAAACAAAAAGTGGTAGCAAAAACTGGAACCGTACAGTGAAATAAATGCTTTGCAAGGGTATCATTGGGCATGTATTCGGCAACAAGCAGTCTCTCGTCACCATCGCAGCAATACCCAATCAAATTAACCACTCTCTTGTGTCTCAAGTTGCCAACACCCCGAGCTTCATCCTTTAAGAAGAAACAGAAGAACAATAAGGGGAGGTCCTAAAATGGAAATAACACAATTATTTGAGGGGGAGAAAAAGAGGACAGACGGCAAATTGTTTGGGATCGGGCCAGGCAGATTTGGTGAATTTCTTGATGGAGATCCAACGGCGATTATTGTCGTTCTGGAGGCGGCCTTTGTAGACAACATTGGGGGCCTTCACACCGCCTTCGGAGACAATGAAATCGGAGCTGAAGTTGTTGGTGGCAGCCTTAAGCTCAGCTAGGGAAAACTCTGAGAAATCAGGGAAGGCCGAAGCGGTACCGGCAATGGAATCCTTCCCTCCATTCGACGGCGAGTAAGGGCCATTATTGGTCTGAGTTACCCGGTTGTTTTGGTTGTTGACGTTAAGGTGGTGGGTGTAATTGGATTTCTGCACTGAGTAGGGATTCCTGAGAAAGACCGATTCGCAGCAGCCCATAACTCGGGGATAGGGGATGTGTTGAGTCAGAAGACGAATTTATAAATCATAACCATAGAGAAACCTTTCGCCTCCGATCTTCAAAGAGAAATGAAAGAGGGAAGGGACAGAAAAGCTCTGGTGTGGGGGGGGAAGGAAGGGTAGACGACGTCGACACAGTGATTGAGAGAGAAAGGGAGTTTTTCCCCCAAAAACGTGTGAAAGAAAAAGAGAAAGAGACAGACAGCAGCTAACAGCAACAGAGCTTTCTCTTTCTCTTTTTTCTCTCTCTGTATTTGCGTTCGTCTCTTTCAGCCCTTCCTTCTGCACTGACAAAACCTTCTGTCCCTTTCTCTACTGTCTCTTTCCCTGATTTATTCATTTTGAATGACAAGTAGTCTGCTACTACCCTAGAGATGGGTAATGCCCGGATTTTCTGTTCATCCGACCAAATAAAATAGATCTTTTTTACCAGAAATTTTACTCTTATTTAAAGTTATTTACCTCGACTGTCATATATATATATATATATATATATATATATATATATATTTCGGCGTATTTTTCGAAATATCACCTTAACTTTGTATATTTTTCTGTCAGATACCATTTAGATTATATTTTTTGATTTAATACTCTTGACTGAAAGATGCGCCTTCTATAAAGCGTTTTACGGGACACGCCTTATTAAATGTGTAAAAAATTCAGATGTTAATTTTATAAATATTTTTAAACGAATGCTAAATACGTCATTAATTTATATTATGATGAGATTTATGAAAAAACGTCAACATTTAATTGTGCAGACACCCGCACCTAGGATTTGTAAATTAGCTGGGTGTCACAAATTAATGAAATCGGTATTATGTATAGTGGTTAAGTTTATTGATATTTTAGTATCACAAGTTTATTTTTTATAATAATAAATTTTTTATAATTTTAAAAATTATAAATTTCATATATTTTAAAAAAAATTATTGAATAATAATTCATTTGATCATTCAATTGTAATTAAAAATTTATTTTTATATTTTTATATTTTTAAACAATTAATTTTAAAAGACAATAATTTTCTCAAAAATATATGAATTTATAATTTTTTAAATTATAAAATATTTATTATTATCATCATCATTTTGTAAAAGAAATACTAGTTATAAAATTTTTATAAAATTATTCATATTTTAAAATACTTACCCTCAAAGTTTTTATATACTAGATTATATGTATTATGTAATTTTAATGTAAAAATTTAAATAATTTTATTAAAAATGAATAAACATTATTAATTGTTGTTAAAAATTAAAAATTAATGAATAATAATTCATTTAATCCCTCAATTGTAATTAAAAGTTTATTTTAATATTTTTTTATATTTTTAAACAATTAATTTTAAAAGGTAATAATGTTTTCAAAATTATATAAAATTTATAATTTTTAAAATTATAAAATATTTATTATTATTATCATCATCATCATTTTGTAAAAGAAATACTAGTTATAAATTTTTTATAAAATTATTCATATTTTAAAATATTTAACCTCAAAGTTTTTCTATACTAGATTATACGTATTGTTTAATTTTAATGCAAAAATCAAAATAATTTTATTAAAAAAGAATAAAAATTATTAATTGTTGTTAAAAATAAAAATTAATGAATAATAATTTATTTGATCCCTTAATTATAATTAAAAGTTTATTTTAATATTTTTTATTTTTTTAAACAATTAATTTTAAAAAAATAATTTTTTCACTAATAAACTTAACCACTACAAACATTGTCCACTTTATTTAAACCCCAGTCAGTTCACAACCTGGCGTGCGTGTGGGTGCTTGCAAAATTAAATGTGACGTTTTTACACAAATGTCACTATAATATAAATTAATGACGTATTTAACACCCGTTTAAAAATATTTACAGAACTAGTACTAGGGTCTTGCCTTCAACCACATGACGTAAAACGTGGTGTAGGAGGCTCCCTGCAAAGGGTGTTAGATTAGAAAATATAGTCTGAACAGTGTCTGACAGGGAAATATATAGGGTTAGGATGATATTTCGAGAGAAACGCCGAAAATTTCTACTATACATATAACATACATAAATATAATATTAATTTTGCATGATAAAATTTTTAAATGGTCATTAAATTATATTAAAATATTTTTTTTTAATATTAAACTTTCAAAAGTTACATAATATTTCATTCAATCCCTCAATTTTATTATAAAATGAATATCATATCTTTAATTGTCATTAAAGAAATAATGTGACATGTTAAATTAATAAAAAAATATCTCATTTAAACTTTTAATTATAAACTAAATTTGATTTTGATATTTTTTAATATTTCGAAATAATAATTCTAAAAATCAATATATATGTATTTACGATTCATTTTTAAAGTTATAAAAGTATATTTTAAAAGTATAACTTATAATTAGTCTTTTGATTCATGAAATTATAATTATTTTTTAAATGTGAATTTATTAAATTCAGAATTTTTAAAAGTATATTTTAAAAAGTATAACTTACAAGTAATCTTTTGATTCATAAAATTATTATTTTAAAAAATATGAATTTATTAAATTCACAATTTTTTAAAATTATTTTTGATTTAATTGTGATTTTATTTGAAATCTTAAAATTTATAACTTTTGAGATCTAACAATTTCAGTTATAAAAATGAAATCATTTTTTATTATGCAAGGTGATCCAATTCTTTAACTTTTGTTTGATAGTTTTAAATATAATTTTAAAAGTATATTTATAAATCAAAAATAAATTTTGAAAATTCATATATTTGAATTTTTTTTTGAAATTATTACTTAAAATTATTTTTCTGAATTTTTTAGAGAAAATGAGATATCTTTTTATTAATTTAATATGCCACATTAACCCTTAACCATAGTTAATTGTCAATGTTTCTCTTTTAACGAAATCCAAATTCAATACTCATTTTATAACGTTTTTAAAAGTTGAACGAAATAAAAAATAATTTTATTATAATTTAATGACTATTTATAAATTTATATCATACATATTAGTGTATGACATGTGCCATAGATTCTTCATATAAAACATACAATTCAACATGATCATACATAAATATATAATTTTAATTTCATTTCAAAATAAGTATTTAATTGAAAATTTATATATAAAAATATATTATTATAATCATTTTTAAATATATAAAATATAATTAAATTATTTTTTAAATTTTGATAAGATACTTTTTACGATAAACTAAAACTTGATTTGATTTAAATCTATTTAAAAAAATAATTTGATAAAATTAAATTAAATAAAAAAAGTGATAGGTTTGTGCCCATCTCTATCTACTATTATAATAGTATGAATGCCCTATGGATATTATTGTCCTCACGTGCTTCATTTGGGTTTAGGAATGGCAAACGAGCGGGTCGGGTGAGGATACCCCCTCCGTCATCCCCACCTAATATTTTTCAATTCACCACCCGCTCACCACTCATGATGGGTATAAATTTTCAAATCCACACCTATCCACCCACGCGAGTATATTCTCAAATCTATCCCCACACACACTACCCAACTGGAGACGTACCCGACTAGACCCGCCTGACAGCTAGGGGTGTGCAAAAAAATTTGATCTGACTGATCCGATCCAAAAATTTGAATATCTGATATGTTTTTCAATTTTCGCATAGTTAGGATCGGGTATCCGAATTTTTTTTTCGGATTATAGGATCGGATACGGATTGATAAAAAACATGTTCGGATTATTCGAAAACCCGAAAAAAAATTTGGGCTATATTCGAAGACCAGAAGAGGTTTTTGCATAAAGCGTGGGCATGACTTATTCATCTTGAGCTATCGCAGAAGAAGTCTACAGTTAAGGCGTGGGCATGACTTATTCATCTTGAGCTATCGCAGAAGAAGTCTACAGTTAAGGCGTGGGCACGCCTTACCAGTTTGTATAACCCTAAATTAGGGTTACAAATTTACAAAGGAAAAAGAGTTTAATGACGGTTAAAAGACTCTATGGAATCATTCTTATCTTAAAAAAAATGAGTTTAAGGCGATAATAATTACAAATGTTGGATAGGTACATAAACAAATCCATTCTCTGAGTTGTAAAAATATTATGGACACAACTTTCTCTAAGTTATTTAATCAGAGACTCTTTGTTTGTTGATGCACCTATTTCTAATTATAATAAAGTTTTACCTACCCAAAATTAAAACATGATTTCAACTCTTTCCTCACACCATCGATCAAAAAAGCTTATACAAATCTAAGCAAATGATCCAAGATGAGTAAAATATAGCCTGATGTTTGGATCTTTACCTTTGCAGTTTGCATTATCCCAATCCAGAAAAAGAATATCAAATCTAAGTTGTATTGATTTTGGGCTTTTTTTTAAGATGTTTTTGTTTTATCAATGCATGATTATACAAATTATAATGCATAAATTATTCATAATTTTCAAAATCAGCAGAATGTGTTAATGCACTTAAATTCAGAAGAATACCAAATCGATAATTCAATATACGTACATATAACATGTTTCTTAAAAATCAAAATCAATATACGAATGCTCTTAGATTCAACAGAATACCAAAATCAAAATAACGGAGTATTGACTATTGGCCTTGTATCTTGAATAGAACTAAGAAGATTAGATCTGAAAACCGGAGTATTCACCTTACGATAAATTAAAGCGGCCACAAACAACTTCTATGCAGCAAACAAGATTAGGGAAGGTGGTTTTGGATCTGTGTATAAAGTGACATACAACTCTACTACCCGTAGAGGAGACCAACATAAAGAAGATGAAGAAGGCGTACCTAAATGAGCTGGAGACCAGAGTTTGAAATTTAGAGAAGATGAAGAACTACCAGAATATCGACGCAGTAACTAGCAAGCAAAGCACGAGAGGTTTGAAAGAAAAAATTAATTAATAAACTTATCCATAATATTTGTTTAAATTATAAGTTATATATAATATTAAGATTTATAAATTAGTCTCTAAAATTATACCTAAATTCATAATGGTCCAAAATTTAATAGATATTTAGTGGGCAGGCGGATGCGGGGCGAATAAGGTCTCAAACCCATCACCCGCCCACTACCCGCGATGAGTATCACTTTCTAAATCCACACCCGCCCACTACCTACTAAAGTTATACCCATCCCCATCCCAATTGATGCGAGTACAGTACAAAATCTACGAAATTGTACCCGTTTACCATCCCTATTTGGGTTTCCTTTATTTGCTTCAAGAGTGTTTTTGTCTTATCCTCTTTTACTTCATATTTATATTTAGTTTTTTCATATTTATAATAATTTTAATTGATTTAAATCAAAATCAAAAGTTTATTTCACTGAAAATCTTTTTTTTAATTATGAAAAATAAATTATATTTTTTACAAAATATTTTTTTGTTATTTAGATATTGTAGTATAAAATATTTTCCGTTGTTTGGTTAATTTTTTAAAAAATATTTAAAATAATATTTTTTCAGTAAATAAGCATACATATTTCATAATATTTTCTTGTGGTTATCTAATTTTATTATTATAAAATTATAATTTAACTAGTAATTAATATTATCTAATTCACAATAGCTCTTTCTAATGAAGATTAGGGTAAGTGAAGACGTTGAATAATGACATAGAGATGAAACTGTAAAATTTTTATCTTTAAATTCTGGTAAAGTTAAAAAAAACATGAACACACATGATTTCTATTTCAATAAAAATAATGAAATATATATTATAAATATATATAATTTCTTGGTTTTATGTTTAGATTATTTTTTATTCTAAACTAATTGACTCTCACAACGGATTGTTAAATAGTTTTAAATTCACTCGTCAATTTGTTCTTTTAATATTAAATAGAAAATTAGGAAAACGACAAAAAATCTAATTACTCAAATTCATTATATACATACATAATTTTGATTAAACTGATTGATTAAAAATAATTAAATAGGGTTAAAAAATATAACACCAATTAAATCCAATGTTAGAAGAAAGTTAAGAGACAATGATAATAACAAATAATAGTATCCAAACAATTAAACGGAGAGAAAAATAGCACTTAAACTAAAATTTTAACTTGAAAATATTACTGAATGGATAAAAACAAAATCAAACACTGACTTTTCAAAACATAAACTTGCAATGCTCAGTACTGCTTCATAATAACCAGAAATATAATAAGAATACGTTTTCAGGCAATTAGGTAGAATAACGTGAATGGATATGAATTTAGTTATGCAAAGTCTCACCTTTACGACGTAGTATTTGAGTGAGGATCTTCTAAAAATAATTTCAAAATCATAGAAAATGTACATAACAAGTTGAGTATCCATAACAGGTTTTGTTAATTGAGCATGTTTGTTATATTTGGTATATTCATTTTAAAAAATAATGATATTTCACATCATTAAAGGATATATCACAGAAACAACTCTCACTAATAAAAAACACAAGTATAATGTAAATATGAGCACCTTAAATTCAATAAAAAAAATATATGCTTTATCATCTTTCACATCTATTATCAATATGTTTTAGGTTGATTCGTTAACATAAAACCCCAATATTCATCCAAATGCTTCGGAACTTCATAAAATATACTATCTTATAGAAGTTTATAATACAAATGCATCATACCTTCAGATTCTAAAAAGGACGAGATTAAAATTAAATTTCTTTTTCATGTTTAGAACAACTGTTCATGATGTAGATTTATAAAAAAAAAAACTCAACAACTAAGATTAAATGCAAAGTGTAAGCAGTAAATTAGAAACTTCAAAGTGTTCACAAGATTTCATCAAACCTAGGATTGAAGGGCAAAAAGTGTTTAAATTCGATTGTTATTTACGTGATGGTAGGGAGAGTCTTCAAATGCAACTCTTTTTTATATATTTGGTTTACGGGTACTCCGAAAGGAAAGGAAAATACATCCTATGACTCAATCAAGAAAGCTTTTGGCTAACGATGGAGAGAGTGCCAAAGGCATCGACGAAGAGGGTATTATTAGCTTGATCCAGTGGCAAGAAGGGTTACAAGGTTGTGAAACGAGAGGGATGAGAGGTTGGACAGAAGAATCGGTTTGGGATAAAACGGGAAGTATAAATCTGAAATTAAAAAAGGGAATTATGTTATCTGAGAAGATGAACGTTGACCTCCAGTAAACATCGTCGGTGATTAATCGGTGATGATATTTGATCGGACGATTTTAGGTAAGAGCTTTGAAGGTCAAGCTGAAAGTCTTGAAAAATGACTTTCTTTTTCAAACCGTAAGTTATTGTAATGATTTTTTTTCTTTTGACTGTGAAACATTTTCCTTCAATCAATTATTTTTCTTTAAATCAAACACATAAGAATAGGGAAACAATTTTCATAAATTGTTTTTCCCCAAACAAACGTACCGTAAAGGGGGTTAGTTCACAAAATTTAAGATCATCTTTAGAAATAAGATTACTGAAATGTAACATTAATTTGGGAATAGTGTATTATCCTATTTGATTTATTTAGCAAGAATGTAAGATTACAATGTTTAATTTAAGGAATATAAGATTACATTGATGCATCTTGTACCAAATATCCTTGTAATATATATTTTTAACGAGTTAAATTTTAATATTAAATTATAAATATTTGAATAAAAATTTACAAAAATATTTTAATTGTTACAATATCTAATTTCAAATATATATATATATATATATATATATGTATATATATATATATACTTAACATAGAATTAATTTAGTATATTAAACTTATATTTTAAATAATTTTCATAAGTATCATATTTATTTATATAAAATATAATATAATATAAAAACAATATTATGGTCTCGAGTGGACGGATATATTCTTTTTTAATGTATAAGATCTATTTTTTCTAATAACTTAAAGTTAAACATTCTTTTAAATAATTACATTTTTATAATAATATTTTTCATCTCATAAAATTATGAAATAATTAATATATTAAATATTAAAAAATATAAAATAATTTTAACTATTATAAATTATTAATTTTTTTATTAAATCAATTTTTTATATTTATTATTATTATTAAGTTTGTAATTTTAGAATAAGAATTGAGAAGATCTACTTTTCAATGAAATCCGCTGAACTTGTTGGTGGCAGCCTTAAGTTCAGCTAGGGAAAACTCTGAGAAATTAGGGAAGGCCGAAGCCGTACGGGCAATGGAATCCTTCCCTCCGTTTGAGGGCGAGGAAGGGCCATTATTGGTCTCAGTTACGCGGCTGTTTTGGTTGTTGACGTTGAGGTGGTGGGTGTAATTGGATTTCTGCACTTAGTCGGGTTTCCTGAGAAAGGCCGATTCGCAGCAGCCCATAACTCGGGTCTCGGGGGGGGGGATGTGTTGAGTCAGAAGACTAATTTATAAATTATAACCATAAAGAAACCTCTTCGTCTCCGATCTTCAAAGAAAAATGGAAGAGGGAAGGGATAGAAAAGCTATGGTGTGAGGGAAGGAAGGGTAGACGACGTGACTCAGTGATTGAGAGAGAGCAAGTTTTCCCCAAATAATGTGTGAAAGAGAGAGAGAGAGAGGCAGCAGCAAACAGCAACTTTCTCTTTCTCTCTGAGTTTGCGTTCGTCTCTTTCAGCCCTTCCTTCCGCACTGGGAAAGCCTTTTGTCCCTTTTGAATGACAAGTAATCTACTACTATTACAACGGTCTAAATGCCCTATGGCTGCTATTGTCTACAAATTGTCCTCCATTTTGATTTCCTTTATTTGCTTCAAGAGTGTTTTTGTCTTACCCTCTTCTACTTCATATTTAGAAGGCTTTATATAATGTGTGTAAAGTATACTTAAAATTAACTTTTGGTATCTAAAGAAATTTTTTATTAAAAATATGTGTATAATATGTTTTTGTTATATTTTTAGGTGTTTATCATTAAAAAAAATCGTTAAATGACACGTATCACATTTAGATTTTTTAAATTTTTTAAAATATTATTTAAAAAATTATTTTAGAAAAATCTAAATGTGACACGTGTTATTTAACAAGTTTTTTTAATAGTAAACACTTAAAAGTGTAGCAAAGAAAACATTAGACATTTATTTTTAATGAAAATTTCTTGAGATATTAAAAGTCAAATTGGTACAATTTAAGTACTTATTTTTATATTAAGACTATTTAAAAACGTTCTAAATATTTTTATTTTAAAAGTCAATTTAGTATAGTTTAGGCACCCATTCAAGTGTCACGTTTGTGGATTATGTTATCTCAACTTCCCACACTTCCTCAGGTTAAGTTGTTTGAATGGCGTGTAGCCCATGAAGCTTTACCGGTAGGACGACGCCTCTACTTAGCCGGAGTCTCTGATGGTCTTTGTAATCTTTGCGGTGCTACCGATGAAACAGTGATGCATGCTTTGCGGGACTGTCCGAAAGCCCGTCCTATTTTTTTGACAGCAGAGTTTCCTTGTTTTGTCACTTCAAGTCATTATGGTTCATGTGGATCATGGTTAGAATCTTTGCTTGGTATTCTCACTATGCAGCAATTAATAGCAGTCTTGGTGCTTTTTATCCCAGGTTTGGCACCGTAGAAACCTTTATATACATGAAAACAAATTACTTACAGGTTGGCATCTTGTCACCTCCAGCAAGGCCATGCAGATTGGTTATATAAAGGAAAATCAGGTCGTGGTGCCAATGGGGGCTCCATCTTCATCTGTACCTCATTCTTCCTGCTAGGTAAAACCACCAACTGGCACCGTTAAAATGAATGTGGATGGTGCATGTCCTCTATATTGTGTTCTGTTGTCGTCGGCGCTATTCTTAGGGATTTTTGATGGGTTTGTGCTAGCTGGTCGGGCAACATGCATTGACGGTCCGCTTAATGCTAGTTACGTTGAAGCTCATGCAGTCTGGTTTGGGATCCAATTTACAGCTGAATTGGGTTACTCTCGCGTAATAATAGAGAGCGACTCAAGTAATGTGGTTCAGCAATTATTACATCATGAGTCCGACTTGTCTTCGCTCCGTTTCATTCTATCGGAAGTTCGGCAAATTTTGGACTCGTAAACAAACTTCAGTGTTCAATCGATTCCCCGATCCGCGAATGAAGTAGCACATAGATTGGTCAACCTTGTGTCCACATCTTTCAAATTCAGTTTATTTTCAATATGATTATCCTCTGTATTGAGCTGATTATATTGTACAAGACGCTATGTTTGGTTAAAAGTAACGGGCACTCTTTTCCCCTTTATAGGTCTAAAAGGGGTTTTTAACGAGGTCTGATTTAAATATAAAAAAATTCTAAATATTTATAATAATTTTAAGGGATAATAACAAATTTATTTTTAATAATTGCACAAAGGGTAAATTACGTGTTTAGTACATAAACTATCAATTTTGATTAGTTTTAATACTTAAACTTTCAATTTTTTTAAAATCATACCTAACATTTAATTTTTGTTTCATTTTACTACCACGTCGTTAAAATCTTAACTACCCAACTTTCAAATTGATCATATTTTAATCACTCTAATTTATTTTATTAATAATTTTATGACATGATATTTTTATTATTATTTTATTAATATATAGTTAAAAATAAAAAATAATTTAAAAGTTAGAGTGATTAAATTAGGACTAATTTGAAAGTTAAATAATTAAAT
The DNA here is from genome assembly GCF_006381635.1 of Hibiscus syriacus. Taxonomy (NCBI): domain Eukaryota; kingdom Viridiplantae; phylum Streptophyta; class Magnoliopsida; order Malvales; family Malvaceae; genus Hibiscus; species Hibiscus syriacus. The sequence continues at coordinate 1,690,632 of NW_024062539.1, read as the reverse complement.
TAAAAAATTTAAATTTTAGTGACCAAAATATGAGTGAAAAGATAGTCGAGTGATGAATGATGCAATTTACCTGTAAAAAGGTTTCACGTGCAAATCATCCATTAAATATTTAATGGCAAGGCGCTAAAATAAAACAAAAACTAAATGTTATATATGATTTTGAAAAAAATGAAAGTTTAGGTACTAAAACAGAACAAATCTAATAGTTTAAGTACTAAACTCATAATTTACCATTGAATAAATGATATTTTGTCCTTTTTATAGTATTTTTAGTTGTTTCAATTTTGGTTAAAATGGATTGTGTAGATAAAAATTGTAGTTGACTAGCAATCAACTATTAAAAAAGTGAGTTGAATTCATTGATGAATTTAATAATTAAATTAAATTAATATCATATTTTGAATATTCTAAATTAAAAGATATTTATTGTCTCTTTAATTTGAATATTAATAAGGTAATTATATTATTTTAAATATTTTAAATTAAAATATATTTATTATCTCTCTAATTTGAATATTAGTATGATAATTATACCTTTTGAATATTTGAAATTAAAAGATATTATCTCTTTAAATTTAAATAGTAAAGGATATTGATCTTTAGTAAATCTCCTACGAGAATCTTCTATAAATATTGTGAAAGTCTTCTAGGTTAAATACAATTCAGAATTCAAGAACTTGAAACTATTTGAAAAAAGAAAATTTATATTCCTCTAATTTTTCGGTGATAGACAAATGCAAAAGATATTTTATGATCTCTACATTTGTGCTACTATACACTTATCATTTAGTTATTGTATCCAAGAGACATACGATCGAATATCTCGAGCACCAAGAAGTAGCAAAAAAAATTTCTTAAGAAAATTATGTAGCTACCGACTTTAATTCTTTTATGATTGATTGATATATCACATAAAACTTTTTTTTTCTTTTTGTACTATTTTATTATTTTTTAAGAAATTTAATTTTCATTTGTTTTATTATCTCAATTGTGACTATCGTCTAAGATTGTTATACTTCTAACAATCTTAATACATATTTGAAAATTTTCTTTTAGCTTTCTTTAATACGAGATGATTAAAAAAATCATGGTAAAATCGAGATAGCAAATAAATCTATTTTTGATATTTATCCCTTAGTTACAACGTGTTTGCTTAATCTCAAAATGGACAAATCTTTTTTTAATAGAAATTATTGTTAAACTAACATTGATTACTTATTTTGTTTTAGAACGTTAATTCTATCCGATAACAAAATCAAAAGTAAATGGGAATTAATTTTCTATTTATTGAAATTATTATTAATTCTGGTTTCGTTTATTTTACATAACAATGGAGATAGGAAACTCCACCAATTTACCCAGCTTAGATCCTAGAATGATGATTTCGGTTCAGAATCCAAATCTAAATGTGAGTCAACTAGTACTAGAAGTTAACCACAACTAGAAGTGATGAAATTCTATGGACATAATTTTAAGATATGACAAAAAAGATGTTATATCTGACCACAATTAACCTTGCTAGGTCCTTTAATGAAGATCTTTCTGTTTTTAAAGAGTGAGAGGGAGAATGATAGGTAAACGATATTATCGCCTTCAATATTGTTGCTTCTTGGAAGCAATTTAACTTCATAGTCCGAAACTATATTATTAATAGTTTACAAGATTCATTGTATCCAGTGTATGTTGTTTATGAAACAACTAAGAAATTATGGGAGGTATTAGACCACAAATACATAGCTGAAGATGATAGAACTAAAAAAAAATTAGTTGCCAAGTTATTGAATTATACTATGGTTGATTTTAAACCAGTAATAAATAAAATGGATGAACTTCAACTGAATGTTTGTGGATTTTTTGCTGAAAGAATGGTCATAGGAGAATCCTTCCAAGTAGCAGTTATTATTAAAAATGCATAATAACAAAATTACCCCCAATGTTTGCACAATTTGTCACTTTGCCCCTATCCTTCTTTGGATCATTTTAGCCCCTAATGTTTCATTTTGGAGAAAAATATCCCCTGGTTGGATGAAAATTAGTAGTTGACTAATTGTCAATGTTTTATATTAACGTGGCAAATCCATATGTGATGCCACTTCAGGAAAAAAAATTATTTTTAGAATAAACTATAATTATAATTAATTACATAGAAACTTATAAAAATATATTTAAAAATAATTTAAATATATATTTTTAATGGCATTGCATCATACATGGACCTGGCACATCAATAAAAAGTGTTGACCGTTATTCAACTACCAATTTTCATCCACCTAGGGGTATTTTGCTCTAAAAATAAATAGTTGGGGACTAAAATGCTCTAAAAAAGATAAAGGCAAAGTAATCATTTATGAAAACATTGGGGGTAATTTTGTTATTATGCATATTAAAAACTACCTCCCGAATTTAGGAATCATATAAAGCACAAAAGGAAAAAAAATGACACTGGAAAAATTGATTGTTAGACATCAAATAGAAGATGACAATAGAGTGAAATCCAAAATTATTAACAAAGAAACCTTCTTAAAAAAGGATAAGGTAAATGTGATAGAAGTAAATGACTTCAAGAAAGAAAAACAACCCCAAAATAGGTCAAAACTAGGACCGAAAGATGAGATTTCCAAGAAGAAAAAATTCCATAGAAAGGTGGCACACAAGTCCTCTGAACATAGACATCCAAAGAAAGTCAAAACTCACAAGTCTAATGTTATGGAAAGAATTTCTAAGGACATGGAAGACATAGATCTATGTATTCTAATCTCTAAAGTCAACCTAGTTACTTTAATCCAAGAGAAATATGGCTTGATAATAGAGCCACGTATCATATTTATTGCATTAAGAATAACCTCGACAGTCCTACAATTTCTAATTAACCCTCGAACATCTTCAAATCAGTCTAACTTATTTGGACAAAATTAGGGTATGACTGTGACTTATCGAGTTTAGAGGAGAGGTCATAGATTTTGTCGATTATAGTTATAGGTTTAGTGTCGCTTCCCAAGATAGGGCTCCCTTGTTTTTAGAATATACATTTGGTGCAATTGATGAGGCATTTCTTACAATGGTTAGTCATAAAATTACTTAGGTAACTTACCTTTTTTGGAAGCTACCTCAGTTGTTGTATGTTGGGAAGGTTATTGGAGCTCATTCTCTTTGATCATTATGCATGCCTCATTCCTTATTTTAGGAAGCTCCCTTTTTTATCCAATCAATTTTTCTTGGGTTATTTTTACTGTTCGTCATAGCGAGCCTCTAAAGCCATAATCTATGTCGTTTCTTAGTGAACATACTCATCATGTCATAAGACCAATGATGTCATGTTGGTTTTTCAACACTCAAAAGAAGAAAATTTTAGGTAAGTAGAGCATGTGTGATCATTCCATTTATTTTTCAAAGGAAGTTCTTCTATACATGCAAGTATTATATCTTAAATATGTGGACGACGACTAGAAATAATCAAGTATGTCAGAAAGGACATTAGGAGGAAATTGGGAGATAATTTTGACTATTTTTCCTTTAAAGGTGCATTTTCATTTATTATTTTTAAATAAGAGGTATTTAACACTCATCGCAACATTAATTTGTAGTGTAAGTAGTGTTTAAGTTAAACTCGAAATCCTAAGTTATCTCTAAAACTATCTCCTAATTTGTAAAAAAGATGACTCCTATCTTATCTAGATCTCTAATTCATGTATATAAAAATCCCATGTATCCTCTTGTGTAATATGCGATTGTTCTTTGAATAAAAATAATTTTAGAATAAAAAACTCTATTTACTAGAGCTGGAAAACTCTGTTTACCAGAGCGGGAAAACTCTGTTTCTACATAGTATCAGTCGCCATTATCGATCACAGGCTTGCTGCCACTACCGTTCGTCATCCTTCTGACCAGCAGTGTGCCTTTTGTACACTACCGTCCTTCCAATTATGAAATTCTTTACATTGTCATCCTCATCGCAGTCATGTTCTCCTCGTATAGCCGCACCCCTCGTATCGCTGTCCTCATCGCATCGCCACCCTCTTCGTAACACCGCCCCTTTGCAATATAGTCTTCCTTGATACCCAACCACAACAGTACCACTTCTATCGCAGTGCTGTTCTCCTCTTCGTACTGTTCTTGCCGCACTACCGGTCCAGTGTTGCCCTCATCACAACGGTAACCTTTTCTATTCTGCTGTTTGGTACATGTTCCGCTGTTGTTAGTAACTGTCTAGCTAACATTGTCTAGCTAACATTGTCTCCTCGCCGCATAACCCATTCGATATTCATCCTATCACCGATCTCCTCAAATCTCTGATTGTCACTTATAGCAGTGTTCTATGCTAGTTCGCGACATATCCCAAGCTCTCAATTCCTCCAAAAGTTATAGCATATCCTTCTTCGTCTAACCTGTCTCCGAGGCTAAAACTTATATTGTTAAGTAGTCTCATTAATACTCGGTTTCCTCATCCATTACTTGTCATCATCTAAATGATGAGAATTATATTTCCTGGTCTCAATTCGTGCATCTATTCATCACCAGTCACCGGAAACAATAATATATCTCTAACAATATGCCGATCCCCGATCCCTCTAATCCCCAATATAACACTTGGCTCATCGAGAACACCATGATTATGTCCTGGCTCCTCAACTCTATACTGCCTGACATTAGCACGAACTTAATGCTCTACACTACCGCCTCAGAAATCTTGAATGTTGCCAATGAGACGTACTCCTATCAGGATAACTCATTCGCTCTGTTTTCCATTGAATGCCAAATCAAAGACTTGAAGCAGGACAATCTCACTGTTACCCAATACTTTAATTAGTTGTCTCGCTTATAGCAGAAAATTGATTTATTTGAGTCTCCCGATTGGCAAACTGGTGTATATACCAAACTCTACAAAGGGCTACTAGAAAAACGACATATTTTTTAATTTCTATCGGGGCTGTCCGTCTCTCTTGATAATGTTTGTGGCTAGATTCTGGGCATCATGCCTCTTATGTCTCTTCACGAGGTGTTCTCTGAAGTTCGCCGCAAAGAAATTCATCGCTCTGTGATGCTTCCTTCACCCATTGAAAGTTATGTAAATACTCATTCATCTGGTGACACCCGTGTCAAGAAAGGCCATCCGTGGTTCGAGCACTGTCGGAAACCTGGTCATGTTCATGATAAATGTTGGAAGCTTCATGTTCGTCCAACCAATTGTACTCCATCCAAATCCTCCTCGCGTCCATCTCACGGTAACTCTGCAATAACAACATTTAAGGGTGGTTTCTTTTCTCGTCAATTGTTTAACGATCTACAATAGATGTTTGGTCATTTATATATTCCTCATACTACTGAGTCCAAGTCTGCATGTACTATTAGTGAAGATAGTTATCTTTTTACCTTCTTATCCCCTTCACCAGGGTGTGTATCTTGGACTGTTGATTCCAGAGCAAGTGATCATACGACGGACAACTTCAGTTTATTTTCCACATTTCACAAAAATTGTATCTCATGCAGTGTTTGCACTGCTGATGGCTCCTTATCACCTGTTAAGGGCAGTGGCTCAATTCACATTAATAGCCATAGTATTATGTCTAATGTTCTATTTGTTCCAAGTTTGACTTGCAATCTTCTTTCGATTAGCAAATTATTTACCGATTTAGGTTGTACTTCTCATTTTACTCTTGATTATTGTGAATTTCAGGATTTGACCTCGGGGATGGTGATTAGCAATGCTAGGCGTCGTGGTAGACTCTACGTCCTTGATGTTCCTCTTTATACTCTCGTTCTCAACCACTCACCTGTACCATTTATCTCTTCTTTTGTTTCAGTTTCTTCCACATATACGGCTGTCGACATTGTGTTATGGCATTTTAGGTTAGGTCACCCACGTTTTTCTTATCTTGAAAAATTGTTTCCCAAATTATTTATTAATAAAAATCTCGCATCATTTTCTTGTGACATTTTCTCTCTTGCAAAACACATTCAGAGTTCTTATCCTCCTTCTCCCTCTCATTCGCAAAAACCTTTTTTCCTTAATTCATAGCGACATTTAGGGATCTTTACGGGTTACAGGTTTATATGGAATTCATTAGTTTATAACTTTTATTGATAACCATCTCGTACCACTTGGACCTTACTTGTGAAGGACAAATCTGAGTCTTGTACCATCTTCAAACGATTCAACAAAATGGTTGAAACACAATTCCAAAGTTCCATTGGCATCCTTAAATCTGATAATGGTATGGAATACCTCTCTCAATCGTTGGGATCCTTATTCCTGGAAAACGGAATAGTCCACCTCACTTCCTGTGTCGACACTCCTTTTTTGTTCTAATGTTCCGAAATACCTTTGGGGTGAGGCTCTCTTAACAACTACTTTTTCTAATCAATCGTTTGCCTAGTAAGATTCTTGCCTTTAAGTTTCCATGGGATATCCTTTCCACTAAATTCCCTCACTTCAAACCTTTTACCTCTTTTGTTATTCTTCGTGTCTTTGGTTGTACTACCTTTGTCCATGACCACAATCCTCTTAAATCTAAACTTGATCCTTGGGCAATTTGATGTGTCTTTTTTGGTTATCCATCCCATCAGAAAGGTTTTCATTGCTACTCCTTTTCTACAAAAAGGTTCTTCACTTCTATGGATGTCACTTTTCAATAACATAAACCGTTATTCTTAAAAACTGAAAACAGAGGGAGACTGAGTTTGAATTTCAATTTTTATCGATTATTACTGAGTTACCCATCAGTCCATCTTCTACTGAAAAAACTACCACTACACAACCTCCTAATACCACCACATCTGACAATGAAAATAAATCCATTAATCCTATCGACTCTCTTTAAACACCTAGACCATCTACCAATATTCTCATATACAAAAGATGACCTAAACAAGCCCTACCTTCAACACCATAGCCAATACATTATCAAGAGTCAGAACTGGGTTTAAATCCATCGACAAACAAAGAAGACAGTGACCAAAGTAAGTTGGATATGGTAATTGATAATAGTGAGTTACCAATTGCTCAAAGAAAGGCAATTAGACGATGTACAACTCATCCTATTAGTAAATTTGTTGCTTATGGGAAACTAATGTCTGTTTTTAAGACTTTCACAACTCATGTTGATCATATTCACATTCCAGAGACCATAGATGAGGCATTAAAAAGTCTTGAGTGGAAGAAGGCAGTTGAAGAAGAAATTTAAGCTCTAGAAAACAACAAAACCTAGGTTATTGTTGATCTACCTAAAGACAAGAAACTAGTCGATTACAAATGGGTATTTACTGTAAAATTCAAGGAGTATAGAAAAATTGAAAGATATAAGGCTAGACTTGTGGCAAAAGGGTTCACTCAGACTTATGGAGTTGACTATTAGGAGACCTTTGCTCCAGTTGCAAAATCAACATCGTTCGAGTTCTATTATCCTTGGCAGTGAACAAGGATTGGATACTTAACCAACTAAATATAAAAAAATGCATTTCTCAATGTCAATCTTGAATAAGAGGTCTCTATACAAGTTCCACTAGGAATTCATTCTGAAAATAACCGGGTATGTAAATTACGGAAATCCTTATATGATATCATTATCATGGTTGATGACTTGGTAGAAATCAAGAAGTTGAAGATACTACTTGCAAAAGAATTTGAAACCAAAGATTTGAGAACTCTGAGATATTTCCTAGGCATGGAGGTAGCGAGATCATGAGAAGGAATTATCATAAATCAAATAAAGTATATTCTAGACTTACATTCTGAAACTCGAATGACTAATTGTAAGCCCTCGAAAACTCCTATGGAAGTTAACTCGAAATTGAGTAAAAATGGAAACTCGGTAAACAAGGAACATTATCACAGGCTAGTTGGTAAACTCATTTATCTATTTCTAACTAGACCTGACATTGCTTTCCCTGTTAGCATTGTTAGTCAATACATGAATAATCTAAGAGAAGAACATCTGGAGGCAGTTAATCGAATCTTAAGATATCTAAAGATGATACCAGAACATGGGTTGATTTTCAGAAAACATGAAGACGGAACTGTTAAAATCTTCTCAGATTCAAGCTGGGTTGGAGAATTAACAGATAGAAGGTTAACCACGAGATACTGCTCATTTGTGTGGGGAAACCTAGTGACATGGAGAAGCAAGAAACAATCAGTAGTTTCCAGAAATACTGCAGAAGCATAATATAGGGTGATATATATCGGAATGTGTAAAGGAATTTGGCTACAAAGAATCTTAACTAAAATAGAGATACGCGACAACAACAATTTTGAACTTCAGAGTGACAGCAAATCTGTGATAGGCAATGCAAAGAATCTGGTTCACCATGACAGAACAAAACATGTGGAGATCGATAGACACTTTATTACAGAAAAGTAAATGGAGGAAATGTGAAACTAAACTACGTTCCTCCACAAAACCAGCTAGCAGATGTATTGACCAAGGCACTTCCAAGGATTACCTTTGACGAAATTACATCCAAGCTGGGTCTTCACAGTATTTACTTCCAGCTTGATGGTGAGTGTAAGTAATGTTTAAGTTAAACTCTGAATCCTAACTTATCCATAAAATTATCTCCTAATTTGTAGAAAAGATGACTCCTATCTTATCTAGGTCTCTAATTCATGTATATAAAAATCCCATATATCCTCTTGTGTAATATGCAATTGTTCTTTGAATAAAAATAATTTTAGAATAAAACAAACCATGATTACCAAAACTGAAAAACTCAAAAACCTTGTTTACAGGAGCCAAAGAACTTTGTTTCTATAGTATGTGGTTTACCCTTTCTGATTTGGACAAAGAACCATTGGTAGAGGTACATCGATAATTGGTTGGTGTCAAAATGCTTTGTCTCTATAAGAAGGTAGAATAGTGGAGAATAAGGGTGATATGATTTTATTAAGATTGCATAATTTCTCTTGATCTTGATTGAAAGATTTTACATTAGAGCAAGTGTTATATATAGGGATATAAATATCCATAGATAGGTAGGCTAGATAAATATGGTTAACGGACGATGAATTTGGTTCTGGTAAGACACCTGGGCATGCCAAAAATCAAGTCAATAAGTTGTAGCTTCCCAATAGATATTAGATATTCAAAACCCTTTCTTTAGAGGTAATATATATATATATATATATATATATATATATATATATTTATGAAGTTCCTTTGATGTCAAAGAGGTGCGGGAGGGTTAAAGTTGCTTTGAGATCCTCCAAGAATTATAAGATGTAAAAATAGTGTGTGTAGAACACCTTTAATGAATTACAACTAAATTATAATTTGTTGGGAAAAGGACTGAATTTAATTGAAGGATTTAATATTTATATTAAACTCATATTCCTTCTAAAATTGCAAATTAAAAGATATTATTTAACTTAAATATTAGTAGGATAATTATTCTTTTGAATATGTCAAATTAAATAGTTATTTATTATTTATTTAACTTTGAATATTAAAAGATAATCATATACTTTTGAATATTTCAAATTAAAAATTAACATAATATCAATTTAAGTTTGAATAGTAAAAGGAGTTTATATCTTTTGAATATTTTAAATTAAAAGATATTTATTATCTTTTTAAATTTAAATATTTCAAATTAAAATATATTATCTTTTAGAGTTTGAATATAAATGAATAACACTATTTTTTTGTAAATTGTACTTTGAGAATCTTCTATAAAAAAGGTGTTAACCTTCTAGGTGAAACACATCTCAGAATCCAAGAACTCCTTTTTTCTTAAAAAAATTCTATATTTCTTAGTTTTCTGGGTATAGTCGAAGGCAAGGATAGTTCGTGATCTCAAAAGTTTGTGCAACTGTTTGTTGATTGTTGTGTGATTTGAGTGCTTCACAATTGGTGCAAGTATACACGTCGCAAGTTATAATATAGAATAGATATATTTTCCACAGGGATTGGTTTAACTTTGTGTTCTAACCCCTTGCACTGTAAAAAGAATAAATTGGTAATAGTAGAAGTTTGAATTAATGAGTAAAATAAAAATACAAGTAAATAAAAGATCGTGATCGAATAAGAGAGAGGGTCGAGTTATCATGAGTTGTGGTGTGATGATTGTATGAATAGTCTAAACAATTGATTGCCAAGAAAACTTGATTGCCTTAACAACTAAGAATGATTCAATTGTTATGTCAACTGGGATCATCCCTTCAATGCTCAGCGAAGCGTTCTTCAATGTCTTCTTGTTATCCCTAACTCAAAGAACTAATCAATTATACATGCCTTGGTGATACATCCCTGCGTTAACCATGGGTGAAAAACAACCGATCTTGCATTTCTTTTAGTCGTTGAAATCCGAATATTTTTCCTAAGATGGATTAACCTTCACCAACATTCGTTAGAATGAAGATCATGCTCATTCATTTCTTAAATCTTACTCTCCCGATATTAGATAAATGGATAATTCTCGAGATCCTCTCTCAATTCACTCGAAAACAAATTAATAACCAAGAATGAACAAACTTTGAACTTAAACTGCAATAAATGAACTTAAACAAATCCAACCATTTTCACAACCACAAAAACCCAATAACCTAAGTCAATTTATTTAGTTCATGGCTGGGTGCAAAAGAAACTTAAGATAAAAATTCCCAAACATGAATCAAATAGAAATAAGAAAGAAGATGTGTGATCAGCTCTTAGCTTTTCTCTCTCATCGGTCACCTCTTGCAAGCTGCAATTTTGCTGGTTATTTATAGGAGATGATTAGTTGTTGATGAAGATGAGTTTTAAGTGGAATAAAATATAGAATAAATATTTTGTATCTTTATCTTAAAACTCCTTATAAATCTGACTTTCTTATCTCCTTAAAACTCTACGTGGATATTCAGATTTTTTGGACTTATCCCTTGTTTTTCATGTTTATCTTAAATAAGGTGGATTTATCCAGTCAGCATCGACAATCGGCTCTGTAAAACTTCATAAATCAACTTCCAATGTGTTTGCCAAGGTAATCCCTAATCTGCACAAATTAACACACACCAATAGTGTCTTTTCCACAAAAACCAACCAAAATGTAATGTCAAACTTAATGATGAAGGAAACTCTAAAATCATGCATGAATAACTAATAATGTAACTAAATCGAACCTAAATATAACAATAATTATGGATAAAATGGAAGAAAATATAATAATTTTTTACACTTAACACACCCCCAAACTCAAACTATTGTTTGTCCTCAAGCAATGCATAACATCCACTTTCTCATAACAATTAGACAACATCACTCTTACACTTTATTTGCACCTGTTACCTCAAAACCTTTAAACCTCAAGACAACAAGAAATCAACTCAAATTAACTTATGATGCTCATGTATGTGTATGCTCTTAGTCGAGAAGGTTTACCACCATGTGTATTTGCAGAGAATATCACAATTATCAAAGTAATTAATAAAGCAAAGGATTTCACAACAATTACTATTTAGCTTAACTATAACTTTAGCTTATCATAACTACATGCGAGTACTCGAGTACTAAGACGTTGTCAACAATGAACCCCCTAGTCTTTTGGGTAGAGTCATCCCATGAAGACTTTCATTCAATCATGCTATTCAAGACTATCTTTCATACTTAGTATTCACTAAATGTACCGAACTTACCTTAGCAGCGAAGTGTTATAGAGCTAAAAGATTGATGTGACCAATTTATTCAGCTAGATCTAGTTGGGCACCTCTAGCAATTCACACATAACAAAAAAATGCAGAATAACTAGGTATTCACCAAAATACCCACAAGTCAAACAAAGACGACATTTGATAAATAGTTATAGAATCACAAGAATCATTAAGGAAATCTCAAATTATCTCTAAGTCCTAAGATTATCAGCATTAAAATGCTATCGACAAATATCTCATCTAGGTGGGTACGAAGTCTTGGAAAATGTTTATATAAATGTCATGAAAAGTAAATGTTATGGGAAGCTTGATTGAATAACACAAATAATGCAATATGACATAACAAATGCAATATGAAAAAATGAACAACACCCCTAAACTCAAAAGGAGCATTATCCTCAATGTATGCAAAACGAATGGGTTAGTTAGGAAGGTTGTCACCTTGACTGATGAGTTTCCTTCGAGTTGTTTGTTTGATTTGCTTGCTAGCTCACGGTGGTTTGGAGCGTGTTGCTGGCCTCTTTGATGGTGGAAGCTTTTCGCTTGAATGGTGTGATATTGTTCTTCGACAATTGGTGTTGTGAATCAACGAAATGAATGGTTGGATTCTTTAAAAGAACTTGGTTGAGTCATGCCTTTAAATTTTATGGCCATGGGGTTTTGTGAGGTTGTAAAGTAAAATGAAAACAATGGAAATTAAAAACCCTAGAGTTCAAAGAAGATGAAAGTGTATGGGAAGGTAGTGGAGTAAAGGTGGAAATAAAAGCAAGCAGAGAAATTAGGTTAGGTGTGCAGCAAAGGAGATTAGAGAGAGATAAGGGGTGAACGGGTAGGGTTTAAAAGGAATTAAATATGGGTAATAAATTGGGATAAACTCCCTACTTGATCAAACTCCTCCTTTTCTTGAACTCTTATCCTAAAATTCAAACAAAACAAAAGATAAATATTAAATAAAAAGATAAACTAAATTAAATATATAAAGTCTAAAATAAATAAGAATGCAAAATAAAATACAAATAAATAAAAATATAAAATATAAAAAGGAAAAAGGAAAAAATCCAACAAATAAAAATATTGAAGTATAACATTCGTGCTTCTCTGAGAGTAACCATTTCCTTGTCACGCTCAACATGAGAGCCGGTGTAGTACTTTAATCGTTATCCATTGACTTTAAAATCATGTACGTCGATGGTGAACTTGATTATTACGTCACTATGGGAGAAAGGTATTACTACCTCAAACGGCCTAGACCATCTCGATTTTAGTTTTCCCAGAAAAAAATTTAACCGAGAATTGAAAAGAAGTACTATTTTCCCTCATAATGGGTTCAATTCTAACATGGGAGGCTGCTCAATAGAAGCTTTTCGAGTTTATCTTCTTAATCAGAGTAGTCTCAAAATATTTACGATGTCAATTTGTTATCCAAGGGGCTTAATATTGCTCTCCATCGCCCGATTCTTCAATTTCTTTTGGTTCAACAATAGAATTACCATGGAAATTCTCATATTCTTGAAAATTGAATTCGATGGTGGCATGAATAACTTGGCATTCTTCTGGATCATCAACATACTTTAAGGTTGGAAAAACATTTAGTTTGACTTGTTGGTCATTCACTCTCATAGTGAGTCCTCCCCTTCCAACATCAATTAAGGTTCTTCCCGTTACTATGAATGGTCTTCCAAGGATAATAGGTGTGAACTCATCTGAGTCACAATCCAAAATAATGAAGTCAGTGGGAAAAATAAATTTATCAACTCTTACCAGTATATCAGTTTTTCCCTCTGGTTGCACATAGGATCTGTCTGTAACCTGTAACATAACTGTCGTAGGTCTCACCTTCCTGATACCCTGTAACACCCATAACCCATATAATTATACCTATACAGATTATAGATGTTATCCAAATTTCTAAAACCATTTTACGATTAAAAAGCGATTTAAAATTTATTTTCTTAAAATAGTAAATGATATTATAAAAATATCATATCATATAAAATTACGTTTCGTTATAACAATTTAATTCAAAATATTTTTATTTATGAATAGTGAATAGTACCCCGAACAGTGAACAATGGGCGAATCGATTCCTTGTAGCAGGGGAATCGGTACCCTTTAACAATATGGAAATTTGCTAAAACGTGGTTACGGTAGCAATGAACAGTAACTGCTACAGTAACTGCAAAAATACATATAAGTTTATAAAATTCCATTTTTTTTCTTCTTCAATTTTGTTCAACAAAGCAAAATCAAACATAATAATTATATGCAACTAATTAAGTCTACATTACATTTTAGGATGTCTTACTGATAAAGAAATATACTTCTTGATACTCGATGTTGCCTTGAACTCTCTATTCTTCTACGAGCTTTTTACCTACGCGTGAAAATCATCACACGCTAAGTATATACTTAGTGAGACAATTAAAACATTAAATAGTGCAATAAAATTCATGCATGAATTTAGATTTCAAATCCAATGCCATAAAACCATGCTATTAGCATATTCATAATTTTACCATGATCAAAATATCATAACTGAATATAAAAATATTCTTTCCAAAATACTTGTCATTCATTCCAATAACTCGTAAGCTTATTTGCAAAACTTACCATTTATTAACCAATAAACCATAAACCATAGACAATAGCCCAATATACAACCCTGAGGACCCTGGGTACGCGAGTCAAATATAAGCACCTGTACACATAAGGTCGTGCCCACCATCTGTACTAGGTATCCTTAAGTACAGTCTCGAATATGACACATAAGGTCATGCCCACCATATACACTAGGTATCCTTTAGTGTATTCCCGAATATGCAGCCTACTGCTGGACTCTATGGCATGCCAACTATACCCTGTCCCTCAATAACTGACTTGGGCATACAGTCTATTTTATTTGATTCATCCATGGCAAAGTATATTATCAATATTTAACAATGGGGCAGTTCATACCTGAAATATCATTCATGGTAAAATATCACATTTTCCAAAATCAATACATTATAATTTCATACTCTGACATATCAATGTCATGTCAATTTATAAAAATACGGTATAATATCATGCTGATAAAACAATGTTGACTTATCGCAAGTCTTCCTGATGATGTATAAAACATCCATGTATAATTTCATGCATATATTGCACTCACCTTGACACTTTATAATTTTCCAAAATAAGCCTCACTATTGTCCACAATAACCCTTTTCTTTTATACTCGAATCGTTTTGAACACCGAGTAAATCAAAATCTGTACAACATATAGATTCATACTTATATATGTTAGTATTGTACTAACATAAATATATATATCCAAAATATATTCCACAATCATGCTTCAAACTATTCACCACAAAATACTTTAACATTTATTCATTTTTTTTAGTATTGGAACCAACTTTTCCAATTTACTCAAAATGGTCTTTCACCATTTTATCACCTAAATCTTTAATACCAAAAATTCCAGTATAGCATATAAATTATATAACACTTACACAACAATCCCTCCATTTTCCAGAATTTACGAATTGATCTCCAACTTTTCAAAACTTACGAAATGATCCCCATTTTTTTCTAAGGCTTGTATAATACTTCCTTCATCATTTCCAACTCATATATAATTTTTCCATAATTTTCCTCACTCAAACAATCCATGATTAAAACTCATAGAACAAATTCTCAAAAGATCAAACAAGTTCTAATCATCACACATGCTTGAATATGAATCTACTACCTCACAAACATCAAAATCCATCATCAATTTCATGATCCCTTTTTATGAATACAAACCCTTAAATTTAGGATCTTTGAACACCAACAAGATTACCATGCCATATTGGTACCAAAAGATAGAGTTTTTCGCATACAACCATTTTTTATTTACAACTTACACAAAATCCTAATCAAATTGCTTGAAAATGGAGTTGGAATTTTCTCTTACCTTTGAAGAAACCCACGGCTGATTTGGGAGAAGAAGATGAACAAATGCAATGATATGTTGGGTGCATATCATAATATTTTACATTATAATCCACTTAAATGAATATAATATTCACTTAATTGGGATAAGACCAATTTACCCTTAATGAATCTTCTTATTTACCATAAAACCATGACAACTCATCCTTATCATAATTCAAAGTCAAAGATGAAATATTTTGACTTTAGATTTTCGAATTTTCCCATGAAATTTCAAAACTTACATTTTAGTCACTAAATTCCACTGTTTTGATTAAATCTGAATATTTCCATATTTCCAGACCAAATTTATCTGATCCAAAATATTAAAATAATATTTCCAACTATTTATAACATCCTTCAAATTTTTGTAAGATTCCAATTCAATCTGAAATTACCGATTCCTTACCGGTTTTAACCATTTCTAATTTTTCTTTACCAAATTCCAAATTCAAAATATAATTCCATAAAACCCCACTCTCAAGAGTAAACTATCTATTTATGAAATAAAATTCTTTTCAAGAACTTTACCACTTAATTTCCTAAAATTTCTTCCAAGTTTTATACTTTGACCATCAAACTTTCAAAAGGTACATTTTGGTCACTAACCAAAATTTGGGGTATTGCATACCCAATCTTTTGAACACATATTTAGGCATAAGGTTTATGCTTACTCCAATATCGCATAACACCTTCTTGGTGTAGTGATTTCTTATTGCACATGGTATTGTAAAACTAACGGGAGCTTTTAGTTTGGGTGGCATTAGATTGTGCAACATGGTTGTGCATTCTTCCATTTTTAGAGACAATATCCTTAATAAACTTAGCATAGTTCTGCACTTGCTTGATCGCCTCAACTAATGGAAAATTGATGTGAACTTGCTTCAAGATGTCCAAGAATTTCTTGAACTAGTATTCTTGTTTTTGTCTTTTCAGTCTCTTAGGGAATTGTGGCGGAATTTGGATCTCCTCATCCTTCCCATATATTTGGAATTTGATTGATGGACTTGCCATTGTATCTAAAATTGTCGAGGCATGTGGACTTGCCTGGGCAATCACCGTTTCATCAATATCAATTGGGGTATTTTTGTTGGATGTATCTTTCTGAACATGTGTTTGTTCTGCTAGTTGAGTTCTCTCGTAGGATGTGCAGGGGTTTGAGTTAGATTTCGTTCACTCCGGGTGGTGATTACCTTACATTGCTCGTGACCTAATCCTTTTGCGACCTGAATATCATTAGGTAATTCACCTAGTGGTCTTGTGTTCAAAATCTAGGAAAATTGTCCAGCCTGCGTCTATAAGAATTTCAAATTTTCCTATTGGTTCTGCAGTCTCATCTTAGTCCTGCTAATGAAAGTGTCAATCATTTTCATGAAACTATGATTATCAAACATGTAAGATTCAGTTTTAACATAAAATAGTTTAGAGTATTTTCCAAAGAACTAGATGGTGTTTATTGTTGCTGTGGCATCTTTTGCCTTGACATGTTCTATTGGAATCTTGATGCTTGTGTATTCTGATTATTCTAATAGAGGGAATTGTTCGAGTTACTCCATGAAAAATTAGGGTGCTTCCTCTAGGCTGGAGTGTATGTGTTGGACATCACATTGTTATTCTGACTGTAGTTTCCAACATAAAAGTTAGATTATGGGTTCTGTAGATACTCAAAAGAATCAGGGTTATCGTTACATAACTCACAAAAGGAATTTACTACCTTGATCTCCTATGTAGTGTTTGGTCACTACTTATTCTCAATCAAGTTGGTTTATCACGACATTACGCATGACTCCTCATCGTTTTGTAGTTGGGAATTGATAATCATTCTTGGCAAGACGATTCATAGTCTCCATTGCTTCCTCGGGTGACTTGTCGAGGAGTATGCCATTCACCGAGGCATCTAGCATTATTCTAGTTGGTGTATTCATTAAATTTTAAAACATCACCACTTGCTTCGATACCGAGAATCTGTGCTTGGGACATTTACATACAAGCTCCCTATATCGCTCACATGCCTCGTACATGGATTCATCATCTGCCTGCTGAAAAGAAGTAATATCGTTACGTAATTTGTCAGTCATATTTGTATAACTAAATCTAGCAAGGAAATCACGTAATACATCCATCCAATATTCTAGAGATCCGGATAGGATACTATTCTACCATGATTTTTTCTTATCCCTCAGTGAATAGGGGAGTAATTTCATCCTTAGGACATCCTCATGGACTCCTTGTTGCTTGAATGATTTGTAAATTTTCAGGAATGATTTGAGATGTTGTCTGGCATCTTTTGTTGTTGATCCACCAAATTGACCAATTGTGTTGATTATATTGAACATTACTGGTTTCAATTTGAAGTAGGTGGCTTCTATTTCAGGTGTGACAACCTCAATTAATCTCGAATGAGTTTGTTCCTTACTTGAACAGGTCTATCTACTAAAGCTCCTCCTCCTCTTGCTTTGGATATATGGTTGCCAATAGCATTAGGGTCACCAATTGGATCAACGAGTTGGTATCCCATTGTTGTTCGTTGCTCGTATATTTTTCTATGAAAATCTCACTCGATTTCAGGTTCAAATAGATATTATGGTGATGTTGGTCTTGACCTGGTCATACACAAATGCAAAACCACACATTATAAGCTCTTTGAATCTAAAAAGAAAAAGAAAAATATTAATAATTAAGGTGCAAGAAATAAAAATCAAAGTCGTTATTGCCAATCCCCCACAATGGCGCCAAAAAAATTGTTTTGTGATTTGAGTGCTTCACAATTGGTACAAGTATACATGTCACAAGTTATAATATAGAATAGATATCGTATCCACAAGGATGGGTGTAACTCTATGTTCTAACTCCTTGCACTGTAAAAAGAATAAATTGGTGATAGTATAAGTTTGAATTAACGAGTAAAATAAAAAATGCAAGTAAATAAAAGAAGATTTTGATCGAATAAGAGAGCAGGCTGGGTTATCGTGAGTTGTAGTGTGATGGTTATATGAATAGTCTGAGCAATTTACCAAGGCAACTTGATTGGCTTGACAACTGAAAATGATTCAATTGTAGTAGCAACTGGATTCCTCCCATCAAAGCTCTGCGAAGCGTTCTTCAATGCCTTCTTGTTATCCCTAAACTGAAGAACTGGTCAATTATGCATGCCTTGGTGATACATCTCTACGTTAACCATGAGTGAACAGTAATTGATCTTGCGCTTCTTTTAACCGTTGAAATCTGAATCTTATCCCCAAGATGGATTAACCTTCACCAACGTTCGTTAGAATGAAGATCATGCTCATTTGTTTCTTGAATCTAACTATCCCGATATTAGATAAATGCATAATTCTTGACATCCTCTCCCAATTCACTCAAAATCAAATTAAGAACATAAAAACCCAATAACCTAAGCCAATTTATTTAGTTCATGGTTGGATGCAAAAGAAACACAAGATAAAAATTTCTAAACATGAATCAAATAGAAATAAGGAAGAAGATGTGTGATCTGCTATTAGTTTTTCTCTCTCGTCGGCCACCCCTTGCAATTTATGATTTTTTGGTTTTTTATAGGATATTATTAGGTCGAATTAGTTATTGATGAAGATGAGTTTTAGTTGGAATAAAAGAGAGAATGAATCTCTTTTATCTTTATCTTAAAACTCCTTGTAAATCTAACTTCCTTATCTCATTCAAACTCTACGTGGATTTTCAGATTTTTGGGACTTATCCTTTGCTTTTCGTGTTTATCTTGAATGAGGTGGATTTATCCAGTCAACATCAACAATCGGCTCGGCAAACCCTTCAGAAATCAGCTTCCAATGCCACGACAATTCCTTCTTGATAAGGTAAACCCTAATCTGCACAAATTAACACAGACTAGCAGTGTCTTTTCCATAACAACCAACCAAAATGTAATATCAACTTAACGGTGAAGGAAACTATGAAATCATGCATAAATAACTAATAATGAAAATAAATTGAACCTAAATCTAGCAATAATTATGGATAAAAGGGTAGAAAATATAATACTTTTATACACATGCCATTGATCATCTATTTGTTTTATCATGGGAGACAGACGACCAAAGATCTTGAGCATCTAATGAGTGACCGAAAATTTGTCTTATGGAAATTCTATAGCGATAACCTCAACTGTTTCTGATTTCAAGATCAAACTCAAAGAGTATTTTATCTTCAATTTATATTCTTTTAGTTTTTTTTAAAGAAAATTAATTTCTTCCTTTTATTTTTCTCAGGTTCGCTTTCATCTCATATGTTTATTTCGGATAACAATCTTAAGATACTTTTCATTTTCTACCTTTCTTAATCCGAGATGATTTATAATTGTGGAAAAATGAGATGGCAAACAAATTTGTTTCGGGATTAATCCTACTGTATTAACGGGTTTGATAAAATATTAAAGTGGACAAATTTATGTAACAGAAATTGTCGTGGAAGTAATTTTGGTTACTGATTTTGTTTCATAATGTCGATTCTGTTTGATAACAAAATAAAAAATAAATGGGAAATAATTTTCTATTTATTGGAATCTTTGATTTATGTTTGAAATCAATTGAGATTTTAATTTTGTCGTCGAACAAAATTGTTTGATTACTATTAATAATAGAAATCATTTGAAAGTAATGACTTTGTTACTGATTTAGTTTCTAACTAAATATTATTGGTAGAATAAACCAGAATTTATTTTTGGTTTATTGTTGGAATTATTATTAATTCTAATTTTATATGTTAAAGGACATAATGATTTTTGGTGGCCATGAGCCACAACAAGAAGCTTGTAAAATTCTAAATATAGAATTTCAAAATGTAATAACATAAGATGTTATTTTATTTGGTCATGGAGAATTTAACCAAATGTGGTGATGAATATGTTGAACCATTCGGTGAATTTTGTTCACAACATAGTACTATTCATGAAGTAACACCACCATATTCTTCTAAATCAAATAGAGTAGTTAAGCGGAAAAAACAACCTCTAAAAGGAATGATGAATGCCTTGTTAGGCAATTTTGGGTTACAACAGAACATGTGGGGAAGCTATTCTTTCAGCTAATTACCTTTTAAATACCCCCGAAAGAAAAAGACAAGACACCATATGAATCATGGAAAGGTCAGAAACCTTCCTAGAATAGGAGTATCTTGCCAAGGTAAGGGCCCCATTACTAAAGCAAATTAAAATAGGTCATAAAACATTGGATTGCTTTTTCATTGGTTATGTAGAATATAACAATGCACATCAATTTCTTGTGTATGAATCAAAGAATCCTGAGATTCACAAGAATACGATAATGTAATCAAAGAATGCATCATTCTTTGAAAATATTTTTCCTTTATAAATCAAAGTAAGTTGATCAAATTTTAATAAAACGAAATTTAGATACTAACAATGAGGATAATATGGCTGATCAACAAGAGACTGAAACTAAAATAGAGCCAAGAAGGAGTAAACAAGAAAGGGTTGAAAAATCCTTTGGACTAGATTTTCTAACCTTTATGTTGGAGGATGAGCCTCAAACGTATAGTAAAGCTATATGTTCCTCTGAAGGCACCTTATGGAAGGAATCCATTAAGAGTGAAATAGATTCCATCATGTAAGTAGATGGAACAATTTATAAGTACAAGGCTATACTGCTAATAAAAGGATACTTACAAAAGAAATGACTTGACTACTTTGATACATACTTTTCTGTATCAAGTATAGAACCTATAAAAATGATACTCACAATTGCCGCTTTACGAAATCTAAAAGTACATCAAATGGATGTTAAAATAGCTTTCCTAAAGGAGGTCCTTGAAGAAGAAATATATATGAAACAACCAACTTCAAGATAAACGAGTGTGACAAGTGTGTATATGTCAAAACTACAAACTTTGGATATGTTATTCTATTCTTGTATGTTGATGACATACTCATTATTGGAAGTAACAATGAAATAGTAAAACGTGTTAAAGATATGTTAAATTCAAGATTTGAGGCCAATATAATTCTAGGCATCCAAATTAAAATGTCATTTGAAAACCTCATACTACCACACTACCACAACTACACTATGTAGACAAGTTCATTAAGAAATTTAACAAGAATGATTCTGGTATAGTCATAACTCCAATAGACTTTTGTTCACATTTGTCTAAGAATCAAGGTGGAAGTTTTCACCATGTGGAATATGTAAGGGTCATAAGTAGCCTAATGTATCTTATGAGTTGTATGAGACCAGACATCATTTTTGTTGTTACCAGTCTAAGCATATTCACGAGAAATCAAAGTGAAAATCACTGGAAAATGATAACAAGGATACTAAGATATTTTGATATACTCAGGATTATGGGTTGCATTATTCCAGAGATCATGTTATCTTAGAATAATAGTCCAATGCTAGTTGGATATATGATATTTAATAAACCAAAGGTACAAATAGATATGTATTCACTTTAGGAGGAAGATTTGTGTCTTGAAAATCCTCAAGACAAACAATTATAACTAGATTCACAATGGAATATGAGTTTGTTGCTCCAGAAAAATTTGGAGAATAAGAAGAATTACTTCATAACTTTCTTAAGTATATTCAAGAATTACGCCCACAATATGTATATAATATGACAACAAAGCAACAATTGCTAGAACACATAATTTCATATATAGTGGTAAATCGAGACATATGTGTCCACAACACGATACCATTAGATTATTGATCTCAAATGAAGTTATCTCTAATGATTTTGTAAGATCAAAGGATAATATCGTGGACCCGCTAACCAAAGCGTTAAATCGAGATCAAGTTAAGAAAACATCTAAAGGAATTAGACTAAAGCCCATAAAATTTAAAGGTGTTATGTAAAGAAAAACCCTACCTTGTTGATTGGAGATCCCCAAGATCTAGGTTCAAAGGGACAACCTAATTGCATAACCTGTGTACAATCATTATAGGGGTTTTCTAATCCCAAGTTCGTTTATATGATGTAAATAGTGATCAAAGTGGTATAAGCTAAGCAAAAGCTTTTAATGACCATTGTGTGTTTCGGTGAGCTGAGCAACATAAGTCACCTATGTGAGAGTAAAGTGGGACCACTTCAAGGAGACTATTGGGCATAGTTCTTTCAAACTCTTTTAGAACCAAGCAATGTCCATGGCATTAAGGACATGCCCATGAAAACTAAATTATTATCAAATGGGTAGTTATGTAAAGTATATCATCGTTTACACAAACGACATAATAGTTCAAGGACATGCATATACTGTTTAGCCAGTAAAGTAAATATATTATCAAAAGGGAAGGTTCAAAGGAGGACATCTACCTATCCTATGCAACTATTGATTGTAGAGGCTATCACCACACCAAATCAAAATGTTTTTCATAAAATCATCAATTTCATTCATATTCCTTTAAATATTATAAATTAAAATATATTATTTAATTTGAATATTAGTAGGATAATTATTCTTTTGAATATGTCAAATTAAATAGGTATTTATTATATTTTTAACTTTGAATATTAAAAGATAATTATATACTTTTGAATATTTTAAATCAACATAATATCTATTTAAGTTTGAATAGTAAAAAGAGTTATATCTTTTTGAATATTTTAAATTAAAATAAATTTATTATCTTTTTAAATTTTAATATTAAAGATATTGAAAAGATATTTATATCTTTTTAAATATTTCAAATTAAAAGATAATTAAAAAGAAATCGTAATTTAGAGTTTGAATATAAATGATAAGACTATTTTTAGTAAATTCTCCTTTGAGAATTCCCTAATAGAGTGTTAACCTTCTAGGTTAAACACATCTCAGAATTCAAGAAATTATTTTTTAAAAAAAACATTCTCTCTTTCTTAGTTTTTCGGTGATAGTTTAAGGCAAGGATATTTAGTGATATCGAAAGTTTGTGCAACTGTTCGTTGATCATCTAGATATCCTGGGAGAGAGACAACCAAAGACCTTGAGCACCTAAGGAGTGGTCGAAAACTTGTCTTAAGGAAATTGTATAGCGACAGACCTCAACTGTCACTACAAGGAAATGAACCTTTAGGGACATCGCAAATGATCACTAAAAATATTAAATTTATGCACTAAAATGCACAGTGAAAATTTTTTTATGTCGTCAGTAATAACTCCATCACTATTGTATCAGTAACAATTGTTCTAATAATTGTCACAATTGTTAATTTTTTGTGACCATATATTCGCCGCTACTATCAATAGAAATTGTGATGAATTTGTTCGACATTGAAAATATATTTTGTAACATGAATGTTGTCACACTAAGTACTTTTTAGTGACCAAATGTTCGACACTAGTTTCAATAAAAATTGTGATGAATTTGTTTGAAACTAAAAATCTATTTTTTTAGTGACCAAATGTTCAACACTGTTGTCAATAGAAATTATGATGAATTTATTTGACACAAAAAATATATTTTATAACCACAAATGTTGTCACAATAAGAATTTTTCAATGACCTGATGTTTGACACTATTATCAATAGAAAATATAATGAATTTATTTGACATTGAAAATATATTTATGGCCATAAATATTGTCACATTGAGAATTTTAGCGACCAAACGTTGGACACTATAATTAGAAATTGTGATAATTTTTTATCACTCAAAATATTTAACACTATAATATTATCAATTGTGGTAAATTAAATAATCGTAATGATTCTTTGAATTATGATCATTTTTTGACAATAAAAATTAAAGTCATAGAAAAATATTATCATAATAATTATTTTATTGTGATGAATACATCGTCTCTAAATACAATATGATAAAATTATATCTAAAAAAAAGTAAGTCAACTAAAATACAAATAATGTTAAAACATAAAAATATAATATCTAAAATAAACTCTAAAAAACCAAATAGTTTCATAACTATAATAGAAGCTTAGTGCTCCATACCAAAGTTCACTCAATATTTTCATGTAAAAATAGCAATAAGTGAAAAAATTAATTAATATAAAAGTCCTAATTTTTACGAGATTAAAATAACATAATAGTAATGGTAACCAGAACCTACTCTCATTCAGCCATCATCAAAGCATTTAAATGAATAAATACAAACTACATCCTACACTGAACATGGTTCAGTTCATCTATGTTTTCACTTTTATAGTTTACTGCAATTTTTACAATTAACTTCGACTAGATATCTTATAGGGTATGTCAGATTCAAATATCAACGAGTGTACTCTTTTATCTAATATTTTAATATAAATTATAAATAATTACACATTTTAAAAGTGATAAAAATAATTTTCGTCACAAATAATCTATTTTTTGTGATAAAATTTATAAATGTCACAATTAAATGGTCGCTAAACATATTATTTCTTGTAGTGTGTTTTCGATCTCAAGATCAAAATCAAAGAGTATTTTATCTTCCATTTATACTCTTTTATTTTTCAAAGAAATTTAATTTCTTCCTTTTATTTTTTTCAGGTTCGATTTCGTCTTGGATTGTTATTTTGGATAACATAATTTAATGTTTCTAAGCATAATAAACAACAATATAAAGTGAAATATTAAAATTGTGAAACCTAGCAATAAGAATGAAGAGAGATAGAGCATATGGCGTATGTAGAGGAGTTGAAGGTGAGGGGAATTTTGTGTTAGCAGTATCGGAGGCAAGGTTTTATATTATGGTTTTATTTTAGGAGATGAATTTTTAAAACTTTAGAAAGAAGAAAATTTATAAATTTATAAAAGATAAAAAATATGTTATCAATAAAAGATACAAAAAATATCTAAAATATATAATAATTTAAATTTTTAAGGAATACTTCCTCTATTCACGCAATTAAGATTTTTATGAAATAAATTTTGAAATAATATAAAAATAAATTTATGATGCAAATTACAAAAGAAGAAAAAAGAAATTGAGGATTTGATTAACTTTGTCGCTTTAAAAAGGTCAGCTCTCAGCTATCATCTTGTGTAGATGCAATTGAAATAGACGACGTGAGAAATCAGGAAAAGTAGTATTCAGTTCATCCGCACCCATGTGGTATGGGGGAGAGGTCAGGGAAAACAGCGAGTGGCAGAGACAAGCACTGAAAAGAGGAGGAAGTAACCAACAACTTATTGGTCTATGATTGTTTGAAAAATATTCTTGGTTTGAAATTTTCAGTTAAAAGTTTATAATTTGAAATGTAAAAATATTTTTAAAACAATTATTTTCAGTTAAAAGTTTATGACTGAAATATGATTATTGATTCAAATTAAAAAACTGAAGAAAATGTATTTTGTGTTGAAAAAGCTTGTTGGTATAACTTGTTTGGAGTAGGGATGGGCATGGGTCAGATTTTTGGTCCATCCGACCCGACCCGAGAACAAAAAATCCTCCACCCGAGACCCGACCCGACCAAAACAAGATTTCACCCGACCCGATATATAACTTAAAAACCCGACCCGAAATAATAAAAAATATTATTTTTATTTAATAAAAAAATAGTGACTTAATTGAAAAATAATATATAGAGGGATAATATTGTAATTATTCATAAATATATAAGGTAAAATTATATTTTTTTCGGGTTAGGTCGAGTATTTTTCACCCTAAACCCGAACCCGACCAGAACATCACAATTAAAAAACCCTATCCGATCGGGTCGGGACCCGTCGGGTTCGGATCCCATGCCCATCCCTAGTTTGGAGAAGTATTCTCAAATGAAGCTTTAGTAGGACTAGACACTAGATTTCTTTAAATAAAGTTAAAAGTTCGAATATTAATATTTACGAATGAAGTAAACTGAGTTTGAAAGGTTGTCTCAATAATATCCCTTTGTAAAACTCAATTCAAAATAGTTGATTAATAATCGAGTATATACGATCAACGACCGAACATAGTCGGGACATGTGGGCGCCATGATCTCCCAAAAATTGAAAATTTAAATTTTAAACCCTTAAAATTTTCAAAAATTTAATTTGGCCCCCACAAAATTATTAGAAATTCACATCAAGCTTTAAATTTTTTAAATGATCTTAATTAAAACTCTCTCATAATTTTAAAATATCTCATTAAACCTTTCAAATTTTTTAAAAATTTTAGCTTGACCCTAGTTTTTCTAAATGTAAATTGTACTCTTCAAAAAAAATTTAAAAAACAAATTTAAACTTTTAATATTTTTAAAGTTTTAAGTTGATCCTCTCAAATTCTGTTACTAAGTTTTGCCATTGTATAGAGGGGTAAAAACACATGGGCATGGGCAATTGGATTCGAACTTCCCAAATGTATACCCCACCCCCATCACGCACACCACAAAAGTCTAAGCAACGGGTACAAACGCATCATGTTTTAACTCTAATTTTTTGTCTATAGATTCGTAAATAATTCCAATTTGATTTTCCGGTAAAGTAATCTTTTTGTTACTTTAATTTTATCAATTTAGTTATCATAACATTTAAAATTTTATTATATCTCATTTTGACCCTTAAACTTTTGTTTTGTCAAATCGACTTAAATATGACGGAACAATAAGACACCGTTAAATTGACATAAACTACTTTGTCCTTATAGAAATGCGTATAATTTTTTATCTTCTGTCACATCATCAGAAAATATTATATATTGGAAAATAATTACAGCATCTCAAATTTGATTCACATGATCCAATTAAAGTGTCATATTCGCTCACCAAAGCGCATTCGATCCATCCAATCTTTAAAATAAATAATTATTTATTAGTCGACTTTTATTAGTGTCGGAATCGTCTTTCGAGTGGTCTGAAATTGAGTTTCGACTTGAATGAAATGTGTTAGAGTCGTCACCGACCATTTATTTTAAGAACAAATGGGTTGATCAGATACCTCGATTTCTTACCTGATTTACGTCTTACTAAATATGTGTCGGATTCGGGAGTCGGTTACAGTTAAGGAAGGGTTAGCACCATTGAACTGCCCTTTCGGTACTAATAATTTTCAGTTGTCTTAATTAATAAATTGATAAGTTAAAATAAAAAGATAAAATGTGATTCAAATCACTTACCTCCGATTGATTAAAAAAAGTCAAAAAAATGTTAGGTTTGTAAAAAAACATGCTCAATCTAAAAAGAAAAAATAAAGGTTGAATTATAATGTTTTAAGTAAGAAATATGCATGCTAAGGAATTATCATAAATAAAAAAATAAAGTGCTCACATTAAAAACACACAACAGATAAAATAAGGCAAGAAAAAAATCTATTAAATTATAACAGTAAAACACTAATTGCAAAATTTAAGCAAAAAGAAAAAATAATAAAAAAACAATATATAAAAAATGAAAATAAAAAAATAAAAATCTTAAAGAGGTAACTAAATAAAAAATGACTGAAGGTCAAGGAAAAAATAAAATATAAAGAAAATAAGATAAAGAAAATAATAAAGATAAAAAATAAAGAAAATAAAATAAAGAAAAAATAAAATAAATAAAATAAAGATAAATAAAATAAAAAATAAAATAAAATAAAATAAAATAAAGAAAATATAATAAAGAAAATAAAAATAAATAAATAAAATAAAGAGACAAAAAAGAAAAAGAAAATAATAGTAAAAATAATATACATATATAATAAATAAATAATTAAAAATAAGAATAAAAATAAGAAATTAAAACATGAATGGACCAAATTGAAAGAAAAACAAGTTGAGTGTTAAATTTCAAAGTGAGATCAAGATGTAAATTCAATTTAGGGGTCAAAATGAGCCTTTAAAAACAACGAGGGATCGAAATGGAAATTATCCCTTTTTTATTTGAAAACACCGCTCGGGTCATCGGGTCGGTCCAACGGGTCAGTATAAAACCCAAAACCCCCAACTTCATTTTCATTTTCATTTTCATTTTCAAAATCGAAACATCTTCCCCCTTTTAGTTTTTTCTCTCAACTTGTTCATCAAGTTGAAGAACACGACCGGGGTTTAAGCGTGAACACAGTTCCCAGCCAGCAGTTGCCTCGTCGGCCGTCGTTGATCGGTGTCGGCCGCCGTTCATCGGTTGCAAAAATTTTACTTTTTTTTTAATTTTCGAAAGTTTGTCATACCCTCATCTTAAAAACACAAATTTTTTTTTTTTTTGAAAACTAGCCTCGTGGAGGGCTAGATCTAAGAAAGAAGATCTCGAAAATGCCCTCCCCCGTTCATCGACACAACCATCTTTTGAGTTTTTCGGGGTCAAAACGAAGGGGAAAATAAACAGAGTACCCACATGCAAGCCAAAGACCATTGAGCAAAGGTAAAAAAATAGTACCTTTTATTTATTTTCATTTCGAAAAAGTCTTGTATTTCTTTCTGCCGATTTCCTTATGTGATTTTTCGTGTATTTCCAATGTCCCTTCTCAGTTTACATGTGTGCATATATATAGCTAAAAAAACCTATTTTTACTACTCGAACTAAAACTTGTTTGTTTGTTGCTTTTATGTCCCACACATCCATGACGTTGTGTTTGTTGCTGAGAAAAGTGGCGGTTGACCGAGTTGTGGCTGGGATGAAGGAGATGCGGCACTGATGGAGTTTGGCTAGGGTTCGAAGAAAACCCTAAGTACTTTGGGGGTAGGTTCGGGTCTGAACCGGTTCGAGTTGCTGGGTATTGGGTTACCCACTGTTTGGGCCACTGTTGTAATGATTTTGAGTCTGAAAAGAAGAAAGGAAAAAACATGTATTATTTTAAGTAAAATAATATATATATATATATATATATATATATAATATGTATGAATGAAAATTAGTGTCCACAGCTGCCCCTCTTTGCCCATAGTCGTGTAACTAGAATAGGGAAAAGATTATAAGACACAATTTTCTTCTATGAGTGTATCCCTGAGTTTAACATCGAATATCCTCCGTCGTAGAGTTGAAATCCAATGTTATGATTGGTTTGTCAATTTGGACTAAATCACGAAATGACTCCCTCGCTGTGAGGTTAAGTTGAACTGGAAAATTCTGAGCACGATATCATTCGTCGTGAAGTTGAAATCGAACTCAAAACTTTGGCAAGTAGCCCCTGAATCGTCTTCTAGCTCAAGATACTTCATCGTGAAGCTGAAACTTGACCTAAAGACTTCGGTGTTGCTGTGTTACAGATGACCCCTTTGTCGTGAAGTTAGGTCAATCTTTTGGTTATGATATCCTTCGTTGTGAAGTTGAAATCGTAGGAAAATCGGAAAGTGGCTTCTTGTTTCCATTCTTGACCTTGGTCTTCTTTTTTACTTAAAGACCTTGGTGTGAAAATTTGACCGAAAAGTAGTTCCTTGCTGCTACCTTATGGTGAGTAGTTCCTCGAGCTGAATGATATCGAACTCGACAGTGTTTGTTGACAGATAACTCTTCTCGCCTTTAAGTTATGATGTACTTGGCTGGGGTATAAACCCCTGATGTTGCAGATGACTTTAAGTTGATCCGTTGGGCACGATTTCTTTCGTTGTGAAGTATAAATTTTGGATGTCTCATTCGTTGTGAAGTTGAGCTTTGAATTAGATATCCTTCGTATTGAAGTTGAAATCCAATCTAGAGTTGTATTGCTTCACCAAATTGGCTTTGAGTTGGATATCCTTCGTTGTGAAGTTGAAATCCAATTTCTAGTAAATTGTGTCGCTTCGAGTCCAATATCCTTCGCTGCAAAGTTCAAATTGACTCTAGCATGAATCTGTAAAATTATACACTTGTGATGCTATGGATGCAATGCTCCTATGTGTGCCTAACATGCATATGCGAAATATGTTATTTTGGGCTCTAGAGAGAACTCTCGATCTCCGGTCTCCTGTCTTAGTGCCTATCCTGATTCTGGAATCTTGAATTTTTGATTCCCGATATTGAATTTTTCAAATGTTTAAATCTGATATGTAGATTTTATTTTTTATCCTTGATTCGGGAAATGCTTCTCAACCATCTCAAGTGTAGTGCATTAGCCTTGATCGACTTTCGAGTACCTGTACTTTTCAAAAATATTTGGTATAGTAATATGCAATCATCTTTTCAGAAGTGAATAAATAATTAGGTTTAAATTTAACCCAAGATGCTTAGAAAGAATTGATTTAGAGAAATGATCGTCTTTATTCATATAGGGAAAAAAGAACAAACAATACATGACAAATATTCTGGAAATAAATACATAAATGAAGTGTGAATGAATGTATTAGATCTCAATAATGCGGGAACTCTTGTACTGATAAGCCGTTAGGTGACCTTGAACGCAACCTTTGTCAAGGGATCTTCGAAGATGCAATAATGTTTAGGAGAGTGCAACCTTTCTCCGACTCGTTAAATATATAGAAGATTTGGACGCTGTGATGCTTCACTGTCTGGATTAGGGACCTTTCTTGAATCAATATCCAAACGCCCTTTCGGGTTTTCAATTTGGACTCATCCTTGGTTTCAAGACGCCCTTTGCGGGTTTTCATCTTGAACCCACCTAATTTTTTTTCTTTTTTTCACTTTTTCTTTTCTTTTTCTTTTTCTTTTCTTTTCTTTTCAATTTAGGGTGCCTTTTCGGGTTTTTACCCTAAATGTTTTTATTTTTTCTTTTTCTTTTTCTTCTTCTACTTAGGACGCCCTCTCGGGTTTTCATCCTAAGCGAATTATTTTTTGACTGCGTCTGAATTGACGGGATTTGGCAGTTCCGACCCTTCCATTTCAGCCAGGATAAGTGCTCCTCCAGATAAGGTCTTTTTCACGACATAAGGTCCCTCCCAATTTGGCATCCATTTTCCTCTGAAGTCTTTATGAATTGGCCAAATTCTTTTTAGCACAAGATCTCCTTCACGAAATACTCTTGGGCGCACCTTCTTATCATGTGCTCGAATCAGTCGTTTCTGATAGATTTTACCATGATGAATGGCTTTCAATCTCTTTTCATCTATCAGGTTCAGCTGATTGTATCGGGATTGCACCCATTCTGCATCATCCAGTTGGACTTTTGGCAAGACCCGGAGTGACGAAATTTCTACATCAATGGGTAGCACTGCTTCCATCCCATATGCCAATGAAAACAGAGTTGCCCCAGTTGAAGTTCGTACCGAGGTTCGGTAAGAAAACAAAGCAAAAAATAATTTCTCGTGCCAATCCTTGTAGGTCTCTTTGTTTTCTCCACTATCTTCTTGATGTTTTTGTTTGCTGCTTCTACTGCTCCGTTCATCTTTGGTCTATAAGCATTAGAGTTGTGATGCTTTATGTTGAATTGCTCACAAGCAATATCTATCATTTTGTTGTTCAAGTTTGTAGCATTATCGGTGATGATCCTTTCAGGTAAACCATATCGACATATGATATCTTTCATCAAAAACTTGTAAATAGTGGACTGAGTAACACTGGCGTATGACACAACTTCTACCCATTTGGTGAAGTAATCAATTGCCACAAGAATGAATCGGTGACAATTCGAAGCCTTCAGATGGATTTGCCCGATAACGTCCATGCCCCATATAGAGAACACCATGGTGATGTCATCGCATAAAGAGGTTGAGGTGGAACATTTATTTTATCCCCATAGATTTGACACTTATGACATCTTCTAGCGTAGTTGATGCAGCCACTTTCCATTGTGGACAAAAAATATCCGCATCTCATTATATTCCTTGACATCATATGTTCATTCGCATATGTTCCACATACTCCGTCATGTACCTCTTCCACTATCATCTTAGCCTCTTCTGCATCTACACACCTTAACAGGACTTGATCATGGCTTTTCTTGTATAGAACTTCCCCGTCAAGGACATATCCAGCTGCCATCCTTCTAATGGTTCTTTTGTCAGTTTCGATGGCTTCCTCTAGATAACTTCAATTCTTGATGTATTGCAGAATATCATGGTACCAGGGCTTAGTGTCTTTCACTTCCTCGATTTGGTAACAATGAGCCCGGTACTCATATGATTGTTTGTCAATTGGCATCATTTCAGACTCCTTGTCAGCCTTGAATGCGGCTGCTAAGGTAGCTAAAGCATCAACCATTTGATTTTCTTCTCTAGGCACATAGTGGAAGGTGATTTCATCGAATTCTTCGAGCAAATCCAATATTAGCTTCCGGTACTCCACCAGCTTTACATCCTTGGTTTTCCATTCTCCACGAAGCTGGTAGTTTACTAAGGCTGAATCTCCATATACTCATATTGTCTTTATATTTTGCCCCATTGTAGCTCGAATCCCCAAAACAAAAGCCTCATATTCTAGTATGTTGTTAGCGTAATCAAAAATTAGTCTGCTAGTGAATGGGTAATGATTCCCTTATGGGGAGACTAGTATGGCCCCGATGCCATATCCTAATGCCTTTGATGCACCATCGAAATGCATTCTCCAAGAAATGTCTGTGGAAGTTCTTACTTCTTCTAAGGATATGGCCATTAAGTCTTCATCTGGGAAGTCAAAGTCTAGCGGCTCGTAATTTTCATCAGTTCTGCTTGCCAAGAAATCCGATATGACACTTCCCTTTATGGCTTTCTGGCTTACATATTCGATGTCAAATTCAATAACAACATCTGCCATCGGGCTAACCTTCTAGAGAGAGTAGGCACGCTCATCATGTACTTTAGTGGATATAACATGGAAATCAGCCAAGTGGTGTGATATAACATGTATTGTCTGAGTCTTCGTGTAGCCCAGACTAAAGTACAAAAAACTTTTTCGATGAGAGGATATCTGACCTTACAATCGGTAAACTTCTTGCTCAAGTAGTAGATGACCCTTTCCTTCCTTCCGGACTCATCATGTTGACCCAGGAAACACCCCACTAAGTTCTCGAATATGGATAAATATAAGAATAGTGGTTTGCCCGAAATGGGGGACATCAAGATAGGAGTGTGAGATAAGAACTCATTTATCTTCTCGAATGCAATTTGGCAGCCACTACAAGAAAAAACCACTTTAATGGCGCGCATTGCGCGTCATCTATGGATGTGAATGACACATATTTTCCTGTCATTAAAGCCACCGACATGAATCTCAGATGACACGCAATTGTGTGTCATAAATCTATGTCGCGCATTTATGACACACATTTATGACGCGCATTTATGACATTCATTGAGCGTCATTGAAGCCCGCGTCATAAATTAAGATGACACACATTTGTGTGTCATAAATTTATGACACGCATGTATGACTTACATTGCGTGTCATTGAAGTACACGTCATTAAAAAAAGATGACACACATTCGTGTGTCATGATTGTATTTCATTAAATATTGTTATATATATATATATATATATATATATATTATAGATTGAAAAATAATCAAACTAAATCACATTTAATGCCTCATAATACTAAATATATATATATCATATTATATATAAGTAATCCATTTGCATACAATATATTCACATTAAGTTATAAACATAATACCCATCACCTATGGCTATTTGAAAACAAAAAACCAAGATTGTTCTCAGATTATCACAATAAGATACTAACAAAGTATAAGATCTTAGCACATTAATTTTACTAAAATGGTGTTAAACGATATGTGCATAGATCAACCTGAGTAAGGTCACCAGCAGTATAGTCTCGGAACAACATAGATCAATCTCTGGGTATATAGCAATTACAAGGAATACAACATTTCCAGCACCACGGCCAACCTGATTACCAAGGTCACATTAGTTCTATAATATATAGAAACCTTACATGAGAATTTAAGAACCTCAGACAAGAAGGGGAACTACTTAACACACATTATAAGAAACAATAAAGTCAAGTTCTACCATATATAGTGACCAACATTCAACAAGGTTTGCCACACCATTCACTTCAACAATAAGGGCATCTTGTATAAGATTGCCAGACCATTTAGAGGAATAAAATAAGAATTCATAGGGAAAGCAGAAATATTAGCACTATTCTCATTTACTCGAACTCAATTAAAACAAGTCCATTTCCAAATAACCTAGCATTAATAGAGAACTTATTATGGATTCAAACTCTGGAAAATAGTATTAATAGGCAATCTATTTATTTACCACAAAATAGATTTTGAACGGATAATATGTAAGTGAAAATATTAAGTGATTTACCTCCAAAATAAATTTTCTTCCGCTTCTCTGATTTAATAAAAAAAATTAGTTAAAAAAGGAAACATATAACCTTGAAGAATTAAAAAATCAAAAACAAAGAGAAGAAAATAGTTAGATTCGACTCACAGAGAAGTATTGATCCTATTAACAGATCTGAAACTAACCACTCCTCCATTTCCTTGGCTTGTAGATGCCATAATTCAGCCAGGTAAACTTTATAGAATCTAGTATTGGCTATCCACTAAATACTACGTAGTGCAGCTGTCCATCTTATCCAAGAATCTATCTTCCTAATGGATTCCCAAAGTTAAGAAGGAAGAAAACATTAAATATGAGAATGTAGAATGTTTATTATCATAGGTTTCGAGAAAAAATAACATATATGACTTACATTCAAGGTGAAGGATCAGAACAAAGAAACAAAAAGTGCTTTAAGAATATAGTTTCTTACATAACACCATAAAAAAATAAATTCCTCAAATAAAAATAACTACAACCTTCTAGGAGACATAAATTTAATTTTCTAAGCATTCAAGTAAACTATGATACTGAAAATACATGGGAATCAAATGTTAACAATTACTTCTTCATATAGCATACAAAATATATACTTTTGCAGAATACGAGCGTCAGAAAAAAGCAATGTAACAAGGAAACAATAGATTTTCAGTTAAGAAATAACCTGTCAAAAAGTCAACAGCTTAACTTCAAGTTCAAACTAGTGAGATCAGCTACATAAAATTTTCTCCCTTCGAACAGTTAAAATCCAATGTTAGATTCTCTAAAACATACCCAAATTCGTTGTCTGTTTAAATCTTATGCCAATTACCATACCTTTATAAATGAACTTTCTTTCTATTAAATCAAGGTTATCAGCGTGATCTATCAATAAAATAAATAAATAGGAACAAGTGGTATCAAAATTATTTCATAAACTTCGAAGCTGGGCCAGACCGGATGATGGTAATAAATAGTTTAGAAGGGGAAGAGGAAATAGGAAAAAATGCAAAGCTTAACGAAGTCTTTTTCTAAATTTGAATACTTAACAGAGAAATAACAACACTAAACAGTAAATACTTCGATCAAGCTTCAATAACAGAACAACATTCCAACAAAACTAAGAGTGAAGACATTCACTTGAGTGGAATAAACCTAGATGAATAAGTGGCACCAATACCAGGCCTTCCGTGCTTTACTGGCTTGTATGAGATTGAGAATTCAGCCAAATAGTGGATAATCATTTCTGGCTTGATTTCCACTTGATTGAAGGTATTTCCATTGTAAACACCGATGATACTACCAATCATTTCAGGAACTATAATCATGTTGCGGAGGTGCGTCCTAATCGGCTCGGGTTTCTCACCAGGTGGAGTGTCCCGATTCTATTTCAAGACAGCAGAATAGCATTCTCGATATAAGTTACTACCAAAAATTACTTGGATCATCATAAATAAAAATAGTTCAAGGGAAACTTTTATTATAAACAAGAAATCAGTTAAATATCCCAATGAATCATCAAAGCTACCTACTTCACTGGCAAAATTTGCAACAGAGATATGCTAAAATGACACTACACTAGCTAAAATAAGGGAAAAGGAGAAAGAAAGAAAATCATTTCATGATAGTTTTATGTATCGTGATATCACAAAAAACGATAGCTAGCTATTACAGCCATGAGCCCCTGACATCATAAGCTTCCCAACAAGGTTGCTAGTGAAACAGGGAACTATATTATGTATACAGATCAAGCGAACCAAGAAAGAGGGAACAACAAATGTACTGTAGAACTATATGGTTATCCGTTACCAAAGGGAGTCACAGAAAATCAGATCACCGGATGTGCAATATAAACAAAGTGGATATCGAAAACTACTACGAACAATAGACCACTAGGTATTGAATCTAGAAAGCATTTTGAAACCGTAGATGTTCATCAATACAATTTATCTATGTGTAGTCTAACATATGAAAGCAAATACACAACCAACAACAACACTATAAAGAACATTAGGAGAGACTACTCCAAAATCTTAGGCATTTTGCGTTTTCAATCTAAACACTAGTACATATGCAGATCCACACATTAAGAAAACACACATACACTCTAAAGTATCAGTTAATTCCTTATAGTTGAAAAAGAAGGAAAATAGAAGAATACTCATAGCCTTGCGTAATTTCTTGATCAGAGCCATTGGCTTCCTCTTCAAACCCATCTGAAACCTAAACTAGCAGAAATAAAATATCTAAATCTCAAAATCAACAGCCATTGAAGAATAAAAAAATAAAATAGAGAAAATAACGAGTGGTAACCTTCGACGAGCACGAGCAGGAAAGAGCTTGACGAGTTCATCATTGGACATATCCAAGAGAGCATCGAGATCGATACCTTTGAAACTGAACTTCTTGAACGTTCTCTTCTTTGGTACCCTTGGTACATCAACATCAATATCCACGTGCGCCTAAACAAGATTGAGAACAAAACATGGAAAAAGTACCATTGTTATGACAGTGTTTGGATCCCGAGAAACTTGAAAAATGGGGAAGCAAGCGGAGTGAACTTTGTTATCGAGGAGGAAGAAGCAGGAAAGGGTGAAAATAATGGGGGCAAATTAAAATACGACTTTTATAGATGACACATAATTAAAAGTGTACTTTGTGTTTTTGCAAATTTTTTGGATTATGACTATTAAATATGACACACATTATTGTAAGTTATAAATCGTTCATATTTTAAAAAACATGACATTTTTTTATGACACACCTATTTTGCAAGTCATAAATTAGCGTGTGTCATCGTTTGTATGTCATTAAAGGTATATTTTCTTGTAGTGAGTTCTCATCCCATGCTCCAGGGTTGTTCTTCCGGAGAAGGCGAAAGATTGGGTCACACTTGTCGATTAACTGAGATATGAACTGTGTTATGTAGTTCAATCTGCCTAGAAAACCTCAAACCTCCTTTTATGTTTGCGGGGGAGGAAGATTCTGGATAGCCTTAACTTTATCAGGATCAACCTTGATGCCTTTCTTGTTGACCATGAAGCCTAACAACTTCCCAGATATTACTCCGAATGTACACTTGCTAGGGTTCAGCCTCAGCTAGAACTTTCTTAATCTCTGGAAGAGCTTTCATAGATTCTTGACATGTTCATTCTCGGTTTGTGCCTTGAAAATCATGTCGTCGATATAAACCTTAATTTCTTTGTGTATCATGTCATGGAACAGGGTCACCATAGCTCTCTAATATGTTGCCCCAATATTCTTCAATCCGAAGGACATCACTTTATAGCAGAATATTCCCCATATTATGACGAACGTGGTATTTTCCATGTCTTCAAGATGCATCTTAATCTGGTTTTATCCTGAAAATTCGTCCATGAATGAGAAGAAGGCATTCCCAGCAGTATTATCCAACAAAGTGTCTATGTGTGGCAAAGGAAAGTTATCTTTGGGGCTTGCCTTGTTAAGGTCCCGGTAATCAACACACATGTGCACCTTCCTATCATTCTTCGGAACTGGCACTATGTTGGCCACCCACTTCGGATACTTGGCCACTTAAAGGAAACCAACATCGAATTACTTCTTAACCTCATCTTTAACCTTAAGGAGTATTTATGGTCGCATTCTCCTCAGCTTTTTTTGCACGAGTTTGTATTCTAGTTTGATAGGCAGTTTATGGACTATCATATCTATGTCTAGTCCCGGCATGTCTTGATACAACCATTCGAACACATCTCAATATTCTTGAAGTAAGATTATCAAGTTTTGTCTTGCTTTAGCAGAAAGAGATGTGACGATTTTAACCTCTTTTATCTCCTCTTTGGTGCCCAGATTCAAGATTTCGATCTTTTCCTCATGCAACAATATTTGTTTATCTTCTCTTTCTATCATTCTAAAAAATTCGGTAGGTAAGTTGCACTCCACTTCATTTTCATATTCATCAACTTCCCCAAGACAAATGGTCGATTCAAAATCTACCTCCGGATCAGGATCATCAATGTCTGCATTATCAGTATCTGGGGACTTGAAGAAAAAATAAAATGTGTATGCGTGAGAGAAAAATATACCACACAGAATAGCCGAAAATTAAGTTCGAAAGAGAATGAAATGGAGTACTGAAATGAAGAAAATAGAAAAAATGAATGAAATAAGAAAACTTGTTTGCCATGGAAGAAATTGCATCTTTTAATGAATTTAAAACAATACGTTTATTCACCCTTACAAAAGATCACCTATTGCCCTGGGTATAGGCAAATAGGTATAGTTTGAATATTACTCTGAAAGACATTGTAGATCACAGGCAGTTATTCTGTCGACCAGTTGCTAAGCACAGACCCAAGTGGCAGTGGGCGGATTCCTGATCTATCCGCACCTTTAGCATTTTCTGTGATTATGACATTGATACTCAGATCTTTCAGAGCCACTTCCAAATCTGATGAGGTGGTCTCAAACACATAATCACATGACTTAAATATATCGTACAAAGGTGTGAATACCATGGGTTCCCATTGAAATTCAGTTCCAATTAACCTGTCCATTCTTCTTTCCCAGTTCTTCTGAACTTCCTTCCCCTTTTGTTGCTGAGTGGGCTGAAAACCAAGCCCAAATTGATCGAATTTTGATATATAAAGGATGAGATCAATCATTCCTTGCAACAGTTTTCCAAATCCTCTTCCCGTCTTGGCATCTCTTCCCAAGGTCTGCTTTATTTCTATCTTGGTATACTTGGAGAGTCAGTGTTTAGAAATCTTTCTTCCTTCAGCCACGAATGTGGCATTCACAAATTCCAAGGAGCGGAATGAACATTCTACCGTCTCCTCGTCTACTTCGATGTATGGAGCGTCTGTGGTCACACTTGCCACAATATCCTCTTCGGCGTCAATAATCACCAAGGCTCCATCGATAACAAACTTAACATTTTGAGCAGCGTGGACGGTACTGCACCAGCTTGATGAACCCAAGGCCTTCCCAAAAGACAATTATAAGAAAGCATGATATCCATCACTAAGAACTCAACATTATAGGTGGCAAGTCCGATGGTTAACGTCACCTCAATGTTGCCAACTACCTCCCTCTTGGTCCTACCAAATGTTCGGACCACACTCTGATAGGTTCTCATATGAGAGGTATCTATTGACAACCTTTTCAATGTGACTAAAGGCATCACGTTCAGGGTTGAACCGTTTTCGATTAATACACTCAGTAAAGTGTGCCCCTTACAATGGGTGGTGATATGTAATACCTTTGTTTGGCCTTTCCCTCCATATGGAATCTCATCATCTGAAAATGAGATGAGATTACCAGCTTGAATATTGTTTACCAGTCAATTCATCTTGCTGACTGGTATATTTTGTGGTACGAACATCCGATTCAGGACTTTTAACAGTGCCTCCTGGTGTTCCTCCGAGTTCAAAAATAGTGTCAATATTGAAGTACGTGTCGGCAAGCTATGTAGCTATTCTACGATGTTATATTCACTGTGCTTCAAGAATTTAAGGAACTTTTTAGCTTATTCCTCCTTTCCGGGCTTGTTGATAGCCATCACATCTTCCATGAAGGGTTCAAATGGTCTCTGCCCCACTTTGCTATCATCTTCTCTTGAAGTGCTCACCTGACATTCATACTTCCATGGCACTTGTCGATTATCCTTGTAGTGAAGAGGTCGGGGTGCTGTGATCACCACCTTTTCTTGTGTCGTTGCTGCTGTCTTTGCTTTAGGGGTAATTATCAAAGGATTACCCCTACCATATCTTCTTTCGGATGACTCTTCTGTAACGCAAACATATGATTCCGAAGAATCTTGAACTTCTTCAAAAAATTCCAGCTCTTTTTTATCCATCATGAGATGGACCAAAGTTTTGAATTCTGGGCAATCTTGTATCTCATGCCCCTCTTCGTTGTGGTAACAATAGTGGTTACCATCTCCACTCTTTGTTGTATCTTCCTATGGTGCAAGAAGCCATGCCTTTACCATTTGGCTCCATACCCAAGCCAAAGGAGATTTTACTTCCTAAACATCAATTTTGATTCTCCTGCCCTTCTCGGTAATGACTACGTTAATCCCAGTCTCCTGATGATTAGGCAAGGGATTTTGTGCAATGTTTGGTGCTCCAGAGTTAAAGTGGATCCAATTCTTATTGCGCATTTGTTGTATAAGCCTCTTGAATGCGAGGTAATTTTCGATTGTGTGCCCTAGTACACCACCATGGTATTTGCATAGGGCATTCTCATCATACCATCTGGGTATGGGGGCTTCATTGGTTCCACAAGGTAAGGTGACACCACATGGGTGTCAAAGAGTTGTTGGTATAATTCTTTGTACGTCATGGGAATAGGATCGAAATGCTCATTCTCTCTTTCTTTCTTACGTTCCCTCTGATTTTGTTTAGAAGTACCTGACGGTACAACTGAAGTTGTTTTGGTGCTTGAGATGGTAATACCTTTGCTGGCATTGTAGGTGTTGATGTTTTTGACCTCTTTATCTTTGTTCTTCATAGGAGGTTTCTTGCTTGATTCCCCTCCCTCTATTTTTCCTTATTTTATGGCCAGCTCAATCATCTTTCCGACCATAACCAGGTCTGAAAAGCTTCCTAATATGATTGCGATTAGGTGCCCAAAATAAGGAGCCTTCAGGGTCTGTACAAAAAGCTTCATAGTTTCTTTTTCATCCAATGGTGGATGAACTTGCATAGCCAAATCCCTCTATCTCTGTGCGTACTGTCAGAAACTCTCGTTATGCTTCTTCTTCAAGCTTTGCAACAAAACTCAGTCTGGTCTCATATCATTAATGTGCTTGTAATGCTCCAAGAAGGACTTGGCTAAGTCTTTCCATGTCTTGATATGAGTTCGGTTAAGCTGATTGTACCACCGGATAGCTGAACTGGCCAGGCTATCCTGGAAGTTGTAGATCAGAAGCTGATCATTTCCCACATACCCTGTCATCTTCCGACATAACATAGTGATGTAGGCTGAGGAGCAACTATTTTCGTCGAATTTCTCGAACTCAGGGAATTTAAATTTTGGTGGAAGCACCAAATCCGGGACTAGGCTTAGCTCTAATGCATCCACCCCATAGTAATCATAGTCCCCTTTGACCACTTTCATTTGGTCTTCTAGTATCTTAATTTTCTCTTCCATCTTCTTTTCTTTGTCTTCCTCATCAAAATCTGGGATATGGTAATCATCCGGATGATTGGCAAGGTTAGTTGTAGAAGTTTGTATCTTTGCAACAAATGAGGCTTTCCCTTTTACCGTAGATAAGTCCCCTTGCAGTCCGGGTAAGATCTTGGGTGAGATAACCACTTATGGGGTTGGTGGTATAGTTACCCCCTCAGACGAACCTACCCCTGGGGCACTCGCTTGTTGTAAACCAGATAACTTAGCCATGATTTGATTGACCAAGGACTCTTGGCTCTTCGTGATGGTATCCAGGGTACCATGATTGTTCTGGGTTATCTTGTCTTACAGTTCTCTCTGTAATTGCAACATATTTTCCTCGAGTTGAGAGATTTTGGCCTCCATTTATCTTTTCTTCGTTCGGGTGTTCTACGGATGATGCGTGTCTAGAGCTTGTGGAGGTAAACTCAATGTTTGTTCTTTCTTCTGATGAGACATTATCTGTTATTTAATATGAATGAAAAAACATGGAAAATAGAAAAATAAACATGGAAAATAAAATGCAAATATAAGATGCATGATGTATGTAATTTAGAGGCATTGATCCAGAAACATGTCTGTTATTATAAATAATTCGTATTTAAACAAAAGTGTTTTATCTTTTAAGAGACAACAATAATCTAAAGATATATCTGGACTAAATCCTCTAAACCCCGAACAACTTCTAATAAGTTGACCAGTCTTCTTCCTTCATCTGTTACTGGTTGAATGCTTTGTCGAACCACTCCGGCTTCCCTTGCTAAGCCATGCAAATGACGAGCTTCCTTCTGTACTTGTTCCAGGAAATCACGGATGACTGCATCTCTAGCCTTCACCCTTTGCTAAGCTTGTTCCCAATAAAAAAACGCCACTTT
Source organism: Hibiscus syriacus (assembly GCF_006381635.1). Classification (NCBI taxonomy): domain Eukaryota; kingdom Viridiplantae; phylum Streptophyta; class Magnoliopsida; order Malvales; family Malvaceae; genus Hibiscus; species Hibiscus syriacus. Next base: position 1,648,028 of record NW_024062539.1, on the reverse strand, counting down.
ACCCTCCATCAAAAGGTAATATCTAAAGCTCGCTTGCTTGTTTCTTAAATCTATCCACATTGGCTTCTAACTCAGCTATGGTTTTTTCATCCCATTCTTGTTGTTTCTACAGAGACTTTTCTAAATCAGCTATCTAGATTCTCGAACGCTTGTTCTGATGTTGGATGTCTATCAAACGTCTCTTAGTAGACTTTAGTTGTTCTTTCAGAGTCTCTATTTCATCGTGCCCTTCAAAATTCCTTTTCAAGCTACTGGCTTCCCCTTTCCAGTACTCAGAAGTCTTTTTCAGATTGGAGTTATTCTGGACTTGCTCTTGGTACCCCTTTCTCAAGTCATTGAACTCAAAACGGACTTTCTTCTGTTCCTTCTCCAGTTTGTCTGCCCAATCCTTCTTAGAATCGGCATCCAACTTCCATTGGTATCATTCAGCTTCAAGTTCCTTTACCCTCTGTTTGAGTTCATTCTTTATAGCTTCAAATTCTTCCTTTGTTATTTCCAGCTCAGAAGGGACAGTCTTGAGATGTTCTTCTATGGTCCGGGTGTCCTCACTATCTGACATTGGGATGTCATTTTTCCTTAGTCTTCGCCACTTCAAATAGTCCGGAGTAAGCATGTCCTTGGCAGCCACAACATCCATTCGGAATACCTTCTTTCATGACTCAGCTACTTCCTTTATCATTTTCTTGTAGTTATCGCCATGGCGTAAATTCTGATCCAGATAGTCCGTATGTTGTTGGGACAAACTGACGTGCCCCATACTGTCGAAGTACCAAAAGTGGAGAATTCCCAACTCCTCCCTAAAGTCCAAGTAGGGTCATAGTGTATGAATCCCAACACCGGAAGAGAATATCACTGTGGGTCAACCAAGGAGCTCTCCAGGTAATATCTCAATCCTGAAGATGTGTGAAGACTTTCATCCATTTTTTTAGGCGCCTTCATACCATTTCAGGGTGTTGAATTCTCCCAAAGGTGAATAAGTAGTGCTGAATCAATGGTAATCAATCTCGTTAGTCTTCCAGAAATGATTGTGAATCCAAACCTGAAGAAGCTGAGCACACCCAATGAACAATCCTCCACCAGTCTTTCTGCAGTGCTTGAGAGAGCGAAAGGTCTCAGCTAAAATTACTGGTACCGGGTTTACTCGCCTCGTGAGTTGTTTAAACAATTCCACCATAGTTGCATCAATGTATCCTAAAGTCATGGGGAATATAATCAAACCATACAACCCTAGTACGAAAAGGTCTATTACCTTCCAATCATCGGGATGGTTCTTTATTAGTTGCTTGATATGAAGCCAAGCAATTCCTTTCTCGCTGCCTTTATGTCGAGCACGGTCAGTTACCCATTTTTCATCAACCCCTGCAACCTTGGCTAGTCATTTCTTGAAAGGCTGACTTTTGATGTGTTTAATGTATGCCCACTCCAACCTGATGCTTTCAAAGTGTAGCAGTGTAGTATACTCTTCAATTGTGGGCACCATGTCCTCCTGGTTAAAGGTGAAAAAACTATACCCCAGGTTCCGGAATTGAACCAATGCTCTGATTAGGGGTTCATCAGTCTTGATATAAAGAAAGAGTGCAATATCACCATGTCGCTGGCTGAACTTCTATTTCCGGTCATTCTTCCAACTGTCTCAGATGTTCCGAAGCTATTATACATCATTTTGCCTTAGGCTGACAGAGGCGTAGCTAACCAGTTCTGACACATAGCTTTCTTGAAGACTGTCTTCTTTTTCTTTATGGGTCTTTTCAGACCATAGACATACCTCGACATTTTTTACCTCTTGTATTACAACCCCTTTGTCCATTAATACAGATTATTTATGTATAACTAACACCTTTTTATGATCAATAGCCACTTTTTATGATTCAAATTCTAAAAAAAAGACAAACACGAAAGTAAAACGTTAGTAAGATAAAAATATAAGTGCTGAAGAAAAGAAAAATAAAAATAAAGATGGCAAACTGCATGAGTAAGAAAATAATCCTAGGTTTTGAAATGGGGTTTCGGGGTAGGCTCTAATTCCCTACAGTCTCCCAGTTTAGGTTCTAAAAACGGTACCCGAGTTCTCCTTGCTGGTACCCCGTTGGGCTTATCAGACCCTTAGTCCTAAGCCCATTACAACTTGTGTGAACTAAGTTAAACTTGAGAGGATACATTCCCTTATGCATGTACGGTGAATAAATTCACACGAAGACGTAAGGTATATGAATCCTGAAGGCTACTTACTAGGCATGTGCGAAGAATAAATTCTCACGAAGGCGTCGCTTTCACCCCCACTTAAAAATGAGTTCAGAGCTCGGGTATAGAGTCTTAGATGAAAAATAAGGTTGATAAGCTGAGACCATTGAACGAAATCATCAGTACAACTATTTATTTGAAAAGATAATTAAAAGTAAGTAATAAGGATCAAAAGTTACCTTAAAATTTAAATTTACCCTTTTCATTAAAAAGACAACTGGAAATTAACCTTTAGCATGACTCACTTACTTGTCCCCAACAGAGTCGTCAAGCTGTCGAAACTATCTTTTGGGTGGGCCCAGAATTGTGCTTCGACTTGAAAAATGTTAGAGCCGCCACCGATCATTTTATTTTAAAACAAATAGGTTGATCAGATACCTCGATTTCTTACCTGATCTGCATCTTACCAAAGGTATGTCGGATTCGGGAGTCGGTTACAATCAAGGAAGGGTTAGCACCCTTGAACTGCCCTTTCGGTACTAATTAATTTCCGGTTGTCTTAATTAAGAAAATTGAAAGTTAAATTAAAAGGTAAAAATTGATCCAAATTACTTACCTTCAATGAATTTACGAAAATACCCTTAAAAGATAAAGCGTTATATTTATAAAAATGTTGAACAAGAAAATGGAAAAGGGTTAAATCACAATATTAAAACAAATGAATATGCTGAGGAATTAACTGAAATAAAGACAAAGTGCACATATTAAAATTCATAACAAAAGAAAAAATGAAAATAAAATTAAAAATAATGTAAGGGGAAATGTAATAAAGATATGAAATAAAATAAAAATAAAAAACCCAAAAAAATAAAAATGAAATAAATAATAAAACAGAAAAAATAAATACAACTAAGGAAGAAGAAAGAATAAATAAATAAACTAAAAATAGAAAATAAAACAATATAAAACACAAAAAAAGTAAAAAGTAAACAGAAAGAGAGATGAAAAACATACAGTAAAACATATGCATATATATATATAGTAGTATATATATATATATATATATAATAGTATTTAAATAAAATAAAAAGGAAAAATCATAATAAAAACAAAAAATATATATATACATATAAAAACAAAATGTTAGGAAAAAAGTTGAATAATAATAATAAAAACAAAAAAAAAACCCAAAAAATGAAAATAAATAAGTAAAATTATATATAAAAAATATAATAATAATAATAATAAACAATATATATATATAAGAAAAATAATGATATAAAACATATATACATAATTTATAATGTAATATTAAAATAAATAAATAAATGAAAATAAAAAAGGACTAATATAAAAGAAAATAAAATTGGGAGATAAAATTAAAAGGAAAATCAAGATAAAATTCGAATTTAAGGGGAAAAATAAGTATCTAGCAAATGCATGGGACTAAAGATGCGATTTTCCCTTTTTCTCTCGAAAACAAACAGGTAGCGTGAGCTGTGGGTCGGGTCAACGGGTCATTCGGGTCTAGTATACAATTCATAAACCTAAAACACTTCTCATTTCCCCCATGCAAATGGATCAAAAGTTTTCCTTTTTTCTCTGAAATTTGTTCAACGTGTTCTTCATCAAGATGAAGAACATGGCCGTGAAACCCAGAAAATGGCCGCCATTCATCGGCGGTGCCCCTCAAAAATAACATTTTTCGAAAGCTCTTCTCATCCCCTTTTTAAAAATCAAAACAGTTTTGAAAAACAAGCCTCGGGGAGGGCTAGATCTGAGATTGAAAAATCTCGAACCCTCCCCCATTCATCGGTTTAAAACCCCCTCTTTCTTATTTTTTTAATGAAACACAGAGATAGCAAACAAACCTACATGCAAGCCTTAAAACCACAAAAAGGTATGACTTTACCTTTTTATTCCGCTTCGAAATTTTTACAAATGCTTCGAATATTTTCGTATTTTCACTCATATTTCTTCTCAGTAATCTTGTCAATATTTCTTGTAATTTTTTGGAGAGTATTTCGTATGTTACATGCTTTATTTATAGTCTAAAGAACACTCTATTTTTAGTGTTTTAGACTTCTACTAAAGACTAAAAGTGTTGTGGTTGTTTGTTTGCTTTTGTGTCCCAAAAATCCACGACACCAGAGAATTCGAGGATGGTCGTTGGTTTGATCGCTTCATGCGCATTTGGCTTCTAAGGGACGTGCGGCGCTGAGGAGAGAAGAGGTGAGAGTTAGGGTTTGCAAACCCTAACCGGTTCGGGTTGCTCCAGTGCACCGGGTCGCGGGTCCCCACTTGTGTTTAGGCTGCTGTGTAATATTTGTTATCTGGGCTTTGGGCCTTGTACTTGTGATGACTTTGGACCTGATACAAACATGTAATAATAAAAAATAAATAAATAATAAATATATATAATATATGTTTAATATAATATATATAAATATTATAAATGTGTGACACATAATATATGTAACGGGATGAAATAGTGTGTCTACAATTAGTATTATGAAATTGGAAGTACTAATCGTAGAAGTGGAAACAATAATTGAAATGTAAATTGACCCAAACAATTTGTAAGTCGCAATATCATAACGCGGATCAACTAAAATATACATGAGTATCCGTGTCATGCCCTAAAATTCGGGCTAGAACTTTTGAATAGATTCAAATGGGCATATTTCTAATTTAAGATGTGAATTTTGGGTTATATTATGAAGTTTAGTAGTTCGGGGGCTAAATTAGAAGTTTTGAGAAATTCAAGGGTAAAAATCTAGGCCTTTAGAAGTTCGAGCACAATCTGGTAATATTTGAAAAATATGAGGATCGAAATCAAATATATGGGAAATTTTGGGGTCAACTCGAAAAGTTGAGGGGAAATTATATACTAGCTCAAAAATTCTCTATTTCCTCTTAATTTATATAGGGTAACTATATAAATGATCATTAAAGTATTAGTAAATTTTGTACGAACCAAGTTACTTCAATGATAAAAAAAATTGTTGTTATTTCTTGAGGTTTGAGGTTCTAGCATCTGGAATGTCAAGGGTGTGTGTTTTCAAAGTCAAATGGTTGAGAGTTATTTTTGAACATATATTGTCTTGTACATTCCCTAGATTAATAAACCCCTAATGTTTGTAAAAATAATCATTTTGCTCCTTATTTTTTTTTGGAGCATTTTAGCTCCAAACTTTTTAATTTTTGGTTAAAATAAACCATATTGGATGAAAGTCGTTAGTTGAATAACGATCAAACATATTATTGATATGATTTTTTCATATTTGTTTAATTAGTGTCGTGACATATACTATATTATCACTTTGAGTGATATGATGTATACAACGTTAGATATTAAATGGTTCAAAATTGATAGTTTAAGTATTAAATGTGTTAAGTTTTTAATGATGATGTACTAAAATAAAACAAAAAATAAACATTAGGCATGATTTAAAAAAAAGTTTAGATACTAAAACATACCAAAACTAATAGTTTAGGTACTTTTGAGGGTATTTTTAAATATATATATATATTAACTAGAATATTTTAATGCTTTTTTTCATTTTGAATTATATATAAAATTATCATGCTAATAAAAGAAAATTGTATGCCAATGAGTGTTGGCACAAGTGGTTGAGATTCATGGATTTTAGCTTGTAAGGCCAAGTTCGAATCCCACCACCGTCACTCTTGGTGGGTAATCTATAAAGTCCTATGTAAATCTCAATTGGGTCTTAGGTATGCCCTGACCCGGACTGGAAGAGTCACCCCTGACCTAAACTTTACTATACAAAAAAAAATAAAAGAAAATTATGTAAATTCTTAAAATTTATTTATTCACATAAAAAATTAAAATTCATCTAATTTTTTTATTTATGGATAATTTCACAAAATTTACATATTACTATAAATATATCAATTTAATTATATAATAAATTCACATAATATAAGCTTCAAAGCCGTTTAAGTGGCTATGAACTCTCCTGGCTGCTTATGATGGCGAACGGTCGACCGAACTCTTGATTTTCTGGAGAGAAGGGCTTTTCTCTCATAAAAAAAAAAAAAAGAAAGGGAGAAGAAGAAATGAGCAAAATAACTAGAAAATGAGCTTTTATAATACTTAAAACACGATGTAGATTTTGGTAAGTTGTATAGACACTAAAGCGACGTTGTTTCGTTTGGTCCACGCCTGCCAGAGAGTTTCAGGGAAATCATGGTTGCAATACCTCCATCCTTTTTGTGAACTCATTTTGGTCCTTTGTTGATTTTAGTTTGGTCATTTGAATTTATATTTATTTTATTTTAGCATTTTCCCATTTTATTATTTAGTTTAATTTTTATTCAAATCTTTAATTCGTATTTTATTTTTACTATTTTTTTGTTTTTACAGGTTTCTCCAACATTTCTTAGTTAATTATATTTTTTATTTATCTCGTTTAATCTTTTATTTATTACACCCTTAATATTTTTGGTTTATTTTAACCATTTTATTTTATTTTTTTAATTTAATTTATTTAAAGTTTAATTATATAATTATCTAATTTTATTTAACCGGCGGCGGCACCGATTTTGATGCTGGTTGCTGCCCGCCGTTTATTTTTATTTTTAGTTTTTTAATAAGAATAATTATGTCTTCGTGACATGTTCTCTACCTTTATAACATATTTATCTTTGTCTTTTGGTAGCTTATGGTTTTTTATCGTTGTTTTCGTTTATTTTTTTCTCAAGGTTGGATTTGACATCACCACGATTGATCATGATGGCGCTTATTTGTTATCATGATTATCTTCCCTATTTTTGACCATCGGATTGATTTGGATATGCGTTTTGTGCTCGTGGATAGTTTTCTCACGTCGCTTGACTTTGATTTACGATTTTTTTGTGGTCTTTCAGTAGCTTCATCCCTTTTTTGATTCATTTACCGATGCAGTCTGATCTGTTCGTATCTTTATTTTGTTCGAGCTTTTTGGTTAGATTTTTAACATTTTTCTTCTTTGGTCCTTATGTGATATATGTGGCTAGTTTTTGTCTCAATGATAATAGAAAAATGTCATAATTATATTTTAGTTTTCTGGTTATGCTTGTAAATCTTCATTGTAATTATGAATATTTTTCTATTTTTAATAAACCTAGTTACTTTCTATAAAAAAAATTATATAATTATCCCAATTTAACTATTTTTTTCAGTTTCTTTATCAAGATGTGTTTTTACTGAAATAGCAGTCGTACAGGTATTAATTACCTGTCAGGCACCCTTTCTCCTACTATTACCGATCTAGCATCCTTTCTGTGAAGGCACGGATTACCATACGTGCCTTATCCGAGCTGGCGCCACGTCAAGACATGCGTGGATCTCCATCTGCACCTTATGCCTTTCAGGGGTTTCTGACACGAGTACGTAAGGTGGATCATTATTCGCGCCTTTCCTTTAATACCCCAACCGTCCACCTCCCACATTTATAGGAAACCCGTCTACCCCCTCCCCTCTTCCCCCAACAACCTCCAAACCACACTCAAATTCTCTAATTCTTTCGAGTATCAATCTTTCTATTAAAAAGGTAAAATATTTTTATTGTATTATAATAAATCAATAATTTATTATTTTATTAAATGTTATTTTACAAACTTTTTATTAATTTTTGCAGTTATAAAATGGAAGACGGTTTGTTACATTTAGATGGAATCATATCTCGAGGCATTTTACTGATATGGTAACAGTTTTAAATTATATTCTAATTTTAATTATTGTTAATGTTTTATTTATTTAATTTATTTAGTATTAGTTTATATTTTAATTTCTATAATATTTATTAAATTAGGAAAGAGATTGTATATTAGATCAATTCATTTATAACCTTAAGTTAGAGATACCTACTCATGTATGGTCGTATTTAGTCGAGGCTGGATTCAATTACGTAGAAAAATATGAAGGGAATTGTAACTTTGAATCCAACCTTATTTCTACATTGGTTTAGAGGTGAAGACCATAGACACACATATTCTATCTTCTATGTGGAGAGTGCACAATTACGTTGGAGGATGTTTACGTGCATTTGGGGCTTTCGATAGATGAGGATGTGATTTCTGGGGTGGCGCGTGGTGATTGACATTCCTTGTACGAGGAGTATATTGGAGGTGTCCCACCTAATTTCAACGGTGGTCGAATTCCGTTAAATTGGTTGGATACAACTTTCAAACATTTGAGTGGCGACGCCTCCGAGAAGAAGGTTAAAATGTATGCACGGGTTTGCATATTACAGCTCATAGGAGGGATCCTGAAGCCTGACAAATCGCGCAACCAAGTTCATTGTATGTGGTTGTGTCACCTCGCAGATTTTCGTCATGCCGGAACACTCAGTTGGGGCTCTGTAGTTTTGGCATTTCTGTATAGGGAAATTTGTCGAGCTACTGACTATCAAAAAATTCTATCGGCGGATGTCTCCTTCTTCTCCAGTCTTGGGCGTGGTATCTCATGCCCTTTTTATGTCCAGTGGTGAAAAACTCGTTGGTCTTCCCGCTATTATTGAGGTAATTTCAATTTAGATTTCGTATATAAATAATTTTTTTGAGTATATAATGAAAATTATTTAATTGAATAGGTGATCAAGTGCAAGAAAATATCATCAGGATTTACCTGATGAATTGGAAGAAAGTAGGCTACTCATTGATCAAAAGGTTGGTACAGATGTATGTATTTAAAAATTATTATCTATTTTTAATTATCGTTATATAATTAGAATATTATATTGATAAGAATTATATATATTTGTTTTAGTTTTAATGGGCTCTTTATTCTACTGAAGAAATGAGGATTTGCATCCCACATCACTTAAGAGGCCTATTATATGTCTGGATGGCAGTGGTCCCTCTGATATGTTATGCTATTGTCGAGTGACATTCTATTGATAGCGTGCTCCACCAATTTGGTTTTGTACAATCTATTCCGAAAGCACTTAAGAATCTCGATGATTTGCATATCATCGATAGACGGGCAAAAAAGAAGTCGACTGGCTGCTGAAGCACATTGAGTGGGTAATGATATGGGAGGATCGTCTTGGGCATATTCCTCGTACAAAACTCATTTATATGGATCATTACTCTGTTACAGATGATTATTATGAGTAGTTCAACACGAACAGAAAACCATTCTTATTTTTCGAGGAAGCACAAGGCGGGAGCATTCTTCGACGTTGATAAAGATGTCCACCGTCACAGAATCATCGTCCCCCGATTCATGGATGGAGAGCAGGTTCTTTTGGCTCATCCTCAGCTATAACACTGAAACCATCACGGCAACCACATTCTACACCACTGTATATTCTGCAATCGTTTCATATGGCACCGCAATCGTATCAGATGGCACCACAACCATTTCATATGCCACTGTAGCCAGGTCAGACGCCACTGCCTCCATACCAAATATTGCCACTGCCACAGAGTTTTATGACCCCTCATGGAGGATATTATACTTACATGCTTGTAGATTCAACTTGGGGTTCATATGCTGATTATTTGGTGGGTGAAGCTTCATCACATGCACAGAAACCTCCTGTATATTTTTCTCAATCATCAATGTTGGTCTTTTCATAGTTTTCACAGTTTTCTGTTAGCGGTGGGATAGTCAACCACACATCTCCATAGTCCTTATTCTATAGACGTACTACATCTTCATTCGTCCCTCATCAACAAAATTTATCTGCTTCTGATGATGATGACGATGATTATGATGGTGAGAATGAGGAGGCAAAACAAGTTATACGAAGAAATCCTCATCGACACAAAAAGCCACCACCCTGTGGAACACATTTAAGACGTCGAAATCGATAAAGTTATTTACTTCGTTATGTTTTTATTTAATTTTTTTTTGTTTACCATCAATTGTAAAGTTTTTATTTATTTATTGACTTTTTATTTATTTTGTTTCTTAATTTTTTATCATTTAATTATTTAAATTGTTTTTATTATTTTGTTTTTTTTTTGTTTTTTTAGTTGTATCGTTTTCTTGTTTTTAGCTTGTTTGAATTGTTTTTATTATTTAATTTCTTTAGGTGCCAATTAATCGGTGATGCTCGAATGACATTAACTTAAAGTAAATGAAAATTAAATAATAGAAACTTAGATTTCATAAAAAACAACTACATCAATCCCAACATCAACAATTACTTGATGACAAAAGAGATGGACATTTTTTGTTATTGTGCCCTAGGTTTCTACAATGCCTACATCTTCTTTTTTTTCTGCACGTCTCTCAAATATCCATATCACAATGAATTCGAGTGGATTTGGATGACCGGGCTCCTTCAATAAGGATAGATCTTGTACAATCGAAAGCAAATTATGAACTTCATCGGGGTCTTTCTCATTACCTATTGGGGGAGCTCAAATTCATATACCTTAAACACTTCTGAAAGTCGGTAGATGGGATCCAAAAAACGGTTATAGTCTTGATGGGCATACGAGCAAGCTACAATGACATGAGAGCATGGATACTTCCGAGCTTGAAGAAATCCATAGTGGCATTATTTTTTTCGCAGATTAACTTTGAACTAGTTAGCTAAATCCCTTGAAGAGGTCGCGACATCTTTGTGACAAGAAATAATTCATGGGTCTAGAGAAGCTTGTTACAGACATTCCATTTGATGCAACAATTCTTTTTTATAGATTTGTAACTAATCTTGTGTGATAGACATGATCGTTTTGCATCAAAGTTTGAGCTTGTCCCCTGAGTTTGGCAAAAAGAACTCCTAAACGAAAATATGTCATTTTAACCAAAACCGTTACTGGTAAATAGTATACCCCCTTTAAGGTCGAATTGATAGTCTCAGCCAAGCTAGTCGTCATGTGTCCATATCGATATCCACCATCTGTTGATGAGGCTGATGTAATCGTATCATTCCTCATTCTTTCCCCTTAACTATTGAAGTATAGACTCAAATGTTTCAGGTAATAGTTCGTAACCCAAGCATCAAATGTAGAACTCACTAACTTTGTTTCCATAAAAAATGAAAATGATTGAGAAATAAAAAACAGCATTTTGACATAGCCATGCGCACAAGTAATTGATGCTCATCATTCTTCTTGAGCCTGCCATGATAGTTAGCAACAATATGTCGGATACAGTACCGATGTTGGACATAGGGTGGTTTCTATATTGGACCAAAAGAATCCCTTGTTGCTTTAATTCCAACTCCGCGATTTGAAATGACACAGATTTTTCCCTCGTGACAACATATAAGTGTAAGTTTATGAGGAAAAAATCCCAATAATCTATATCTTCTTATTTCACAAGGGTAAAAGAAATTGGAAGAATGTTACGATTACCATCTTGGACAACTTTCAATAGTAAAATTTGCATGTATTTTTCATACAATAATGTCTCGTCGATTTGGACCACGGGCTTGCAGTATTTCACAACACTAATGCACTGTGGGTAAGTCCAAAAAAAGCCGGCAGAATTGGCATCAATCGTGAAGCACTCGATCATTGTGGTATGCATGGCAAGTTTTGAAGTTGAGAATTATCCCAAGATTCAATTTGTGTACTACCCTAAACCAACTTGGTAGCTCGTTGTAAGATGCATCACATTCGCCATGAAGTTTTTTAATGGCATTTTGCTTTGCCTTCCATTCTTTCTTGTATGAGAATGTATATCGATACTGCAATTGTATAGCTGAAATCAGTACTGCAATAGCTATATGGGAGCTTGCTTTTACCATGGGCATGTTGACTTGGAAGATAGTGTCAGAGTCCAAGTTGGGATGATCTTGGTTGATCCCTCCAACACAACATGTGTGAAGATCGTTGTATACCGTTACTTCCCATATATTATTTTTCCTCTTTCACTTCGATATGCGAACCATCCAATTTCATCCATTATCACATTGGACATAGTGACAGACATACTTTTCGGTGGTGGAACGGTCAACTCTGAACTGAAAAGAATTGTGAATATTGGAATTCTTAATTGCCATCATCGTTTTTTTTTTTTGCATGAAAACTCCATTCATGTATATAACTCACCATTATTGACTGATGTGTTAAATCCGTAGTCACCAACATTAGGCATATCCGCAAATTCTGGCCCGTATATTGCACCATAGTCAGCTTCATGCATGTGTGTTGAAGGTTCGGTGTGTATCGTATTTGTGGGAACTTCATCTACATCATCATCATCGGATTCCATGTTAAAGTGCGATGATTCTGGATGAACGAATAGTCCAGTCTTAGCACCATCCACACCTGGCTCATGAAGAAGTTCTTCTGATGGAGATGGGGGTTCCTCTACGATGTTGACATTTAGGTCAAACAAGCTGGTAGTTGCATGCCTTCCCTTTGAACTTGAAGGCATCTCGATATTGAGGTCGAAGAAGCTCGTAGTTGAATGCCTCCTCTGGAAGTTAAAGGCATTGTGTCAAATGGGTACTACGCAGATTGTTACGTCGAAAGCATCTCTATATTCAAGTTAAAGAAATTGGCAGATGAATGCATTCCCCTTGAACTGGAAGCGATGTTGACATACAGATTGTTTGTGGAGCCACCTCGGTACAGATCGTAAGAAGTTGTTGATGAATTTCTCCCCATTAAACTTGATGGGATGAAACCATGATGTGGATTTCCCATTAATGTTTTAAAATCATTACACATTACTTGAATTGGGTTGTCAACTTGATTAGCTTGTTGAGCCAGCTTTTAGTGGGAGCATAATGACAAACCTCGAATAACACAAACTTCAAAAAAGTTCGCATGCATCTGTGTATCGGCGTCTGAATATTAATTTTGAGAATCAAGCATCATATCAACATCGTCATCATTGGATTATTCGAACGCTTTATAAGTTAAAGGAAATACTGCGATTGGAAATATGTATTGAAGTGAAGACAGTCTTCTAGTACTTCCAACATGAACCTTCCTTGAAATTTTCGTTATCAACTCCTCAAGAGTTATGTTTCTCTTGAAGGATATTCTACTAGAATGATTTGATGTGAAAATGACGCCGGTTTCATCTTCCCGAATTTATACATCACAGTAAACAATAGCTGAAATACGCGTCATTCTGAGAGTTTGAAAGATTGAGAGTCTTATACCTACAAAAACAATAGTTGAAATACATCTAATTAAATAAATAGTATATGAATTAAAATATAAACTAATCAAAAAAAAATTAAAAATTTTCACAATAATTTGAATAATATAATTTTATATTGTTACCGTATCGACAAAAAATGTCTCGAAATATGATCTTACTTTCCTATTTTACAACTGTAAAAAATAATACAAAATAATTAGTATAATAAATTTTTTCAAATAATCATATATAAAATAAATATAATATAATAAAAAATAGTTTTACTTTACAACAAAAATATAAGGAATTGATAAAGCAAAAATAAGAAGTAATTTTGATGTGGTGATGTTTGCATAGAGGGTGTCATATTTATAAGGGAGGGGAAAGGTTTAAAGGCCGAGCTGCTTGGGTGGTACCAATAATGGAAGGTGCAGATTATTATTTGTACCTTACGTACGCGTGTCAGAAACCCCTGGAAGGCACGAATGACGATCTGCGCCTGACTTGACGTGGCACCAACTCGAATAAGGTGTGGATCGCTATCCGCACCTTTCATGACGTGGCGCTAACTCAGACAGAACCCCGCAAAGGCGCAGATGACGACCCGCTCCTTGTCAAAAAGGGTACTATCGATAATATTAGAAGAAATGGTGTATGACAGGTAATTATTACTTGTACAAGTGATATTTCGGTAAAATCACCTTATCAAGACCATGCTTTTTTTTCTAAGTTAGTATATTTTGAAATTTAATTTAATTTATTTGACCTATTTCAATGCTTACTCATTCCATTATTTGATATTAATTTAACTTAATTTAATTTAATCTACCGTAATTTTCATTTATAACTAATTGTTCTAATTTTGCTTGATTCACGACATTTTCCTTGTTTAAAAATGTAATTTAATTCTCATTAATCTTTTGAGTGAATTGTGTATAATTGGGTATGACTTTCCTTGTATATATATATAGCTTAACATGATTTTATTTCTCTTTATTTTAAATTAATTTTCTCCTATTTAACATTTATGTTTCCTTTCGATTCCTTTTTATCTATTTGAGTTTTATTACCAATTTAATACCTTATATTTATGTTATAATATATTTTCATTTATTCTATTAACTAATTTTATTTTTTAGGTAAAATTTATTTTTTTAAGGATCTCAAATTAAATTAATCATTTGAATTTATTTTTCATGACCACCAAAATTGACAAGGTACTGAAAGGGGATTGTGGGGGCTAATCCTTCTCCACACATAATTGACTCTCGAATTCGACAATTCTCTTGTAAGATGTAGATCTTGTAAATGGGCAAAATTTAGGTGTCTAATCTACTTAATTCGAAAATATCGATGGTGACTCCCTCAAACCATATTTAAATACATATTTGAAACGGAAATTTAAAGTGGGATCCACCTCCCAGCCTTAAAGATGTTTCGACAATATTCATAACAATTTTAGCTTTTAACATATTTTGTTTAAAGCTAAAGTAATATTTTAGGCGTAACTCATTTTATTAATAAAATATTAATGTTCCAGATTGTAACTTAATTTCTTAGTGAACCATGACATTCTTGGGCTCAAGCGTATTTATTATAGATATTCATAAAAGTTTTAGGTTTTAACTTATTTTGTTATCGTGGATCAACTTAAAATCTGGTAACATATTAGGCGCAACCTATTTTATTAATAAAATATTAATGTTCCAGACCACAACCTACTTTCTACTTTCTTTGTGAACATTGACATTCTTGGGGGCAACCGTATTTATTATAGATACTAATAATATTTTCAGCTTTTAACTCATTTTACTATCATGAGAAAATATAAAGTTCCATAAGCTTAAATTTTTATAACATTTTAGGCACAACTCATTTTCTTAATAAAAATATTAACATTCCATATCCTAACCTATTTTATAAGTGTATCATGACATTCTTGAACACAACCGTATTTATTATATATATATAACAATTTCAATTATTAACTTATTTTGTTATAATAAAAATGTCTAAGACCCTTAAACTTTTGTAGCGACACTGCAGAACTCCCCTAACTTTTTTTCATGCGTGAATGAATAAGCTCAGTTGGATTACCGAAGTGAATGATTAAATTTACATCAACTTTGCTAATTCACAAAAAGAAACTATATGAATAAGAATGATCTCTCAGAAAACCAAAAGTAACGGGAAAAATCTTTTGAACCATGCCCGTATTTTATATTTCTACCTTATCTTTCAATGATTTGATTAAACAAACGCCACAGCAAGCGGCATTTCCCCTATTCCATGCTAATACTTTTGTACCATATTCTGGAACATCATCTAAATAGAGTACAAAGTTGCATATTTGACCTTCCGTCCATTTTTCTCTTCGTAAGTTAACTGATTCCGGAAATAAAAAAACTCAAACCAGAAAACAAATGCTGAGAAATCCAGGGGAATTAATAGACGGGGGCATTTTGGATTTCCGTCAACAAAACTATGAATATGTCTCGTATAACCGAAGAAGCGAGAAGGAACTTCAAGAACCAATTTGTAGCTCATTCTATTCAGTCTGAAAGCATCACTTCCAACTCGGGTTCATCAGAGCTGAATGCATCATAATCCGAACCTGTCGCGTTATAAAGGAGCTTCTCTTGGGGCCCACTTTGATCCTCTTCCTCATCCTCCAGATCAGGCCATTCTGGCACATCGTTTTCATCATAACCATTCTGATCATCAATGGCCATAACATCTTTTTTTGACAAATCATCCAGTTTCCTATGTTTCTTGTGTTTTGAATCTGCCTTTAACTTCTCCCTTGCCTCTGAATCTTCACATATACAGGTGGATGGATTCTCATGAAACTCACCCCTTCCTGCCCTGACCTCCATTGGCTCCCCCATAAAACCTCTCTGCAAAGTACGAATTCTTGAGGCAAATTCCTCCCATGTCATGTTTTTCCTACCTAAGAACACGCGATATAGTTTTTTAGCATTTGGACGAATAGTAGGTTTATGTCCAAAATATTTCCTGCCATAACACAATGGAAAAAGTTAGCCAGCAGTTATAGTGTAATGTAGTGGAAGGATTCAAAGCAGGACGGTTTTACCTTCTTCCAGCTAGTATTCTAGCCATGTTACCATTGTTGTTGGTGACAAACACATCACTCTCGTCACAAACAATGAAGTCAAGTGCAGCCATTCTAGAAGAGAATGAAGAAAACGGCCCTAATTCTTTCCTTGTGGCAATGGTATCTTTTGAATGGAAGTTTGGGAAGAGTTCTTTCAGAGGTCTCAAACTTTCCTCCCCTCCATAAACTTCACCAGATGCCACATAGATATGAACATCACTTCCATATCCTAGAGCTCTAAGCATCAGACCAACTTCCTCTGGGGTAAGTGGGCATCTTCCTTGCCTCCGTTCCTTATCCGGATTGTTTTTCTGCAAACCAGTAAACAGACACCATACAACATATGGATTAGATCTGAGGTTGGGCCAGAGTGATGGGAGTAAAATTAATACAATTGGAGAATTTAAAAGGACAATAGCTTCTTTTCCCACTATAGCAGTCACTTCAAGATTTTATATGCAATGCTTTTAGCCTCTCCCGCTCTTTATAAAATCTTCACTCGTCTGTACCTGAACATTTTAGGATGTTTCCGCCTCATGGAATAGACAATGATATTTTTTTAAACTGAATTAGTGTTGGGTGACCGTAACAACGGAAACAAAGGAATTTACTTTCCAAGTTCCAAATTATTGGCCAGTAAAAAAATAAGAGTGAGGATGCATACAATTATTAGAGTATGAAACTTAAGCCTTACGTGTAAAGTCTTCCACCTCTTCCTTATAGCACCTAATTCATTCCTTTCCTTTTCACCTCCACCATAATCACAGCTCGAGAATGCAAGCATATCAGGCTCAAACCTGTCACAATTTTTTTTGGCTACATCAATAATCTCAAATCTGTCCTTTATCATTGAATGGAAAAGCCATTGCATCAAAAGAGTGATGCATTGATTCAGTGCAATATATGTGCATATCTATCATGTGAATTTGGTTGATGGTCTATCTCTGAAAACATTAGACAGAAAGACATTTCATTGAAACAACTGAAATTTGATCTTTCACTCAAATGGTCATGCTTCCATATACCAAGAGTAAAGAACTTGGAGGGATATGTATACTTAGCAAATAATTTCTTATATCAGTATCATGCATGAAAGTCGTGCAGTTTTGAACCTCAAGGAGTCAAGATATATAGTCTAGGTGGCATGGAGCTCACAACTGTAAGCATAGCATGATAGTTATACAGGGTGAAAGGTACTGATACATGCCTTAAGTGCAAAGCAATATAATTCTTGCTCCTCATCCGCATTCTCTGAACTAGCATTTTACCCATTTCTAGAATAGGGTGAGCAAATTTAAGAGCATGGTAGTTAACTCTGCATCTTAACTTCTGCAAATCTGTATCCAGTTTATTTGCAAGTCTGTAATCAAACTTGTTGAGCTGAACTGCATTCTTCACATGATAACAAGATGTGCCATTAGTTAAACCATCAGATATATGACAGTTTTAAATACAAGAGTATAGGTTAGTGGCCTGGTTATTTGATTGATACAAAAGCTCAATGGGCTGGAACAAACACAATCAACTTCAGCTCAAATGCAAGATATGCACATTCAGGTATAATTGTTTCATGGACATATTATATACATAAAAGTGCATATATTTTTCAAACATTGAAATCAAAATTGAATCAGACTACCATTAAGGATGCTACCTACTAGGGTCCCTATACATATTCCACACTTGTGCATTATATGGGTCAAATCAAAAGGGATACACCAAATATGGGCATCGGTGATGTATGAAGAGGTCAAAATCATATATCAATTTTTTTTTACAATTCTCATGAGTGATTGTGGCTCAAATAGTTCATAGCATTTCATAATCTCATAGCTAGGTCTCAGTTTCATTCAAAAACATCAACTAATGATAAAGAACATTTTAAACATGAGAACCTTAAGCCTCTGGTTTAAATAGCAGAAGCTTCAATGATGTTGGAAAACCATTTTAAAGAAGATGCATAACTTATGACAATGATGAAATACAAAAGTTATGTAGGAAAGAAGCAATTTATGTACAATATGGTAATATCAAAAGTAGAAAAGAGTGACACTTTAAGATTCTAAAGGCTCCAATGAACAGATTTTTATGTTTAATTTGTAGAGAAGCTTAGTAAGTAAAGCTAGAAATTAAACCACACAAAACCAGACCAGCGTGTACAATAGATCAGAGATTGTAATAATCATGGTATTGACTGGTGAAAACAGAAACAACTATGTTGGAACATTGACATATTGAAATAAGTAGTGACTAAATAACATGTCAAAATGCTATCCAGATCCAGGAAAGTGGTACCATGAGCATGCATAAGCAACATATTTGACATTTATTTTTATCTACGAGGAAAAGAATGAGATAGAAAAAGCCAGGGCAGCTACTACAAACACAATAAAAGCACAAGCAATACAAAAGTATTCTGTGACCAGTTAGAGGCTAAATATATGATATTGACTGAAAATTTTGAGAATAAGGAACTTACATGCCTTTTCAAAAGAACCGGCAATACACGATTTACATAACATCTTTCACTACATTTCCGTGGAACACGCATGGTGTATGGAGTCCAAGTCCTCCCTCCCCTTTTAGGCAGCTGCTTTATGATTTTAACATCTTTTGACAAAAATGATATGAACCAATCACCATCAAAGATATCTGTGAAGTTACTGGACATGAAAAAGTAGAAACTGTCACATAACAGCTTAACAGCTCAATTCATCCAGATTTTATCTATTTAGATAAGACGGTTAATCAAAGTTACAATTTCAAACTTAAATGTTGAACATCATTCATTCTATTACAAACCTTGCATCCTTCCAAAATGATTTTTGGTCCAGCATTGGAACAACAAGAGTAGCATTCAGAATTCGAGCAGCAACAACCGCATCTGTAATCTGCAACATGCATTGATAGTAAGCTCAACTACAAAAAAGCATTGAGGGATAAAATAAAGTATTCATGTAATTGTGATCTCGAGACATGGACTGTAAATACTAATAGAAAGCATGCCTGTTCTTTTCCAAAGCTTTCAGTTGACACTCAACCCATTAATTATTTTCTGTTTGTGGCAGAAAAAGTTCTGTTTGAACAATATAAGTTGTAGATTGGGGCCAATCAGTCAAGCAGCCACTTCATTGTATAGTTTCAATCCATTTTATATGTTCAGTTACAATTCAAATAGAATAGTACACAACTCCAGACTGACTAATAATCAAGATAATGTATCTTTGAGTTCTACCAATGTATAACTGTTAAATCTATACATTTAGCAGCGATCAGCAGAAATCTCAAATTGCAGATTTGCAGCTTCTCGTGAAAACAATGATTTATGACATCAAACAAGACTGGAAAATTCTACAAGACACCAGGAAATAAAAGAACTGTATTGGAAAGTAGCCACCACACTTACTCCAGTTCTTTGTTGGTTCAAACCTCCACTTGTGGCTATAGCCAGGTATCGAGTGGGATGCGTAATGGCTTCAGCTTCTGTAATACAATCAACGAGTTAACGTGTTTCTAATGCTTTGGGTTTTTATGCAATTTCAAATTTGTCCAAAGCAATTTAAAAACCCTAAATCCTCTCAATTCTTTCATCTTATCATTGTATTTGATGTTTCCCAAATCCATTTTCATAAAACCTTACGCGTTATAAATAAAATGTGTATATTATTTTATTAGTAAAAATGTACAGCCAACTAGCGAAATTGGAGGGGGGGAAATGATTATACGAACTCGTAAATTTGGCGCTGGCATTACTGCATCCATAAAAGAATTTAGCATTTCTCGAACTCCATATATCACGATCTAATTTTCCTCCGCTACTCTGATTTTCAAAAAGCAATATAGCAAATTAACCGATGTTAAGGATCCGGTGAAACCTAAACCAAAACACATAATCATGCTAAAACTGCAAATAAGAATATAAGTAAAGAACAAGCCCTAACCGGAATACTGAAAACAGAACCTCCATTTGTTACTGGATCCTGGACGACTTCATTAACCTAGAAGAGGGAAAAGAGATTTAAATATACATACACATAATCACACATAAACTCAAAAGAGAATTAAAAAAAAAACATAGCTAGGGAGAGAGCAAATACATAGGTTTGGTGGCGTCGAAGGTGAAAGTGTTTCGATTCGTCAGGAGAAGAGAGAAAGAAAAGGATGGCAAAGAGGATTAGAAGAGCACCGGAGACGACGGATAAAACCTGAAACAGAGACCGGAGGCGGTGGAGATGGAGATGGTGTTTGCGCCGCCGAGAGAAGGCCATCGTACGGCGCTACAGTCTTTGCCAAACAAAAACTAAAAAGAAAAGAGAGAGCGAGAGCGAGAGAAGTGATAAGATCTGCGTGCACAGTCAGTTTAACTTCAACAACATTACTTGGAAGTGAATCTTAGCGGTAGAGGCTATGTGATAGGACGCGACAATAAGGACAAGATTAGTTGATTTTTGACATTTTGAGTTTCAATTAGATGACAGTGTAACGAAATAATTAACAAAAACAAGGCTATTTGATCAAAACACTGTTTAACTGAATATTTATCTTTTTAGCACCGTTTGATATATATTTCCCGAAATAGCATTTTTTCGGTTGAGCTGACGAAAGGCGTATCCCCGGGGACGCGCTTTACCCGGATTTTCGCTGAGTTGGATGCCAAGTGTGGAAGGCGCATCCCCGGGGACGTGCCTTCACGGGATTCTGATGACTCGACTGCCACGTGTGGAAGGCGCATCCCTGGGACTTGCCTTCAATTAAATGCCCCCATCCGTTTTCCCCTAACTACCCCCTCCTCCTCCCCTATATAAACCTCCTCAACCCTCCCTCATTCTTCATACCAAAATCATATTCTCCTCTCTTATATAACTCAAACTCTCCAACTATTTGAGTTTTAAATTTTTTATTAGTGGTAAGAAATTTATTTTTATGTTAGTATTTTTTTAAATAGTTATTATATTTTATATTAATATAATTATATAAATATTATTTTTTTATTAAATAATATTTATATAATTATTATTTATTTAGAATTATTAATTATGTTTTTTGTGCTAATTATATTGTTTTGTCTACAATTATAATAGAAAACGAAATGCTGCTGCGATTGGATGTTGATCATATCTCCAGACATTTTAGCGATATGGTAATATTTTTTATAATTAATGTTAATATTTAAATTTATTTTTAATTTAAAGTTATTATAAATTTATATTAATTTTAATTTTTTATAATGTTATTTAGGATACTGATCGTATTTTAGAGACTTTTATTAAAAATCCACGTATACCGACACCGAAACGTATTTTGCCATATTTGGCTTCTGCCAGGTTCGGGTATATTGCAAAAATTATTGGCGGTTGCAAACTCGAACCTGTCATAATTTCTGCACTGATTGAGAGGTGGAGGCCCGAGACACACACTTTTCACCTTTCATGTGGAGAGGTTACAATTACATTGGAGGATGTCTCTATGCATCTGGGCTTCCCGTCGACGGAAATATGATGTGTGGTATGGCGGATGGTGATTGGCAGTCAATGTGCATTGATTATCTTGGAGCTGC
Organism: Hibiscus syriacus; assembly: GCF_006381635.1. Taxonomy (NCBI): domain Eukaryota; kingdom Viridiplantae; phylum Streptophyta; class Magnoliopsida; order Malvales; family Malvaceae; genus Hibiscus; species Hibiscus syriacus. The sequence goes on along the minus strand of NW_024062539.1, from coordinate 1,626,110 downwards.
TCCGCCAGAGTTTAATGGAGGTAGAATAGCTTTATCTTGGTTGAAAGCTAATTTTGAGGTTTTAAATGAAAAAGCTTCAGAGGATCAAGCAAAGGCATGTGCTCGGGCATATATTCTACGAATAATTGGAGGAATATTGATGCCCGACAAATATCGCAACCAGGTGCATTGTATGTGGTTGTGGCATATGATCGATTTTGATGAAGCTGGAAGATATAGTTGGGGCGCTGCAGTTTTGGCATTTCTCTTTAGAGAAATGTGTCGGGTGACGAATTATAATAAAACTGCTATCTGTGGATTTCTCATGCTTCTACAATCATGGGTGTGGTTCCGCATGCCTTTCTTATGCCCGATCGTGAATGAACCATACGTATTCCCCTTATTGTTGAGGTAATTTTTGAACTAAATTTTGATTTAAATATTTTTAATTAAATAGGGTGATATTTAGTTTATATTATATTTCATAGGTGGTCGATGAAAAGAAAGAACCATAAAAGTATACCTATTGGGTTAGAGGAAATTCGTTTACTTATTGATTCGAAAGCTGGGTCTGAGGTATGTTTTTAAATCTGTTTAAATATTAATATTTTAATTTAAAATGCTAGATATAATTAGAATATTTTATTTATTTGAATTGTATATTTATATTTCAGTTTCAGTGGATACCTTATGCGAGCGATGAAGTGAAGGCTTGCATTCCACCCCACCTTAGTGGGTCATTAGAGGTATGGATGTCGGTTATACCTCTTATATGTTATGCTATTATTGAGTGGCATCCAGCTGATCGCGTGCTCCGTCAGTATGGTTGTACGCAATATATTCCTAGAGCACCTAGGAATTTAGACGACGTGAATAACATAGATAGACGATGAAAGAAAGAGGTTAACTGGTGGTGAGACACAGAGATTGGATTGCGCTTTGGGAGAACCAATATGCACTGTTGGCCCATTGACAATATTACGCTGAAACTGGTCATATGGTTACGGATAACTATATGGACTGGTTTAATGAAAATGGGAAGCCGTTTCTACTTTCGGTGGAAGCACGAGGGGTTAGCATTCCTAGGCGACGAGAAAGACGTCAACCGTCTTAATATCATAATCCCTCGAAGCGTGGACGGAGAGAAGGCGCTACCGGTTATGCATCAATCCCACCACAACATCCTTATCTGCCGATGCCGTAGGGGTACATGCCCAGCCCTCCACTTCATATGCCAAGCCCACCAGTTCATATGCCATCTCCGCAGGGTTACATTCTGAGCCTGCAGGGTTACATTCCTAGCCCGCCAGGTTACATTCCGAGCTCGCAGGGTTACATTCCTAGCCCGCCAGGTTACATGCCTAGCTCGCAGGGTTTTATACCATATGGAGGTGCATATACGACTATGTTTAATGATCCAGCATATGGTTCATATGCATCTTATTTGGCTGGTGGTGCTTCTCCGCAGACACCTCAATCTCCATCTGGATCGCAGACATCGATGCCAATGTTTCCATAGTTTTCATAGATCCCGGGGAGCGGTGGGATTGTTACTAGCACTCGTCCAGGGTCGTTATTTTATATAAGCCCTTCAGCCCCTTCAGCGTCATCTACACCAAATGAAGAAAATGCTGATGATGATAATAGTGAAGATGAGGAGACTGAAGAACAAGTTCCACGAAGAAATCCTCCACGAAATAGACAACCACCGCCATTTGGAACTCATTCGAGAAGACGACATCGGTGATCCAGTTGTATTTTAATGTTATTTAAATAGTTATATTTCAGAATTTTATGTAATTTGGTTATGTTATTTAAATGTTTCATGGTTGTTACATACATATTTTTAATGTTATTTTTTATTCACATTTAACATTAAATGTTTGATAAATGTTTTTAAAATACAAATTATACTATTCGAAATTTAAAATTAAAATATAAATTATAGTATTCGAAATTTAACATTAAATTTCAACTTAATATTCCAATTGTATTCGAAATTAAAAGTTATATTCCAATTATAGTTCACAATACTTAAATTGAAATTAAATTTATCCATACATATGATTTTATCATTAACATATATATTAAAATGTATACATTAAAATCAACTTATCACTTCACATTTATTCGTAAAAACATCTCGATGCTCATTCCATACAATTTCAATGTCACAATCAACTTATCACTTCACATTTATTCAATTTATTCATAACATTTTATCTAATTTATTCAAACTTCACATAACGTTTTAATTTAAGTTATGAACTTAAATTGATCTATATGTATAATTTATTCTTAACTTGCTGAACTTTCAAAAGAAGTTAAATTTTGGTTATAATTTAACTGATTTCACAATCCATCTAGTGTCCCCGAGGGACATGAGTGACATAATAGGGCAATGATAACATATTCTCTGACAAAATAATGGAAGGCGCCCCCCCGAGAACGCGCCTTCAAGTCCCCTGAGAAATAATAGGTACTGATATGAATAGTGTCCCCGAGGGACATGAGTGACATAATAGGGTAATGATAACATATTCTCTGACAAAATAATGGAAGGCACGCCCCCGGGAACGCGCCTTCAAGTCCCCTGAGAAATAATAGGTACTGATATGAATAGTATCCCCGAGGGACATGAGTGACATAATAGGACAATGATAACATATTCTCTGACAAAATAATGGAAGGCGCGCCCCCGGGAACGCGCCTTCAAGTCCCCTGAGAAATAATAGGTACTGATATGAATAGTGTCCCCGAGGGACATGAGTGACATAATAGGGCAATGATAATATATTCTCTGACAAAATAATTGAAGGCGCGCCCCCGGGAAAGCGCCTTCAAGTCCCCTGAGAAATAATAGGTACTGATATGAATAGTGTTCTCGAGGGACATGAGTGACATAATAGGGCAATGATAACATATTCTTTGACAAAATAATGGAAGGCGCACCCCCGGGAACGTGCCTTCATGTGAATAGTATCCCGATTATAGACACTATTATATGCAACGTATTATAAACTTTCAAAACAAACTTCAGTTCACAAGCTTTCAAATTCTCAAATTCTCAAACTCTAAATTCTCAAATTCTCTAAAAATGAGTCGTCTTTCTGCTGTTGTTTTGTATGATAGAGAAATTAAGGAAGCTGAAGAGGGGGTTATTTTTGAGTCAGATCATTATATTCCCTTAACCTTGAAGAGAAACATCACAATTGAGGAGTTAATCATAAAAATTTCGTTAAAGATTCGTGTAGCAGGCCGGAGAAGACTATCTTCACTTCAGTACAGATTTTCTACTGAATTTTTTCCGCTCACGTATACATCATTTTAGCTTTCAAACGATGATGATGTTTCTATGATGGTTGATGCTCATATGGGGAGTTCACAATCTCTTATTGAAATGTATGCCACTTTTATTGAGGTTCGTGCTTCTTGTGGCCTCTCATATTCCTCTCACTTTGGCATTGCATATCAAGCTGATCAAGTTAATAGCCCGACACAACTGATCTGTAATGATTTCACATCATTAATGATTTCACATCATTAATGGCGGATCCAACGCCAGATGCTATGCCATCAAGTTCAATAGGAAGGCATTCATCTGTAACTGCTTATGATCTCAACCAACGTGGCTTCACCAATAATCCATATGGCAACATCTCTTCTACTTCAAGGGGTAGACATTCATCTGCCAATGTTTTCGACTTACATATGGAAATGCCAACGAGACGGCAGTCTATTCACATCCCACATGATACAATGGCCTCAAGTTCAAGGGGAGGACACGCAAGCGGGAACTTATTTGACCTCAACATTGGATTATCGGAGGAACCCTCATCTCCACCAGAAGAACCTCTTCGGGAGCCAGGTACAGATGGTGCTGAAACGAGATTATTCGTTGAACCTGACTCACCACAGTTTAACGTACATTCTGATGATGACGAGGATGATGTTCCGATAAATACAACACTAGCCGAACTTCTTGCACATATGTATGAGGCTGATTATGATGCAATGTATGAGCCTGAATTTCTAGATCTTCCTGATGTTGGCAACTATGGACTTCAATCATCAGTCAATGACGGTAATTTACATATTGGAATGGAGTTCGCATCGAAGGAGGAAGCAATGATGGCAATAAAGAGTTACAATATTCGTAACTCAGTTCAGTCCCGAGTTGATCAATCTTACACGGAGAAATATGTCTGCTACTGCGTCCAACATGACAACGGATGTCAATGGATGGTCCGTGTATCAAAGAGGAAGAACAACTTATGGGAACTAACCAGATACAACGGTCCTCATACATGTTGTGCAAGAGGTATAAACCAGGATCATCCCAACTTGGACTCCAACATTATTTGCCAAGCAATCATGCCCATTGTGAAGCAAAGCTCTCATATAGCTGTTGCAGTGTTGATTTCTGCTATACAGTCACAATATGGGTACACTGTCTCATATAAAAAAGCGTGGTTGGCAAAACAGAATGCCATTTGCAAACTTCATGGCGAATGGGATTCCTCTTACAACGAGCTGCCCAGTTGGTTTCATGTTGTGCTAAGACTCAATCCCGGGACAATTGTTGAGTTCGAAACTCAACATCATTACGTGAATGATCGAATGGTTCGCGATCGCTGCCAATTTTACCGTGTCTTTTGGACTTACCCTCAGTGTATTAATGCAGTCAAGTACTGTAAACCAGTTGTCCAAATTGATGGTACTTTCTTGTATGGGAAATACAAGCAAGTTTTATTATTGGTTGTGGTCCAAGATGGAAACCGCAATATTCTTCCTGTTGCGTTTGCCCTCGTTCAAGGAGAAGACACTGAGTCTTGGGTTTTTTTCCTTAAAAATTTACGTTTACATGTTGTCACCAGGGAACGAGTATGCATTATTTCATACCGAGGAGCCGGGATAAAAGCAGCAATGGACTCTTTGGGTACAATGTATAGACCTCCACATGTTCAACATCGTTACTGTGTCTGTCATATTGCTGCAAACTATTACGGAAAATACAAGAAGAACGATGAACATCAGTTAGTCGTGCGGATGGGTATGTTACTTTTTTCCTAATTTTTCTATCAATTTCTTATTTCTTATTTATACTTCATATTAACTATTACATATTCCTAATGGCTTAGGTTACGAACTCTTACCTTAAAGGTTTGAGTCAATGCTACAAGAGATGTTTGGCAAAAATAAGAAGGGGTGCGAGTACATTATGGACATCAGCAAAGAAATGTGGACAAATACGTATGACGGGGGGTATCGCTATGGTCATATGACAACAAACTTGGTTGAAACAATAAATTCAACCTTAAAGGGGGTGCGTCATTTACCAGTCACGGCGTTGGTTAAAATGACTTATTTTCGTTTGGGTCAACTCTTTGCAAAGCTCGGTGGACAAGCTCTTACTTGGATGCACAAAGGTCATATTTACCACCCAAGACTAGTAGCTTATTTACAGAAAAAAGTGGCTGCATCAAATGGGATGTTAGTTACAAATTTTTCTCACACCCATGAATTGTTTAGTGTAACCGAAATGCCACGTCCGCTGCAAGGGATTGAAGCTAACTCTTTCAGAGTTAATATGCAAGAGAGGTGGTGCGATTATGGTTTCTTTCAAGCACTCAAATATCCATGCTCTCATGTCATTGCAGCTTGCTCACATTCGCATTTGGACTACAAAAATTATGTTGATCCCGTATACCAACTTTCACAAGTATTCAAGGTATATGAATTTGAGTTTCCGCCCATAGGAAACGAAAGAGACCCAAATGAGATTCAAACTTGGCTTACAATTGTACCAGATCCATTGCTATTGAGGGACTCAGGTCATCCAAAATCTACTAGAATACATTGTGATATAGATATTCGAGAGAAGTCAACAGAACAAAAACGATGCGGGCATTGTAGAAACATCGGGCACAATAGAAAAAAATGTTCAGCTCTGTTATCATCATATAACCGTTAACTCTTATGTAATTAATATTGTATTTAAATGAATGTTTTTGTTTCTAATAATTTAATGTTATTGCATTTTATATAATTTGTCAATGTATGTACACCTAAATAATTTTTTTTAACTTTTAAATACATAAATATTTTCAATATATTTATTTAATATAATAATTAATATTATTAGTTATAAATTTTTTTAAAATATAATAATAATTCCACATTCTAAGTAGAGAAAAATATTAAATTAAACATATTAAAAGTTATTAAAAAATTTATGTATACGATGACACATTTCATGTTCTGATTGGAGGATTAAATTTATTAAATTAAATTTTCAATAAGACTGAATTCATAAAATATGTAAGTCTTGAAGATTAAATATGTAATTATACTAATTTATTAACTTATGCATCTATATTTTCGTTAAATATTGATAAGAGATGACTAGATTGATAACATTTAAATAATTAACTGATAAAATTAATAGTCGATAATCAAAATAAAAAATAATAATATAACCATATGTATAATATTATAATTTCATACATTTTTCCTATAACTACAATAAAATCAAAACTGGTTTTCATATATTGTTCTATCATATTAATGTAGATAATTCACTCTATCTTTAACACACATTAACAAAATACATTTGATAATTCTTACATTATAATCGAAACACTTTACATAATATATTACTAATTTATAATAATAATAAAAATAAAATATTTATTATTAAACAAAATACCAGCGTGACAGCCGAGTCATCAGAATTCCGTGAAGGCGCGTCCTCAGAGATGCGCCTTCCACACGTGGCATCTAACTCAACGAAAATCCGGGTAAAACACGTCCTCAAGGATGCACCTTTCGCCAACTCAACCAAAAAAAATGTCACTTCAAAAAATATATATCAAACGGTACAAAAAAAAATAAATATTCAGTCAATCAATGTCAGGTCAAATCGCCCAAAAACAAAGCAACGCATGGAAGAGTGCTGGCAAGCTGGCTTTGGTTTCACGGAATCAATTTTAGCTTAATTTTAGTTGACCCTTTTTAAAAGCTTTTAACACCATTTTAGTGCTAATAAGTAATAACCTAACATGTCAGCATATCATACATTTATGATTTTTGCCCTAAGCATGTTTTTTACGCTCGATTTGTTAGATTGATGTCGAATATTTTATATTTTAAAATGTCAATGTCCGGTGAAGGAGTCATGTAGACCTAGAGCTACTGTCCCCCAAATTTGTTTACCATTAAAAAAGTAAAAATAATTATCAATTTAGATATTTAAACTCGAACGAAAGGTATATACGAACAGATTCAATCGCATCAGCAAATGAATTACAAAATGAATTAAATTATTGAAAGATCATAGACAAACCGTTAATCAAAGTCGATCGAAGTGAAAAAATTATCCACCAACATAAATCATGTATCTAGATCCAATTAAAGGCTCCAAAACAAGAAAAATAATCATGACGATATCAAATATAACCCTAATAAAAGAATAAATGAAAAAATGATCGAACAACTAAAAACGTATTAAAAGACAATAAAAAACATGACATGAATAAAAATTATAAAAGTCAAAGAAAAATCAAAGGTGAAATAAAAAATTAAAAAAATAAGAGTAATAGCAACATACACAAGGGTGGTGTCGCTGACTATCAACCAAAGATGAAGAAAATATTAGCGGCTATTAGAATTTTAGAGAAGTAAGATTATTAGGGTCTTTTCAATAAATTGAATTTCAAAATATTTTATTATAATTTTACTTTTGTTTAGGAAAACCTGATTTGCCGAATAATTATATTATAAATTTACATTTACTTCATAAAGTCACATATAAACATATTTACTTGAATAGCATTAAATTTTTTTTTGATGATTAACCTTAACATAAAATCTCTAATTCTATCGCCCGTGATCTACAGGTTGCTTTTATTCTTCGAAATGCTTCCTAATGCCTTGGGCTTATCTCGTAGAAGAAATTTCTGCGTCTTTCCAGTTTCGAGTCGAAGTCTTGGGCAATTCTTGGAAAATCACTGTTCTAGGAGCCATGTGATGGGCCAAATTCTGGCGACGGTGCTTCATAATTTCATCACCGCTGCCTCGGAATCAAACCATAATAAATATGAAAAATAATCAGAATTTGATCATATCAAATCATCAAGAATAAAATATTAGATGTGAAAGCATAAAAGAATTAATTGAAAGGTTGAAATTTTTGAATATTTCTTTGGTTGCGATCTTCCTAGTAGATATAATTCTCTTGAGTATAAACTCTCTAACGAAATAAGAGTAATACGAGATTATCTATTTATTAGGAGACCATAACCCCTTTATATAGATTATTTAAGAATTTGTACTTATAACTTTATCCCTCATCAAATTATAAATATAACTTTAATAGTATTTACACTTTTATTTTTATGACACTTTCAATACCTTATGACTTTATAACATAATTAGTCACTTAATTTATGTCATATTTTATGATGACAATATATATTATAAATATGTGCTCATAATTATGAATTTTAATTCAACAATCTCCCACTTGGACAACATATGTTTTCTGATAAATGTATAACCATAAGAGTTCAAATTTTGTTATCATGCAATAGGTATTATATAACAATCTCATCCATAAACTATATTCATATAGGATCAAAATGGTTTTTTCCATATCAATCATGACTAGACCCATCAATGATCACGTATACAAACACAATCAAATGACATAGATTAATCATTGGGTGTAGCATGAATATTACATACAATGTGAACCGCACGTGTCTATTTTCAATTGGTCCTCTTTAAACATTAGTGAGATCAAAGTTTACCAAAGTCAGAGTGTGGATAAACCAAAACAAAATTTATTTTTGTAGATAATAACTTTAAAATAAATATCCTTAAAATGAAGTAACTGAAATTGTGTTTATAATAAATGAGCATTAATATTACAAACTCCTAATAAAATTGAATATCCTTAAATGATATTATACCCACATGAGTAGTGTGGTCATAAAAGACCTTGGGTGGCAGTTTCTTAGAAAGCACACAATTATGGATTTGTACCAATATGCTCTGTAAACACATAATCACTCTGAATTTTCTTTAACAACCGGAAACATAATGTCTATGTTTCCAGTTAAGGTATTTATGTTATATATGGAACAATGGATTGCAACTTATTTGTTACAAAATAATTCAAGTGGTCTTTCTTATCAATCCATAATTGGTAGTTCATATGACAAAATTTTGCATATATATTCCAATAAGACATAATCCATAAACTTGATGACCTCTTACTTATTAGACCTTTGATATGTGAGCATGTAATATTTTTGTCCTTAGATTTATTGTATGAATTAATTTGGCTGTTATCCAACGATCCTACCCAAATTGCTTAAATATCTGCTTAATATCATAAAATTATGTGTTATGTCTGTATGCGTATAAACTCGAGTACACATTTAAATTCTTTATTTATTTTGAAGAATAAGGAACCTTTTTGCATTCTCTAGTTTCAAAATCATCCTTAGTGCGCTAATCAAGACTAAACTTATTTGGTTATTATTTGGTTTACTCCCACTGAACTTTGTTATACAACTGTCAACCGAATTCATCTTAAAACTAAACGAGATAATCATCTGGTGAAATTTGTTATACAATGAATGAGAATCATACTTAAAATCATAAATAGATTTCCTTAATTAGCATATCATTAATTTTGTATCATTAGACAGAATTTTCTAATTGCATCTATAAAATATTTCATCAATGTTACCAAAACACAATTTTTGAAGTCCAACTTATGTAACTCAGGATCAAATATGAGCAACAATTATCATGATTGTCCTAATAGTATCTTTAATAAAATCAAAGAGAAAGTCTTTAATAAATTAATACATTATTTTTTAGGATATATTTTAGATACAAGATATAATCACCATTATTTCAACAGCCCATGTTGCCCACGTGAAGGCTCCACCAGTTGCCTCCCACATGCATCCTATGTGAAATGCCATTTCCAGCTCCCATGCACTGCTGCAATTCCAAACCTGTCCCATGCCTCACCAACTCCCATATTTCAACACCAACGGTCATTACACCCTATTTCACATAGAAATTTACGCAGAAACATGCGCCTCACCCATGCTCCACTATTGTTTGTCTTTATTTCCTTTGCAATGGGTATTTAACCACTCAAAAGTAGTGTAAGAGAAGAAAAGAAGGGAGAGCAATAAAAATACATAAAAAAAACTTCTTTTCAGCAATCAAAAAATTCAAAAATATCGAGAGCAAGGAGGTGTTTTATTTGTTTTTCATTTTCGGTTTATTATTTCAATTATTAGGTTGTCATACAAATTAGAGTTGGATTTCTAGTTTAGATATTTGTGTTGTGTGATTTCCATGATTTCTAAAAAATAAATAATAGAAAAAGATTAGGAGAGTTTACCTTACTGCCGGAGTGATTGTTGGGGTAGTAGTGTCGTCAGGGAGAGGGTAGATTAATAGAGGTGGAGTTGAGGTGGAAGGACCACCACGTATGGTGGTTCGATTCGTGGTTTTTTGACAGAGGAGGGAAACATATTAGGGGCGATGTTGGTGTTCGTCGTATTTCCAACGCTGTGTGTGGGTCTCGGTCGGAGTGGAATGGCCACCATATAGGGTGGTCGAGGCCTTGTTGGCTCCGGCTCATCAGAGGGTCGACTGCCATGGCCACTGCGTGCGTGAGCAGGAGTGAGGGGTTTCGAAAGTCTGTGCAGAAATGAAAAAAAAGGGGGAAGAATTATTAAACTGTTATGATTTTTGGTCTAATTAAGCATTAGGTCCCCATTTTCTAAGGCTTTTTGGTTGGTTAACATATATTAATGGGTAAATCACGTATAAATCTTCAGCTTCAGCATGTTTATACTATGGTCATTCTTTTTTATTTTATTTTGATTATGCATATTGGTGTTGTTTTATTTTAATTTAATCACTATTAATTTCTGATTTAGCTACTATTATTTTAATTTTTTTCATTTTGGTCACTTTTTATTTCTTATCTAATTACTAACTTTATTTCCTTGTATTTTAGTCATTATTATTTTATATTTATGCAATTAGGTCTTTATTTTATGTTTATTTCATTTTATATTTTTAATGTTTTTATTATATTTTGTTTTAATTATTTCAATTAAGTTTATTTTTAATTTTTTTGTTTCATAGTTTTTAATTCTAAATTTAGTTTTTTAGACTAATATCCGAATAAAATTAGAAATTAGGATGACACTATAGTTCAATTAGGGGGCAATTCGAGTTGAGTTTTCGCATTATACGCCCGAATACTCGAATCAATTGTTCGATTAAAATTAATTAATGATTAATATTTTATAAAAATTTTAGTTTAATAATTAGGTTAGTCCCTTAACTTTAAAATGTTCAATTTAGGTCCTTAGGTTTTTAAGTCTTTTAGAGCTCAGTATTTTAGCTCATTGACACTTTTAGTTCCCGAATTTCAATTAGACTTTTAATATTGATATAATTAATTAAGATTAATATTAGAGCCTCCACTTTTAGCTTAAATTTCAAACTAGTCTTTTAATTTAGGGGATAATTCGAGTCGGCTCTCGCGTAAACGCTTGAGGGACCATCTCGATTATTCGATTCAATAATTGATTAAAATCAAATAGGATTAATATTAGAACCTACATTTAGGTTCAGTCCCCTAGGTTCTTTAATTTTCATAATTGGACACATTAAGTTAGAAAAAGCCTTAATTTATTTTAGTATAATTAGGACGAATAAAATTTTGTTTGATTGCATTGTTTTTACAAATCTAAGGCACTGTTCACTTATTAAGGAATTAATAGTATATCTCCCGCGATCGTGCTCAGGGGGTGACTACTGGTAATTCCTTGAATAAGTCAACATCCTTTTCAAAATCGCATCATGTTTTCTAAAACGAGGCAATGTTCGGTTATTAGACACAATAGTTGATCTTCCGTATTTACGCTCGGGAGTGAATCCTATCGGTCTCGATAAACGAATATCCTTTTCAATTTTGCATCCGTAATTATTTTTAAGTTAAATAGATCGAACTCAAAATCTCCGATTTTAAATATAGGGTAATCAACTAGGTATCAATTTTTGGGCGCTTGTGGGGCTGTTAATCTTTCCCCACTCGTAACTGACTCCCGAACCTGATTTTTGGATATTTACAAACCCTAAAACTTGATATTTTATTAAAATAAAATATTTTATTAAAATCACTCTGTTTTTACGGTGTTCCAATCTCACCTTAAATGATTGGTGGCGACTCCTCACATTCGAAATGATTTTCAAAGAGAAAACCCCTGAGTCGGTATCAGTCTTTCCCTGCCCGGCGAAAAATGGTGTCGACACAAGACATCCTTTATACCTGTCAACATCACCACTTGCATTCATCTTGGTTTTAATATCCATTTGCAACCAATCAGTTTTATACCTTCATGTAACGAGATAAGTCCTCAAACTTTATTATTTTGTATAAAACTTATACTCTTCTTACATGAAATTAATCCACTTTTGAGAGTCAACTTTCATGACGTGAGGAAAGTTAATTAGATCATCTTTCATCGTTCCACTATCATCCTTATTTCTTGGAGAAATACAACATAATAATCTAAATAGCATTTCTCTCATCTCATGGATCTTCTTAATGAAAATTGTTCTTTAAAGTTGTTGAGTTTGTTCTTCCATAACAATTTCTCATCTTAAATGGAGAGTTATTCAATAATATATTGTTGAGATTCTAAATTCACTTCTTGATTAACGACATGTATTAACACATGGATATCATCAAAAGTGATTATAATAATTGAGTTATAATTCAATTCTCCCTCAAAAGCAATTCATTAAACCTTATTTCTCCCTCCAAACTCAACATCCTGAAAAATAATGTTATAGATCTCACCTTTAAAATATTTTTAATTATTAGATCATAAAACTTATAACCCCTAAGTAACGCAGAATAACCAAAGTAATTGCTTACTATTTTAGAATTCAATTTATCCTTATATGTCATAACTTATTACAAAAGAGAACAAAACTTTATAACATATTATTGTCTCTTTTGAGTTGCACCCTTAACAAATTACATTCTGATGTTTTTTGCCTTTATCTTTATATGTACTTTTCAAATGAGTACTTTCAAACTTCTTATGCTTCAACTTTTTTTTTCCACTTGCACATAATGAGAAATGAGCTCATTTCTCCCTTTGATTTGATTAAACTTTATAGGAAGTGATATTGAAATCACAATAACAAGTAATTCTTCTGAAAAAATTCGATCTTAAGTGTCTTAAGTCTTGAAGCAATATGAAACATATCTATAATGTAATCCCTCACATTTCCTTGACCCTTATACTTTATAGACATCAAAGAAGTCAAAAGTGATGTCATTTAAACCTTATTGTTTTTGGAAAAACATTTCTCAATTTTGTAAAAGAAACCATTAATCTTAATAATCTTTTTCAGATTATGTGCCCCTAAAGGATTCTAAAATGGTGTGCTTCATGACCATTAAACTTAGGCAATTTGAACAAATTACAACTCTCAAAATCTTTGACACCAATTAAGGATGTTATCCCTCATGAAAGTGGAAATTGTTCTTTACTTATGCAAAGTCTATGTTTACACAACCAAAACCTTTTGTAAGTGCATTTTTCCATTCCTCGAGATCCATTTTCCTAAGCATGAGAAGAAAATGTATAATAGCATATATTGTGATAGCAAAAGAACTAGAAGAACAAAATAAACAAGTTTACATTTTAAGTGAACAAATAAATTCAAAATTATGGCTAGTTCCCATCTCAAGATACCAAACACTACATCAATATCAAGTATTTAGACAATAATATTAACAGTAAACGATACTCTTATTATAATAATCAAACATAGACAATAACCTATGTCGAACTATAGACTAATATTTGGACTAATGTAATGTTCACATAAATTAACTTATAATTGTCACATATTATTACCACATGTGTCACTTAAAAACCGACAATTATTAAATTTCCTTTGAATCAATTTATAAATGCATGAATCCCAAGAAAAAATAATCATCTTAATATTTTAAATAAAATAGTCTACACAAAAGAGGCCACTTTGGCGGCATTATAATTTAACTAATCTATCAAAATATTAGACATAGTCATAATATGAATTAATTAGTTTCAATATATATATATATATATATATTATTAACCAACAATCAAAAATGGAAAACTAAATTTAATATATACATATATTGCGTTAAAAATATAAATACAATCATATAAATATTGTCAATCAATCAATTTATCTTAAATTTATCTTTTAATTAAATTAAAAGATAACAAAATTAATAATAAATTTGAATACACTTAATCCTTATCCCAAGATATCAATTACTCTTTTAATATTTCATCTATAGATAAATTATTTACTTTAAGTGATATATGGTGCTGTAATCAAATACAAATAATAAAAACATGTCAAGCAAAAAATCTTTCTCTATGTCAATTTATTATACACACATCAAACCAAATAATTATCACATATTTATTATCAAAGTTGTACATGTGATTATGTCAATTATTAATCTTCTTTTGGGCCGATCAATACTAACATATCATAAGTTACATGTACATAACCCTTCATATTTTAAAATAAAATATTATCCATAATTGATGTCACTTTAACGACTTATTGCTTAATTAAGCCATCTTAAAATAAATATCAATATTCAAATTTAATATTTTTATAATAACCAAAGGTCATAACTGAAATTTCTAATTCCAATTCAGTATCTGGAATAACCCAAAATAAGGTTACATAAATAGTGTTATAAAAAATCAAAAATTTAAGTCTTTGATTGTTTTTGAAGAAGTCCTTAAACATCTATTTAATTCAAAACTTCATAAATTACCAAAAACAAACTGAGTTCAAAATAATTAATATTTAACCAAAAGTCAAAGTACATACTAGTAAATTAAATCTTTTCCAAAGATTGAAAAACAAATTCAATCAAATTGAATCGAATATATCAATGCCAAATATATATTCTATAATCCATAACAGTCAAAAAACCAAAACTAAATTTTCTAATCAAGTCATCGTTTCTAAAGTAACCCATAAAAAATTGTTTAATATTAGAAATCTAAAACCTAAATATTTGACTATTCCTAAAAATTTCTTAACTATAGATTCACCAAGCTAACTTGATACATGAAACCAAAATTAAATAGTCACAAATTATGACAATAACATGCTCAAATTAAGTCCAAAATCAAATCAAAGTCATGATATTAATGACATGCTTTTGGGCAACCAACATGCAATACAAATGATAGAATTAATCAATCAGAGACGATAAACTAAATATTAGTATTTGTATCTATATGATTACCAGAACCCTTACCACAATATAAATGATCTTAATCAATACATTTAACAAAACAAAGTCAAAACAATATCTACGTTCTTTATGTAAATAAGGATAAAGAACCGATATAACTTAAAGTCTGCAATATTATCATAATTGCGATAAGTATATAATATCAATAAATATTCTACAAAATATCAATCGCAAAAATTTTCGTGGTTTTATAATTCAATATTACAATTATAATTGGAAACATCATAATGTAGTGTATGCATTATCAAATAAAAAAAAATCAAACCGAAGACATCCAATTTATTCTATTGTCATACATACTTTGAATCCATAAAACATTAATAATTGAAAATTATTTCAATTGTAATCAATTTTATAAAATTTTAAGAATAAATCAATCCCAAAAAATAAATCAATGAGTTCTCAATGATTCAACATGATAAGGCGATGATACCACTTGTTAGAACCAAAACATAAATAAATATAAAATATAATCATGATCAAATCATGTCAAATCATCAAAAATAAAATATTAGATGCGGAAGCGTACCTGAATTAATTGAAAGGTTGTAATCCTTGAATATTTCTTTGGTTATGATCTTCTAAGAAGATAAAATTCTTTTGAGTATAAACTCTCTGATGAGGATAAGAGAAAATACGATATTATCTATTTCTTGAGGATCATAACCACTTTATATAGCTGATTTAAGAATAAATTACTGTCTGTAATTATAACTATGTTCCTCATCAAATTATAAACATAACTTTAATAGTATCTACACTTTTATTTACATGACACTTCTAATACTTTATGACTTTATAATATAATTGGTCATTTATTTTATGTCATATTTTATCATAACAATATATATTAAAGTATGTGTCGTAACTATGAATTTTGATCCAACATTATAACCATCCCTCCACTTCATAAATGCACAAGGTGTTCCCCCCCCCCAAACCCCTAATCATCTGCTCTTGTCACCATTGTTGGATGGCTATATATCACTGGTTCTACTTCAACAGACTTAATATTTTCTCCCCCGGAGATGATTATGTCCTTCGACCGAGATAATTCGACCCCTGTCGAGCCTTGATCTTAGCTTGTTCGTATGGAATCCCATTCTGGTTTCCAGCTACAAATTGTTCGTGGACCGTATGTTTCAGTCAGGTCATATGTGTGGACTACTTTAAATCCCAGTTCTTTCATTTTGACAAGTACAAGGGTTATTCGGTGCAGCTCCCGTCATAATCACAACCTTCCCAAGAAGAAGTTTTTGGTCGCTACCCAGTGCGTTGATTATCATGTTCAAAACCGTAGGTGCACACGCATGTGAGTCACCTGGTGCTCGAAAATATTACAATATATTCTCCCGACAGTGACATTTCTTAAGCATATATTTGTACCATCTTGAGCAGCAATTGCCCAGATAAGGCACCATCCATTGCAATGAAACATGGGAACAAACCATAAATAAACAAGCATCGAGGTCATGTCATTGAGAACTACCGGTAAAGAATTGAGGTAGGCACCCCGGTGGCAAAAAATAACATCCTTGGACTCGACGTCGTATCAAAAGTATAATTAAGTGAGACCGGATCCACTCGTCTTTAAGATAAAAAAATATATTATCAATAAAAAAATATAAAATATAAGGAGAGTTTGAAATTTTCCATCCTTCTATTTATCTCTGATTGGAATATAATTATATTTCCAGAATTTGATTCTAAAAATTGGACAGCGAACATAACATTATGATTAACTGGTTTAGTATATGTTAAACAGTGGAATAAATTCTGAAAAGTACTTATTCTTTACTAAAAACTAAGATAGTTTTTATAAAAGGCCTTTTACAATAGAAGGTGCTAAAATAACAATGATGACGATGCTAACAAAATAACCTATTCAAAACAGACTGCTGTAAATATTCTAACAGACGATGACCTCATCTTCCAGCTCATGCAAGGTCACATTATATGTCAACATGCTCCTTGCTCATTCGATTTGTTTTATTTTTCCCTGACTTGAACTTTCTGACGAAAGAGTGGAAAACTAGAACGTGCTAAGGGGTTAATAAACCCATCAGCTATTTAAGCATCAGTTGGAACATAGTTAACTCGTAAAGAGTTCTCGGTAACCTTCTACCGAACGAAATGCATGTCTAACTCAACATGCTTTGAACATGCATGAAACACAGGGTTAGCGCTCATAGCTACGGCACTGGTGTTGTCGCTCCAGACCACATCAGGTTCAATCTGATTCACTCCCAGATGTCTGACAGAAGTGCTACCAACCACACAATCTCGAAGACTGTATCAGCTATGCTGTGATATTCTGCCTCGATGGAAGAAGGAGAGATAGACTTTTTTTTTACGAGAACACCATGAAACAAGATTATCACCTAAGTACGCACATGACCTTGAGATTGAATGCCTATCGTCTGGATTACTCGCCCAGTCAGCATCGACAAAAGCAACTATACTGGTAGGCTGGCTAGACGATCGAAAAACTAGCCCAAAGTCTAGTGTCCCCTTTAAGTAGCATAGGATTCGTTTGACCGCCACCCAGTGAAGTTCACATAGATGATGCATGTATTGTGCCACACGACTGACGTTGTATGAGACATCTGGTCTCATATGGCTGAGATAAAGCAACGCTCCAACCACACTCCGGTATGCTTGAGCATCAACCAATGGTTCCCCAGCGTCTTGAGTCAGTTTTGGCATGACAACCATGGGTGTAGGGATTGGCTTTGCTTTACTCATGTTTGCTTTCTCAAGCAATTCAATAATGAACTTACGTTCACTTAAAACGAGTTTGTCAGGTGACTTCTGCACCTCAATACCAAGAAAATAACTAAGGTTCCCCAAATCTTTGAGAGAAAACTTGGACCCTAGAGCATGAACCACACCCTCGATAGTTTGCATGGACTGACCGGTTACAACTTACAACAATATCATCGACGTAAATCAGGACGTATATATGCACCCCCATCACGATTTTGAATGAACAAGGATGCATCAAAAGAATTACCTTTGAACCCAATATTAAGGAGATATTGCCTTAACATAAAATACCACATACGTGGTGCTTGGCGTAAACCATACAGAGTTTTACGAAGGCGACAAACGAGAGGAATGTCATTGGTTGTCTGTTGAACAAATCCAGAAGGTTGGCTTATGAAGACTTCCTCTCTCAACTCACCTTTGAGGAAGGCATTATTGACATCAACTTGGCGAAGAGGCCAAGCATTCGAGACAGCCAAGGAGAAAACCACGTTCATGGTGGATACCTTTACAACCGGGCTGAAAATATCTCGAAAATCTGTTCCAGGGACTTGGGAGAACCCTTTGGCAACAACTGAGCCTTATATCTATCCTTTGTGCCATCTAGATTTTGTTTTTCTTTAAATATACACTTACAGCCAACCATTGTACGCCTTGCAGGAAGTGGAACCAGTGACCACATCTTGTTTTGAACGAGAGCATACTCAGCTAGGACGGTTTCCCTCCACTGAGGAAGCTCTAGTGCACGATGAAAAGAACTTGGAACAACATTTTCCATATCACCAACTGAACAAGCAGCGAAGACCTTTGGCTTAAAAATACCCCGTTACCTCAACCGAGAAAGATTCTCCAGCAGACACCTCTTGACAAGCTCTTTGAGGTGGATCAGATTGCTTATGCGAAGGATGCACCACGTGTGTATCGGAATTAGAGACAGCTTGCGTGGGTGACCCGTGAACACCTGTATGATTCTTATCTAACTGATCACTAGTGGCCTCCACAAGAATAGGAGAACCAGAACCTGAAGCACCACCCCTCGTAGAACCAGCTACAAGTAGGACACTTGATCGATATGACGATGCAACGCCAGGCACAACCATCAGAGGAGTAGATATAGCACTGGAAATACCCATGTTACTAACAGAATTAGGAGGCACCTCTTCATACTAAAACACACATTTATCAAACACCACGCGACGATAGATGAAGATCCTACTATTTGGTGCCAATCAATTGAAACCATGATACTGCATGCTATAGCCCAAGAATACACATGATTGAGAGCAAAACACAAGCTTTTTTGCATAAAAGGGTTTGAGGTATGGGAAGTACTGGCACCCAAACACCCGAAGGTGACCCAAATCAAGCTTCACACCATACAATTTTTCAAACGGTGACTTCCCATGCAACACTCGTGGAAGTAATCTATTTATCAAATACACAACTAAGATGACTGCAAAAGACCAAGACTTAATGGGCAATGAGGCATGATCTAACAACATCAAGGCCATTTCAAAAACATGACGGTGTTTACGTTCAACCACCCTGTTCTGCCGGGACATGCGAGGGTGACAAGCGTTGTGACTGTCAAATAATTATTCCTTTTTTCTTGAATGTAATAAATTAAAATATAGTATAGAAAAGAAATGATCGATCTGCACGGACTTAAATTTTCCAATATCAAGTTGTGCTAATCCTAATCCAAGTAAACTGAAAGTAAAACAGAAAGGGTATTTAGTTATATAAAAACTAAGTAAAAATAATTAAGTAAACTAACGACAAAGAGTGAAAGTAAATAGTTGAAAACGATAATGATGAAAAATAGCTTGAAGCCTTGCTTTGCCTCAATTCATTTCGATCATCAATAGAGATTTTACTTCGGGATTCATGTCGATTACAATCTGTAACCCCTTAACCCATATATGTATTTAATTACGATTTACGAGTTAAAGATGTCACACTGATTTTTTTTATAACATTACATACTCGAAAACCCGTAAAATTTTGTTTCATTTTAAAATTTCAAATTTATACTACTACTTATATCTACTACCAATCATATTAAAGCAGTTTTATCAGAACAACTAGAACATTCATAATATACATACCACTACAAGTCAAAATAATATCAAGGATGTTTTACTGATATTGTAGGTTGATATGATTTCCCAAAAAGAGATGCTCACGGTGCTCCTCACTTCACGTCCTTATCCTTTCCTTTATCTACACGTGAAAATTATCACACGCTAAGTATAACTTAGTGAGGCATGATAACAAATCGAGGTGAGACAAAATATAAAACAACTTAATAAAATCAAAAGATCATAATTCATTATATAAAACTTTTGAAATTCACAAACCGAGTCATTTCCTCATCTTTAAATCCTGTCAAAACCATATCTCACATATTTGTAAAAAATCATGACAATCAAATGTAAGATCACAATAATCAATAAAATATACATTTCTATTCAATCACATATTTAATTCTCGTAACTAGTATTTTCACTTTTCTTTCTTTCAAGATTCATAACTCATTTTTTGATTCATAACTCATTTTCAGATTCATAACTCATTTTTAGATTCATAGTCCAATGTATATTTAAAGAGAGTGTAAGGTACATGAGTCAGACGATTGTGCGCAATAAGCACTCCAGGTGCTATCATCAATAAATAGAAATACACTCTCTAAGTGTCTCATATCATTTGCACCCACGGTGCCACATATAATGTACACAAATGTACAATATCATTATCATTAAACATTGATCACTGTACCTCATGGCATGCCAATTGTACCTACGACTTTCAATGTAACATACAATGGGTTTTTTTTATAAATTTATTTTATTTATAAATTCAACATTTCTAATCAGTGACATTTTCAAACATCTTTTATCAAAAACAGTGCATTGGACAGTTCATACCCGAAATCATCCATAATTAATATATATATATAATATAAAATATTTTGGATAGTTCATGCCCTAAAATCATTTTAGAGAATACATTCAAATATCCTTTCATTTCAGAAAATATCATGTAAAAACATATTGGGTAATTTATACCCAAATTAAATCATAAATCATTACGGTAAATATTATGGAAATATTCCATAATTTGATTCAAATCATTCCTAAAAAATCATTTGATATTGACTTATTGCAAGTCTTCCTCAATCAATATAATTAAATAAATAAATACACTCACCTTTGCCTCACTATTAAACCTTTTATAATGATATCCTGCTATTCTAGTGCTTTATCTTTTGCCTTTGATGCACTTAGATCGCAAGATTTATTGTAGTCTGAGCGACATTATTTAAACAACACAATATTCAAAACATATGTTAGTATTATACTAACATAATCTAAACCAAATAATAAAATCCATAATTTATATTCGATACTTATTTGATAAAATTTCACTTCACTATTCAATAACAACTTCAACATTTTCAACACGACACTTCAATCCTTTATATTTTTATATTCATCACCAAACTACTCAACTTTTATAAACTTTACAATTTACTCATCATTTATGAATTCTTTTAGAATTCATACTAACTTTTCTAATTATTTCAAAATGGTCCTTCACCATTTAATTCAATCCAAACTTAATACCGAAATTTCCAGCATTAAAATAATATATTCAATCAAATACAATCACATTTGCAAACTTGTCATTTAACCCCCAAAGTTTTCCAATATTTTCGAATAAACCACTAAACTTCAAATTCAATAACTAAACATTAATTTCCAGCATTTTCATACTCCACTCAATCTAATATTTTAACATTTGAAAACTTGTAATTACATCCCCAACTTTCTAGCATAATTCGAATTAGCCACTGACTTTTCCAAATTCTTGCAATTTGATCCAAAACAATATTCTAAGTTCAAATTCAACATTTAAACATTAAATTCCAACAATAAACGCCCATAATCAAGAATTTATACTTCAATTTTCCATAATTTCCAAAACTTGCAAAATGGTCCTTTTTCCATCACAATGTTCCAAATTGATCAAAATCAACTTCCAAAGCATGTTAAATTCATCTAAGATCAATTATAAACCATAGGAAATTTTTGAATATTTTTCCCTAATTAATTCCCCTTGGTCGAACCTTCAAGTAAAAAATAGGACATATTTTTCATTCAATTTTAAGCATGAATTCAACCTCCTATGATAAAAATTCATGCAATTCCAATCATCCTAACATGAAATTCAATCTAAATTCAATTAATCTCCATGAACCCTAGCTATGGACAAATCCTATTTATGCATTTCTAATCAATTTTGTTCATCACAAAAACTTGGAAATTAATCTACAACATCAATAACATAAAAATCAAGATTTAAATCACCAATTCATCCACCCAAATCATGAAATTCATCATCCAAGCATGTTTGCATGAACTTTTTATACCAAATGATAGAGAATTTCAAGTAGATTAATTCTCTATCTAATAGCTTAATCCAAAATCAATCGAATAAGCTTAAAAATCAAAATAAAAAGCTTACCCTTACCTTCCATGGTGTCCACGATTTGGAGAATTTGATATCTGAAAGTTTCTTGATCTTTTCTTCAAAATTATCAATTAAAACACATGACTTTATCCTATTATAAATGAATTTAAAATTCATTTAAATCTAATTTACCATTTTGCCATTAGTGAAACTTGATTATTTCAACCATGCCATTGAAATATCTTCCAATTTAATATTCCAAGTCAAAGATAAACTAATAACATTGACTTTCAACCTTTTCCATGAAATTTTAAAAAATTGCAATTTAGTCACTAAAATTCACAATTTTGGCTTAGCATGGAAAATCGATCTTAATTCCACTGATCCATGTTAAATTCCATTATTCTAAATTATGGAAACTATATTTCCAAACTTTTTCTATCTTCCTTGAAATTTTCGTGAAATTCCAGTTTGATCCGATTATTCGAATTCTTAACAAACTTTACTGCTTTATAGTTTTTAATACAAATCTCGAATCAAAATTCTGATTCCCACGAAAATGTCAAATTTGCAATAAATTATTCATTAACGGGTGAAAATATATAAAGTTTAAAAATTATATTTTTGGTCCATAAACTTTTTCAAAATTTATACTTTGGTTATCAAACTTTGAAAATTTACATTTTGATCACTAACCAAAATTTGGGGGTGTTACAATTCTCCCCCTTAAGAAAATTCATCCTCAAATTTTCAACAGTTACTTAATTCAATGAATAAGAGTATCACCTTTCATTCATTCTTTACATTATTGTCTAACTTTTTTAACATTATGCTTCCATCAAAGAACTTGAACAGATATCGTCACTTTTTTCTCAATACTTTAACTTCTTACTTTAATATCCTTTTCAATTATTTTTCACATTCAAATCCATTTGAATCTCAAACTTTTCATGTCCATTTAATATTTCTATCAATCGATGACCATCTTAATATTCTTTCGAATATTGCTTACCTTATTTTCAACTTCTTTTTTATCCAAAAACTCTTATATCCTTAACATTCATCATTTCTATCGATATGAACATAGGGTGTTCTCTTGAATTTTTTCTAATAACTATCATTAAAGGAAAAATACTTGTCACTTGTTATTTTAAATCCAATTTCATATACCTTTATACGTCCCATGAAATCTAACTAGTTCCTTCAAATTATCCATTCGTCTGAAAATGAAATACAACACTGACTTTAAATTTAATTCTCAAGATATGATATAAAGACTTACAAAATTTCTTTAAGTAAACCTTTGATTTATCAGATACTATCGAGATAAATAATTCATAATCGAATAACTGATTATAGCATTTATTACACTTATCCATGGTCTAATCAACTTAAAATTAGATAAAGTGCGTAGGCTTACTTTCTTTAACCACCATCACTTAGATCAAATCCTTCTTGTTGAGTGTCTAAGGAAATCTTATAAAAATTCTCATACTAATTCTCTTCAATTTTCACCAAGGTATGAAAATCAATTGCCCAAATTCCGAAGACATTGAATACTTTGTTTCAATTATTGTCATATCATGCTTATAAAACCAATTTAGTTATAACTTTTTCATTTCATAAACATCTTAGTTCCTTTAGGGCACATAGTCAAAATATTTCCAAACACCTTGGAGATAAATTCTTTCTTCAATTCCTTGTAATACCATATATACTTTACCTTTATGATATAAACATCCCTTCGATTTAACTTTAAAATATTTAATTTCATCTTTGTTTCCTTGATGCATTCCTATTATGCACTTTTAATCTTCTTTCATTGACCATCTAGCATTTCCAAAATTTTCAATGCAGAAAAGTCTTTCGACATAACGTATCAGCTTTCATACTAGTCTTTCACAGACGATAGTTGATAACTGTCTTATAATCTTTAAGAAATCCAATTCTTCTCCTTTATTTCAAAATCAACTTCTTTTTACCAAATAATATGTTAAGTTAATCGATCGACGAAATAGCCAAGAGGGGGTGAATTGGTAATTAAAATTTTGGTGGAAGCTTTTGCAGAAAATAGAAAATATTTGCACAGTTATTTAGAGTGGTTCGACTTTCTCAACCAAAGTCTACGTCCACTACCTCAGCTATCCACAATAAGGATTTTCCAACAAATTCACTAATTTGTTCTTTCTTTTGAGGAAAAAGAGTAACCTTACAACTCCCTCAAGAATTATACCCCAAATTCTTGAGAACACTCTCTCTCAAAGAGAAATATACAAATTTGCAAACTTACAGAAAAACCTCACAAGGTAAGATGTTTGTACAATTCTAGAACAAAGAAAGAACACTCAAGTGATCAATGGCTTCAGAACTTGTTTATATGCACCTTGGATTGATTCTAGCCGTTGGGAATCATTTGGGTGATGTTAGAGCCGTTATAGTGTGAAAACCCTCATGAAAAAGGCTGTTGGGAGCGTGGGGTATCGGTACACCTTCAATGGGTATCGGTACATGCAGTGCAAAATTCAAATATTTCGACCGTTAAATGACTAGGGGTATCGGTACCTCTAGGGGGTATTGGTACCCATTGGGCATTATGTTTTTCTCGGAGCCAAAATTGGCATAGGGGTATCGGTACACCCTATGAGGGGTATCGGTACCCATTTGACATTCTGTTTTTCTCGGAGCCAAAATTGGCATAGGGGTATCGGTACACCCTATGAGGGGTATCGGTACCTCCCTATTTAAAACTTATTTTTGGCTCAATTAAGGCTCAAAATACTTTGTAAAAATTGTTTCAAAAATATTTTAAGATTGAAAACATTTTTACACTTAAGTAAGGATTGAAATAGACATTTGAAAAACTTGGAGTAATATTTTGATATTCGAATAATTTAATCGAATATATAATTTAAAATATAAAATCATAAAATTCATTAACACTTAATTTGTTATATCGAAACATCAAAATGTTTTCAACAATCTCCCCCTTTTTGATATAACAAAACATTTTAGTAATTTTAAGATTTTCTTTGAAAAATCATTTTTGAAATCAATTTTGAAAAATTACTCCCCTTACTCTATTCTCCCCCTTTTTGTTAAATAAAAAAAGACTCTAGAAAACGATTTTAAACAAGAGTTTGAAATTTAAGCCAATTGATATTTAGATAAAGCTTAAGCTGCTAAGATCATAATCAAGAGAAAGATTACCCATTAGTTCCATAAATCAATACTCATAGATAATGTGTAATGGTAATTGGTCATATTTTAAATGATGCAAAAATTAATATAAACCAATATAAACATTAAATTCAAATCATTCAAACAACCAAAATCAAATAAAAAATATAAGTTCAATCATCCAAACATCCATATCAAACAAATCCAAAAACATCAAAGTGTTTTAACAATAAGTTCTATCTCTACCTAAGAAAACAAAGCAAGAAACAGTCTAATCGTCCATCGGTAGACCAGGAGGAGATAAATGTGCCCATATATTGGCCACATCATGTGTAAGCGTGTTGACCCTCTCGTCCATAGCATCGAAACGATGATTCATCGCTTCATTGTTAGCAGTTAGATATGACTCGATGTAGGCAAACCTCATGTCAAGAGTCTCCATAAACGATCGAAAGTTTGGAGGCATTTGACTCTCTTACTGTGCCGACTTGTTTTCGGGTACGAGATCGTCGATATCTTGAAATAGATCTTGAAGTTATGGATCATCATCAGCTGCTGGTGCCGGAAGAGCTTGTGAAGAGCTAGCTCCTGGTGTTTTCTCAGTGGATCGAACCCATTGCTCATTTTCCTTTTTCCATCCCGATTTCTTTAAAGATGTCAAGTTGATTTCGTTTTTAAGAGCGATGACTACATCAAGTCATACCTTAAGCTTGGCTTTGATAAACAAGTTACTCAGAAGACAACCGTAAACTAGAGTTTTAACAAGTTTTTTTATTAGGGACAAAGTTTACAGTTTCAACGAGTTCAACAAAGATAATTTGTGGTAGGTTTATTTTCTTATTTTTGGACACAATGTATCCACCATAGGTCTAAAGCTCTAAGAGTGGATTATTTGCCTCCAGATGGTCTAAACCACCAAGAGATGATCAGATGAAGAAAACGATCGTGGTGATCTAACACACTCACACTCGACTTAGCTTTGTAAGGAGTACCTACTAGTTCTTTATCATTATAGAAACCTATGTTATCTAGTCTAAAGGTGTCAGCGATAGTGTCAGAGTCAATATAAACGAATTGACCTAGAAGATAGGATCGAATTCCTATTGTTTCGATTCGAGCTTTGTTTTGGACACAAACTGCATTGGAATAGAAAATTTGAACAAGTTGTTGGTAAACAACTGGTTCGAGTTGAAAAAGTTTATCAAATTTCCAAGCTTGTAGGGTAGGAAGATATTTAAAGTTCATATCTATCATTGCTTGAAAAGAAGGGATACGTTCTTCACGAAATTTATATGACTCGAAGAGATAAACAAACCTATGGTGGAGATTTTCTCGACGGCCAGGTTCGTTAAAACAAGAATTTAGTATAGTCATTTTCGGGTCATCAAGGTTAGGATTTTTTGGTTGAATAGGTGGTGGATTAGGAGGAGGGTTTGGAGGTCAGTTTGAATGACTAGACGATGTCCTATGGTGTTTTGAATGAGACATGGTTCAAGAAATCAAAATAAGATAGATACCTACAATTTTAAAACATATGTATGCAACAATTATCAATCCCAAAACTCAAATGAGTCCTTAATATTTCAAGGTTCTCTAAAACTAATCCTTATGGGCAATTTGGAAAACTATTTGAAAATTGATGTTTGCAAAAATCATAATAAGTATAGTTTTCATGAAAACAACATAATTAAATCAAAAACAACAATTTAAAAAAATCATAAATATTATTTTTATTTCAAAAATGTAAAAAGATTTTGAAAAATCTTGTGTTTTTTATTAAATTAGTTGTAGCTTATAGTTCTAGACTATAATCTAACAAATGCGCGATATATAATTCATCCTAGAACTAATTAAAACTAGTCATAAGTTCAAAAATCAATAAAATAGAGTTTTTAGAAAAGTTACCTTGAAAATTTCAAATTTGAGTGAGATTCGTTGTAGTTTGCACGATTTAATGATTGCTAGCAGGGTTATTTGTTGAAAAATGGAGAGATTCCGACTTGAAACGTTGGATTTGAGAAAGATTTGAGAGTATAGTGAGAGACAGAGAGGATGACGTGAGAGTTTTAGGTATGAGGGTTTGGAAAAAGTTGTTATTTTAGGGAATTAAAGCCTAAACTAGACAGGGGGTATCGGTACCCTTATAGGGGTATCGATACACATTCAAAGAGGGTATCGATATACGTTGAAAGGGTATCGATACCTAGCATGGGGGTATCGATACCTATAAAGGGGGTATCGATACATGGTGCAAAAAAATGTCAAAAATCTGTATTTAAACACTCAAAATACTAAATTAATTAGCTCTAGTGGCATTGGAAACTCATATATTGAAAATTAATAATGTTCAATAAAACAAATCTATCCTTAAATTTTATTTGAACATAATATTAATTTTCTATAAAGATCATAAACTCCCCCTAACTAATAACAAAGAATGCAATCAAAAGTGTTACTTTTATAAGCATTTTTCATTCTTAATTAAAAGTGCTAAAATTATTTTAAACACTAAGTGAAGATAGGTCAGTTAAACCTAATTCTCTTCTAAGTGTCCAAAATCTTTCTTTATTTAAAGGTTTTGTAAAAATATCAGCTAATTGGTGCAAAATATCAACAAATTCTAGAACTATATCTTCTTTAGCGATATGATCTCTAATGAAATGATGTATAATTTCAATGTGCTTAGTTCTAGAGTGTTGGATGGGATTTTTAGTGAGACAAATAGCTCTAGTATTGTCACACTTGATAGCTATGGTACCTACTTCAATTCCATAATCTAAAAGTTGTTGTTTCATCCATAAAACTTGTGCACAATAACTACCGGCTGAAATGTATTCCGCTTCAGTGGTAGATAATGCAACACAATTTTATTTCTTTGAAACCCAAGAGATCAACATATTTCTTAGGAATTGACAAGTATCGGAGGTGCTTTTCCTATTTATTTTGCATCCTCCATAATCCGTATCAGAGAAGGCATTAAGCTAAAGCTAGAGTTTCTAGGATACCAAAGTCCTAAACTAGGAGTGTCCTTAAGGTATCTAAAGATTCTCTTAACGATAAGTAAATGTGATTCCTTAGGGCATGATTGAAATCTAGCTCATAAGCAAACACTAAACATAATGTCTGGTCTACTTGTGGTTAGATAAAGTAAAGAACCAATCATTTACCTATATAATTTAACATCCACACATTTACCTCCTTCATCATTGTCAAGCTTTGTAGATGAGCTCATTGGGGTGACTTGGGGTTTTCCATTTTCTATCCAAACTTTCTGAGCATATCTTTGACGTATTTTGCTTGATTGATGAATATGCCATCTTTTTCTTTTCTTGATTTGGAGTCCCAAGAAAAATGAGAGCTCCCCCATCATGCTCATCTCAAATTCACTCTGCATTGCTTAGAAAATTCTTGGCAAAGAGCATCCTCAGTAGAACCAAATATTATATCATCAACATAAATTTGAACTACTAATATATCTTTACCTTTTCTCTTTAAAAATAATGTAGTGTCAACATTCCCTTTTGAAAACCTTTTTTTATCAAAAAGTTTGACAATCTTTCATACCAAGCTCTAGGAGCTTGCTTTAAACCATAAAGTGCTTTTGTCAATTTAAAAACATGATCTGGAAATTTTGAATCTTCAAAACTAGGAGGTTGTTCCACATACACTTCTTCTTTTATAAAACTATAAAAAAAATGCACTTTTAACATCCATTTGATATAATTTAAATTCATTGAAACATGCAAATGCTAATAACATTCTTATTGCTTCCATTCTAGCTACGGGAGCATATGTTTCATCATAGTCTATGCCCTCTTCTTGAGTATGGCCTTGAGCAACAAGTCTAGCCTTTTTTCTCACTATATTACCACTTTCATCAGGCTTATTCCTAAATACCCATCTAGTACCTACAATAGATTTATTACTAGGCCTTTCAACTAACGTCCATACTTTACTTCTCTCAAATTGATTTAACTCTTCTTGCATAGCCATAATCCAATGTTCATCATTTAATGCTTCTTTAATATTCTTAGGCACTATGCATGAGATAAATGCAACATAATTGTATATATTTATAAGAGAAGATCGAGTTGTTACCCCTTTGGATAGATCACCTATTATCTCACCATCCTTGACATAGTTGTATTCCCTTGGGTAAGAGACTTCCCTTTCTTCAATGGTTGGATTCTCAAGAACATCGTGAGTTTCCTCATCTTTCATTTTTTCCTTTGATGATGATTCACCAATGTCATGTCTAACATCATTTGTATTTACAATACCTACGCCATAATCAACACAAGAATCCTTCCTCGGAAGGGGATTATCATCGAAAACAACATGTATATACTCTTCTACCACTAAAGTTCTTTTATTAAATACCCAATAAGCTTTAGAATTTAAGGAATAACCTAGAAAAATTCCTTCATCACTTTTAGCATCAAATTTGCCAAGATTATCTTTACCGTTGTTTAAAACAAAACATTTACATCCAAAAGGATGAAAATAACTAATGTTAGGCTTTTTATTTTTGAAAAGTTCATATGGAGTTTTCTTTAAAATTGGCCTAATCATTACTCGGTTTATAACATAACAAGCGGTATTTGTGGCTTCAGCCCAAAAATATTTTGCCAAATTTTTTCATAAAGCATGGTTCTAACCATTTCTTCTGAAGTTCGATTTTTCCTCTCAACAACTCTAATTTTTAGGGGTTCTTGGTGCTGAAAAATTATGGCTAATACCATTATAATTACAAAAATCAGTAAATCTAAGATTTTCAAATTCAGTACCATGATCACTCCTAACACTAGTTATGGAGTAACCTTTTTCGTTTTGGATTACTTTTGAAAAAGTGATGAATTTTTCTAATGCTTCATCTTCAGTACTTAAAAATAGAACCCAAGTATATCTAGAATAGTCATCTACCAATACAAAGCAATATTGTTTCCCACCCAAGCTAATAGTCCTAATTGGCCCAAAAAGATCTATATGGATGAATTGTAATACTCTACTAGTTGATACATCATTAATGGACTTAAAGGAAACTCTTTAATGTTTTTCTTTAGCACAAGCATCACAAATTTTATCTTTATCAAATTTTAGCTTTGGCAACCCTCTTACTAAATCTCCTTGAAAACACTCATGCTTGTATGTCCTAGTATCCTATGCCATAACCAACTATCATGTTCATCTTTAGCAACTAGGCATAAATTTGCCGTATTAATGGAATCTAGATGCACCATGTAAATGTTTCCTATTCTATGACCAACAAGCATAATCCGATTAGATGCAATGTCAATGACTTTACAACCATTTGTTTCAAATAATACATTGTATCCTTTATCACATAATTGACTAATACTCAATAGATTATGCTTTAACCCATTCACATATAAAACATTTTTAATTTGTATGGAAAAGGTATTACCTATTGTACCTATACCTTCAATGTGACCTTTTGAATTATCACCAAAAGTCACCTCTCCTCTATTTTTGTCATTAAGCTCTATGAACCGGCTCTTGTCTCTGGTCATGTGTCTTGAGCATCCACTATCAAGGTACCATGAGTTTGAATTTGTTTCCCGTGCCTTGTAGCAATGCTCATTTTCCTACAAACATAGATTAATTTTTTATTTTTGGTACCCAAATTATTTTGGGTCCATATTCATTAGTCTTCAAAATTCTAGTCCCCTTGGGTATCCATTTGTGTAGGATATCCTTATCTTTAGTAGTAATGAGTTCTTTGGGAACCCATATACTTCTAACATTTTTCCATTTGAGGTTATTTGGGTACCTCTATGATTATAGTTTTTAATTTTTTTTAACAAAGTTAGATTTTGAATTCTCTCATTTTTCAAGATGTTTTGTTCCAACTTTATTAAAAGAAGTTTTAAGATCATCAATTTTCTTTTGATGATCATCATTCACTCTCGAAAGTAGGTTATGCAAATCAGTATTTTTCTTTTCAAATTCATCTAATTTGATTTGCAATTCTTTAACCTTACTTTCAAGATCAATATTGGTCTTGGATATGACATTATTTTCGTTTTTCAATTTTGAAATATCATTTTTGTAATTTAAAAATAATTTCTCATAATCCGAAGCCAACCCAGTATATTCCTCTAACAACTCATCAAAAGAATAATCTTCGAAATTAAATGAACTAGAGGTTACCTGATAATCATCCCCGAAAGCCATCAAGCACAAGTTTGCTACTTCTTGTTCCTCTTCATCAGAAGCTTCATCATCACTCCATGTAGCCACGTGTGCCTTATGCTTCTTCTTGGATTGTCCCTTTTTCTTTAATTGTGGGCAATCATATTTGACATGCCCGAGCTTTTTGCATTCGTAGCAAATAATAGGGTCCTTCTCTTTTGGTTCATTCTTGAAGCCTTCATTATATTTTGAATTTTCTTCCTCTATTGGGCTTCATTAATTTTCTGAACCTTTTGGCAAATAATGCCATTTCCTTGTCATCTTCATCAGAATCACTCTCATCTTTTGTGGATTTGAGAGCAACTCCAACGTTCTTCTTCTTCTCCGTCTTCTTCTTTTTCTCGAGGTCTTCCTCATCTTGAAGCATCATTTCATGCGTGAGGAGAGAACCAATAAGCTCATCGAGGGTCAAAGATTTTAAATTTTTAGCCTCGATAATTACCGTCTTCTTTGATTGCCAAGCTTTTGGAAGAGAGTAAACTAAGTTCCTTACAAGCTTCTCGTTTGGAATGATCTCTCCATATGATTTGAGACCATTAACAATCACGAAAAATCTATCCGTCATAGCTTTGATGTCTTCATCCGGTTTCATCCTGAAATTTTTATAGCTATGAGTTAGAAGACTAATTTTAGATTCTTTTACCTCGTTTGTTCCTTCATGAGTGACTTGTAGTTTATCTCATATTTCCTTGGCCGTTGTACAAGATGAAACTCTTCCGTATTCATCTGGTTCAAGAGCACAAAATATAATATGGATAGCCTTTGAGTTGAGCTAGAACATTCTTGTTTCTCTTTCACTCCATAATCTTGAATGAGTGGAAGGTATGATGTATCCGTCTTCTATGCTATTCCATGCTCCCATGTCACTTGATTGAATGAATTACCTCATTCTATTATTCCAATAAGCATAATTTGCTCCATTAAAGAAAAGAGGCTTGTTGATGGGCATTGAATCAAGACCAAAGTCGAAGTTTAAAGTTGAGGCCATTGATGACTTGACTATCGATATAACTCTTCCCGAATTGACTCAAGAGACAGTTAAACCTTCAAATAAGTGAAGCTCTGATAACAATTATTGAATTAATCGATCGACGAAATAGCCAAGAGGGGGTGAATTAGCAATTAAAATTTTGGTGGAAGCTTTTACAGAAAATAGAAAATATTTGCACAACGATTTAGAGTGGTTCGACTTTCTCAACCAAAGCCTACGTCTACTACCTCAGCTATCCACACTAAGGATTTTCCAACAAATTCACTAATTTTTTCTTTCTTTTGAGGACAAAGAGTAACCTTACAACCCCCTCAAGAATTATACCTCAAATTCTTAAGAACACTCTCTCTCAAAGAGAAATACACAAATTTGAAAACTTACAGAAAAACCTCACAAGATAAGATGTTTGCACAATTCTAGAACAAAGAAAGAACACTCAAGAATGAATACAATAGAGTACAAGTAGTGTTCTTGAAAACAAAATGAATATTGAATGAAAATTGGCTTGAATTGCTCAAACTTGATGTTTAAGGCTTTCTCTTTATTTCTCTCACAATAGTTGTTGATCAATGGCTTCAAAACTTGTTTATATACACCTTGGATTGATTTTAGCCGTTGGGAATCATTTGGGTGATGTTAGAGCCGTTGCAGTGTGAAAACCCTCTTGAAAAAGGATGCTGGGAGTGTGGGGTATCAGTACGCCTTCAATGGGTATCGGTACCTGCAGTGTAAAATTCAAATATTTCGACCGTTAAATGACTAGGGGTATTGGTACCTCTAAGGGGTATCGGTACCCATTGGGCATTCTGTTTTTCTCGTAGCCAAAATTGTCATAGGGGTATCGGTACACCCTATGAGGGGTATCGGTACCCATTTGGCATTCTGTTTTCTCAGAGCCAAAATTTGCATAGGGCTATCGGTACACCCTATGAGGTGTATCGGTACCTCACTATTTAAAACTTATTTTTGGCTCGATTAAGGCTCAAAATACTTTGTAAAAATTGTTTCAAAAATATTTTAAGATTGAAACACAATTTTACACTTAAGTAAGGATTGAAATTGACATTTGAAAAACTTGGAGTAATATTTTGATATTCGAATAATTTATTCAAATATATAATATAAAATATAAAATCTTAAAATTCATTAACACTTAATTTGTTGAAAACATCAAAATATTTTTAACATAATATTTAAAATTTTATCTATTTATGACTAGTATTATAGTATCGTCACTCACTACGCTCCCGCTGCGCCAATAAATCTTCAAGTAAGTACAATATCTGTTAACACATGATTATAATTCAATACATTTCCCTTTTATAAGTTTTAAGCTCCCCAAACCATAATCTACAACTTTTATTTTTTGCCTTGTTACGCATATTAGACCGTTATGAAATGCGTCACTATCAGACATATATTCCTTACATGAATTATCACAATCTCTTTACTCTGGCAGTTAGCACTATTGGTAAAAAAATATTATGTTTTAATCTATGCTCTCAAAATTTTTTCCGTTTGTTCCATTAAAAACTAGATTCGAATTCTAGTCTAACAATATAAAGTACTATTTCTAGTTCCACTTGTACAATTTATGGTGAATTTTCTAATACAACCTACAAAATTTAATTTGAACAGAATTTTCCCAATTTCTCACTTATCATCGATTAAAAATTCATATCTTTTAATATATAATTCAGAATCAACTTCCGCTTATTTTACACAAAACTAGTCAGATAGAAAAATCTAACAATGGAAAAATCACCTTTTAATGCTTTCTATAGAATTTATAACGATTTTCCCAAATTTATCCTTTAAATTATTGAATATTGATAGACTTCAATATTCTGCATCTTTATCTTGCTTGACACTTATCAGTCGAGATAAACAACTATCTTTTCTCCATAACTTGATAAGTGGACATAGAATCTATAAGAAAATTTTCACAATCTTGGATAACTAGAGAATTCTAAGAAACTTTAAACTTCAGATTTTTTCTAAAGTTCCTAATCCACTATAACTTGTACTTTCCATTGAACTAATCTTATTTCCTCTAGAAGATTCCGAAATATTATATAAAGATGTGTATCATATCCTTCCTTTATCTTTATATATTAAATATCATTTAAAAATATTACCCCAACCAACCCAAATGCAGTCAAAACTCGATTTATGCAATATACAAATGCTACAAAAGCATTGTCCAATTCGAATAACATTTCTTAAACTGATTTTAGTCACATCATTTCTTAATAACCATTTTTAGAAATATCTTTCTCTTTGATCGCTAATAATGATATTCAAATCAAATATCAATCTTAGAGAGTTCTAATGTACTTTTTAGCTAATCTAGAAGTTCATCCATTCTTTTGATGGATACTCGTCCTTTACTATCATCTCACTTAATTAAAGATAATCTATATATGTTCCCATGTAATCATTTTTCCTTTTCACAATTAATATCTACAAGCCCCAAGGCAACAAATTCAATCTTATTCTAATTTAATAATTCTTATCATGACACTTTTGATTTTCCTTGAATCCTTATTGGGTAATCTTTACTAATACAATTTACCCTATGGCCTAAATGGTTTAACCTTTATATTATCAGTCAAGATTAGCCCAAATCAAATATCTTTCTAATCAACGTAATACTTAACTTATATATTTATAAAAATTTGAACATCATGTAGAAACCCCAGAGTCATCAGTAAATTCAACGATCTCAGAGTCCTCTTCATCCTTAAATTTTCTTGTATTTCCTCCAAACATACTTGTAGTTTGCCCTAAATCAATAACTTTATTTTTTTAAATGATCAAGATGTGACCACATCTCAGCTTCTTTCTCATTAAGAGGCAATGCACTTCTCACACAAACTGTAGAATAATCTCTTACAACTTCAACCTTTCAAGGGCGAAATACTAAAATTCTCTCTAGTTTGTTTGGGTCAATAACAATCTCAATTTTTTTTGCATTACCAGTTTTCTTACTCTTACTCTTACCTTCATTCTGAAGCTTAAAATCGATCGTTCGAGATGATCCTTCTACTTCAGACATCTAACACAACCATATTTTAAATTTATGTTAGTAAGAAGCAACATCAATAATTAAATCATCTAACCATATCAAATTAGTAATATTGACATCATAGTGGCATGTACACATTTTTAACATAAAACATACTCGGTTTAGGTCGAGAATCGGCTTAACATGCAACTCTCATATCAATAAATGTAACACTCTTAACCCATATACATATTTAATTACGAGTTAAAGATGTCACACTGACTTTTTATAACATTACACACTTGAAAACCTGTGAAATTAATTTCAATTTATACTACTACTTATATTTACTAATAGTCATATTAAAGCAGTTTTATCAAAACAACCAGAACATTCATAATATACATGCCACTACAAGTCAAAATAATATCAAGGGTGTCTTATTGATATTGTAGGTCAATATGATTTCCCAAGAAGAGATGCTCATGGTGCTCCTTACTTCACGTCCTTATCCTTTTTTTTTACCTATGCATGAAAATCATAATATGCTAAGTATAACTTAGTGAGGCATGATAACAAATCGAGGTAAGACAAAATATAAAACAACTTAATAAAATCAAAAAAGTATAATTCATTATATAAACCTTTTGGAATTCACAAACCGACTTTAATAATTGATTTCCTCATCTTTGAAACCTGCCAAAACCAGTATCTCACATATTTGTACAAAATTATGACAATCAAATGTCAGATCACAATAATCGATAAAAGATGCATTTTCATTCAATCACATTTCTAGTTCTCATAACTAGTACTTTCACCTTTCTTTCTTTTCAGATTCATAATTCATTTTTTTGATTCATAACTCATTTTCAGATTTGTAGCTCAATTTTAGATTCATAGCCCAACGTATATTTAAAGAGAATGCAAGGTATGTGAGTCAGATGATTGTACGCAACAAGCACTCCAAATGCTATCTTCAATAAACAGAAATATGCACTCTAAGTGCCTCATATCATTTGAAGCCATGGTGCCACATATACTGTACAAGAATATACAATATCATTATCATTAAATATTGATCACTCCACCTCATGACATGTCAATTGTATCTACAACTCTCCATACAACATACAATGGATTTTTCTATAAATTTATGTCATTTATAAATTCAACATTTCTAATCAATGACATTTTCAAACATATTTTACCAAAAACAGTGCATTGGGCACTTCATACCCGAAATCATCCATAATTAAAATAAAAATATAATATAAAATACTTTGGATAGTTCATGCCCTAAAATCATTTTAGAGAATCCATTCAAATATCCTTTCAGAAAATATCATATAAAAACATATTGGGTAATTTATACCCAAATTAAATCATAAATCATTTTGGTAAATATTATGGAAAAATTCCATAATTTGATTCAAATCTTTCTTAAAAAATCATCCGAGTTTGACTTATTTCAAGTCTTCCTCAATCAGTATAATTAAATAAATAAATGTACTCACCTTTGCCTCACTATTGAACATTTTATAATTAAATCATTTTATTCTTGTACTTTATCCTTCGTCTTCGATGCTCTTGGATCGTAAGATTTATCATAGTCTGAATGAAATCATATAAACAACACAATATTCAAAATATATGTTAGTGTTATACTAACATAATCTAAACCCAATAATAAAATCCATAATTTATATTCGATACTTCTTTAAGAAAATTTCACTTCACTATTCAATAACAACTTCAACGTTTCCAACAAAACACTTCAATCCTCTATATTTTCATATTCATCACCAAACTACTCAACTTTTATAAACTTTACAGTTTAGTCATCATTTATGAATTCTTTTAGAATTCATACTAGTTTTTCCAGTTAATTCAAAATGGTCCTTCACCATTTAATTCAATCCAATCTTAATACCAAAATTTCCAGCATTAAAATAATATATTCAATCTAATACAATCAAATTTGCAAACTTGTCATTTAACTCCCAAAATTTCCAATCTTTTGGAATAAATCACTAAACTTAACCAAATTTGCAATTTGGTCCCAAATCATCATTCTAACTTCAAATTCAGTATCCAAACATTAATTTCTAGCATTGTTATACTTCACTCATTCTAATATTTTAACATTTGAAAACTTGCAATTACATCCCCAACTTTCTAGTATAATTCGAATTAGCCATTAACTTTTCAAAATTCTTGCAATTTGATCCAAAAAATATATTCTAAGTTCAAATTCAACATTTAAACATTAAATTCCAGCAATAAACACCCATAATTAAGCATTTATACTTCAATGTCCCATAATTTCCAAAACTTACAAATGGTCTTTTTTCCATCAGAATGTTCCAAATTGATCCAAATCATGTAATATTCATCTAAGATCAATTATAGACCATAGGAAATTTTTTAACATTTTTTCCCTCATTAATTCACTGTGGCCAAAGCTTCAAGTAAAAAAAGGGCATACTTTTCATATAATTTCAAGCATGAATTCAACCTCATATGATCAAATTCATGCAATTCCAATCATCCTAACTTCTAATTCAATCTAAATTCAATCAATATCCATGAACCCTAGTTATGGACAAATCCTATATAAGAATTTCTGATCAATTTTGTTCATCACATAAACTTGGAAATTAATCTACAACATTAATAATATAAAAAGCAAGCTTTAAATCACGAAAATTCAACTTGTTCTTCATCCACCCAAATCATGAAATTCATCATCCAAGCATGTTTCCATGAATATTTTATACCAAATGATAGAGAATTTCAAGTAGATTATTTCTTTATCTAATAGCTTAATCCAAAAATCAATCGTATAAGCTTAAAAATCAAAATAAATAGCTTGCCCCTTACCTCCATGGTGTCCACTATTTGGAGAAGATGATAGCTAAAAATTTCTTGATCTTTTTTTTCAAAACTATCAATTAAAACACATGGCTTTATCCTATTATAAATGAATTAAAATTCATTTAAATCTACTTTACCATTTTTTCCATTAATGAAAATTGATAATTTAAACCATGCCATTGCAATATCTTTGAATTTAATATTCCAAAGTCAAAGATGAACAAAAACAATTGACTTTCCACCTTAGCTTATGAAATTTTCAAAAAAAGTAATTTAGTCACTAATATTCACAATTTTCACTTAACGTGGAAAACCGATCTCAATTCCACTAATCCATGTTAAATTCCACTATTCTAAATTATTGAAATAATATTTACAACCTTTTTCTATCATCTTTCAAATTTTCATGAAATTCTGGTTCTATCAAATTATCTGAATTCTTATTAAACTTTATTGCTTTATAGCTTTTTAATACGAATCCTGAATCAAAATTTTTATTTTTTATGAAAACATAAATTTTGCACTAAACTATTCATTTAAGGACCAAAATATATAACTTTTAAAAATTATATTATTGGTCCCTAAATTGTTTTAAATTTATACTTTGGCTATTAAACTTTCAAAATATACATTTTGATATCTAAGTAAAATTTGGGGTATTACATAGTCTACATGGCCCAATCCTTGTAACTTACTTTTATCTTCGGTAAACAATTATTCCCAGGTCACTCTTTGGAATTCAGTCATTGCTTGGACTAACCACAACCATCGCCGTTAGCACCAAAATAGATTTAAGCGCTGGAAAAGCCCAACTCAGATTATGTTGTCTCAATGAGAATCGAACTATATATCAATTTCCCTTAGCGGACCGCCGCTAAGTGTGTTCATATGAAGTCAAATTTTTTTACCAGTCGACTCTTCCTCCCAATTGTAAATCAGAACAACATTAAACCAACGAGCTCTTTTTTAAATGAAAGTGTTGATATTTTTAAAGGAAAGACATATTGCCAATCAAAGTTTGCAAAAAATTAAGAGTGATATATGAAGATATTAAGTGCTTTTTAATTATCACCAAATGAATTGAGTCATCGCTAAGCCATCGGTTAATTGAAAGTTTAGCTAAGCATGATTGAAATCATACTTAACATTTTTTTTGTAATAAAGTAAAAACTAAACTAAAAAGAAAGTAAAATGATTTTAACAAAAGCCTGAGATAATTTTATAAAACCGAAAGAAAGAAGTACATTTCAACCAATACCCAAAAGGGGTATTTATAGTCTTCCTAAAACCTAAAGATGGAACATGATAAATTCAAAATAAAAATATCTCAAAAATAATCTAAAGATAAATCCTAAAATGTTTTCAAGTTCAATTTTCAACTCTTAAGTCATCTCTGCCCATCCACCTTATGGATTAACACTGACTAGACCTTCTAGAAACTAATGCTGACTGGATCTTCTAGAAATAGCCACGTCAGACCGCTTCAAGCCCCAGGTCATGCCCATGTTTCCAACCTTGATTCTAGAAAATAAAAAAATGCAGAATTATCCATTTCAATGCTATTTCTGGAAAATAATCTCCAGCACAAAAATGAATGAAACGAAACCAATTCAACAGTAATAAATCGACAACATGGGGGAATTAACAAGTAAATATCTTCAATTTAAAATACTCATCAAATTCTCCCTCACTTATCTCATCTCCACAAGCATGCTTCAATCAAACAAGTTAAAAACTCCATTTACATTTCTTAATCTCGCCTCATATCTTATAAAGCCATGTAATTAAAGTTCACAAAAATCATCCAAATCAAGATATAAATCAATTGAAAAGCACAACTAGGATCAAGTTAAGCAAAATCATAACATCAATTCATCAATCAATCTCAGTGCAGCCTAACGCAACACCTCATAAAGATTCACTCAATTCACTGAATATCTTTTGGTTGCAAAAAGGCTCAAAGTTAGAACCGAACATGATATTACCATAAGCTAGTAAGAAAATCAAATCTCTACTACTAATTAGAACAAGATGCAATAATTAAACAGACTTTAAATAAGGTTATAACGGGGCTTGGGTAAAGGTGGGGAGAAAGGGAAAATATGGCTACAAATCAAGACTAGATACTCACAAATAATTAGATCAAACTCCATAAAATAAACAAAGTAAATAAAGATAATAGAATAAAAATATGTAACAAGAATCAAACAACTCTTCTCTTTTTTTTTCTCTTTTCAAACCTGTTTTTTGTTTTTCCCTTTTTTTTGTTTTTCTTTTTTTAGAATATGTTTTCTTTTTTTTCCTTTGATTTTTTTGCGTGGAACATGAACATACATCAAGTAACTCATTCTTTTGTTCTGACAAGGGTAGAAAATAGGGATAAATAAAAAGGCTAAGGTTTAATAAATGGGTTAAAACAAAGAAAAGGTAAAAGATACAAAAATGGCTAACTAGGGGAAATCAATGGGTATGCAATTTTAGGGGTAAAAAGTGGGTGAATCCTAAGTGCCCTAATTACCTTAAAGCATCAAGTTCATACATAATCTTGATATGCATATAAGTACAGGTTATAGAATACCGATGTCAATTTCACTCAATCAAACAAGAATAAGATCACGAATGTAAGGAATATGCTCGCAAAGGCTCAAATCTTACGTAAGTGTGTACATGCATCAAGTTAAGCACATTTCAACTAACAAATTCATGGAATATCACAAAAAATTTCAACCAAAGCGCTACTCAAGCCATCTGCTATCATGTATATCTAAATTCAAACAAGAGCATGTTCCCAAGCAAGCATGGCTTGCCAAAATATTCAACAAAACGAAGAATTTCAATTGAAATTTTCACAAATTCAACCAAAGCATACTAGAATCAAGGCATAAAGATAACCAAGGTAAAATGAAATCTAATACGACCATGGCTGCGGCAAGAGGTGCTCAACTGGATTCGATTGCTTAGAAGAGAATCTGTCAGAGTGCGGATCAATGTCAAAGTTTCCTGTAAAGCCATAGGATATTACATTAATAATAGGGTAATAAAACTAAGCACATTATTTATCTCAATTTTTTCTAATTCAATAATGGGAAATGGTGTTTGATGTTAATCGAGGAAAGGTAATCATCGACTTCTTGATTTCTTGTACGAACCATTGTGGCTGGGAAATGATAATGCAACAGTGGTGGCTCATGTTACAAATGAATCTGCTTGGAGTAGTGAGTGACGTGGGTTTTTTTTTGATTTCTTGATTAGGAAAAAAGCAATATAGGGTGAAGAATGCTTGATCAACACACTTGGGGTTGTAAAATATATGGATTTTTTACCCAAAAAGCACTTAAATTATATAATATTACTTGTTAGGAACCCTTTCTCCAATTATTACCGATTTAGCACCCTTTCTGATAGAGTGATAATAAAGTTCCTTGTAGACATAGATGAAATACACAGATCAGTAAGCACGACTTCTTGGGATTCTCTCCGAGCTGGCGTCAAGATGAAAAGGCACGGATCAAGAAGCGCGCCTTCGTGGGGAATTATGACACGTAAGGAAAGACGCAGATCATGAGGCACGTCTTCTACTATTCCCCTTCAATTATTGCCCCTTCCATTATTAACCCAACTTTGGTTCTTAAATCTTGGCCAATCATTTATCCCCTTCCCCTCATAAATACTCTGCGAATCCAAATATCAAACCACACCAAAATTACTTTCACATTCTTTCTTCTATCGATTCCTTCTATCAAACTAAGTAGATTTTGTTATAGTTTTTAGAAGGTAAAACTATTTTTTT
The DNA here is from genome assembly GCF_006381635.1 of Hibiscus syriacus. Taxonomy (NCBI): domain Eukaryota; kingdom Viridiplantae; phylum Streptophyta; class Magnoliopsida; order Malvales; family Malvaceae; genus Hibiscus; species Hibiscus syriacus. The sequence goes on along the minus strand of NW_024062539.1, from coordinate 1,583,437 downwards.
ATTATATTATATTTATTTCATATTTAATTATTTGACCAAAATTTATTGTACTAATTATTTTTTAATACTTTTTGCGATTTTAAAATGGAAGGCGGGATCATATCTTGAGACATTTTACCGATACAATAACAATATTAAATTATGTTATTTAAATTATTGTATTTTTTAATTTTTAGTATTAGTTTATATTTTAATTTGTATACTATTTATTTAATTAGGAGAATGATCATATATTAGAAACAAGTACTCATTTTTGCATATATATAAGACTCTCAATCTTTTAAACTCTCAAAATGAGGCTTATTTCAACTATTATTTACTATGATAAAGAAATTCGTAAAGATGAAACCAGTGTTGTCTTCGCATCAAATCATTTTTTCACCTTATCCGTCAACAGAAACATCACTCTTGAGGAGCTAATTACTAAATTTCAAGGAAGGTTCATGTTGGAAGTACTAGAAAGATTGTCCTCACTTCAGTACTGATTTCCTGCTGCATTATTTCTGTTAACTTATATAGCGTTCGAACTCTCCAGTGATGAAGATGTTTCTATGATGGTTGATGCTCAGAATCAAAATTAAGACGTTGTTACAAAAATGTATATCAAATTTGTTGAAGTGTATGAGGTTCATGGTATGTCAATATGCTCCCACTATGGGCTGGCTTAACAAGCTGATCAAGTACACATCCCAACTCAAGTAATGTGTAATGATTTTACCTCTTTAATGGGGAATCCACATCCTGATACCATCCCATCAAGTTCAATGGGGAGACATTCATCAGCAACTTATTATGATCTCTACCTAGGTGGCTCTACAAAATAATTCGTATGACAACATCACTTCCAGTTCAAGGGGAAGACATTCACCTGCCAATTTTTTGACCTGAATATGGAGATGCCCTGGATACAACAATTTGTTTAGTACCTATTTGAAACGATGCCTTCAAGTTCTAAGGGAATGCATTCAACTGTGAGCTTCTTCAACCTCAATGTGGAGATACCCATGACACAACACTCAGTTCAACACTTGTATAACACGATGCCTTCAAGTTTAAGGGGAAGGAATTTAACTACTAGCTTGTTTGACCTATATATCGACATCACGGAGGAACCCTCATCTCCACCAGAATAACCTTTTCGTGAGCTAAGTGTGGATGGTGCTGAGACTGGAATTATGAAGCTGACTATGATGCAATCTATGGGCCATAATTTACATATATGCCTAATGTTAGTGACTACGGATTTAACTCATCAATCGATGATGATTAGTTACATATCATAATAGAGTTTCTTTCTAAAAAAGAAATGACGATTGTAATTTTCTTAATTCTTTTCACTTCGGAGTCAACTGATCCACCACCAAAAAGTATGTCTTCCACTCTGTCCAACGTGATAACGGATGCAACAGGATTGTTCGTGTATCAAAGAGGAAAAGGTAGAACAATATATAGGAACTAACAATATACAACGGTCCTCATACATGTTGTGCTAGAGGGATCAACTAGGACTATACCAACTTGGACTCCGACATTATCTGCCAAGCTATCATGCCTATGGTCAAAGCAAGCTCCCATATAACTATTGCAGTGTTGATTTCATCTATACAGTCTCAATATGAGTAAATCGTCTCCTATAGAAAAACATGGAAAGCAAAGCAGAATGCCATTAAAAAACTTCACGGCGAGTGGGATTCATCTTACAACGAACTACCAAGTTGGATTAACGTAGTTCGCAGACTAAATACAAGGACAATAGTCGGATTTGACACTTGCCATGCATAATACAATAATCGACTACTTCCTGATCGATGCCAATTCTACCTATTTTTGGACTTGCCCACAGTGCATTAATGCTATGAAATACTGCAAGCCCGTGGTCCAAATTGATAGGACATTCTTGTATGGAAAATACAAGCAAGTTTTATTACTAGGAGTTATCCAAGATGGTAATTGAAATATTCTTCCAGTTTCTTTTCCCCTTGTTAAAGGTGAAGATATAGATTCTTGGATTTTTTTTACTCAGAAACTTAAGCTTACTTGTTGTCACGAGGGGAAAAATATGCTTCATTTCAGACCGCAAAGTTGGGATCAAAGCAACAATGGATTTTTTGGGTCCAATGTGGAAACTGCCTCATGTCCAACATCGATATTGTATCTAAAATATTACTGCAAACTATCATGGAAAATTTAAGAAGAATGATGAACGTCAATTATTTGTGTGCATGGGTATGTCACGATGTCTTATTTCATTTCTCAATCATTTTCATTTTTTATGGGAACTTAACAGTAAATACTACATTTGTCACGCATGTTACGAACTATTACGTCAAACGTTTGAGTCCATGGTTCAAGATTTGTGAGGAAAATATGAGCATGAATACAATAACATCAGCCTCATCAATAAAGACATATAGACAAATACATACGATGGTGGATATCGATATGGGCATGTGACAACCAACTTGAATGATGCTATCAATTCGACCTTAAAGGAGGCACGCCATTTACCAGTAATAACTTTGGTTAAAACGATGTATTTTCGTTTGGGGCACTTAACTTGGATGCAAAACGACTATGGTTATCACCCAAGATTAATTGCAGATCTACAAAAAAATTGTTGCATCAAATTGAATGTTTGTAACAAGCTTTTCTCAAACCCATGAATTATTTCGTGTCACAGAAATGCCATGACCACTTCAAGGGATTGAAGCTAAGTCATTTAGAGTTAAACTAAAAGGCATATGGTGTGACTGTGGGTCTTTTCAAGCTCTGAAGTATACATTCTTCCATGTCATAGTAGCTTGTTATTATACCCATCAAGACTATAACCATTTTTTGGATCACGTATACCAACTTTCAACTGTATTTAAGGTATATGAATTTGAGTTCCCCCGATAGGTAATGAGAAAGACCCAGGTGAGGTTCAGAATTGGCTTACGATTGTACTCGATCCATCCTTATTAAGGGAGGTAGGTCATCCAAAATCTACTCAAATTCATTGTGATATGGATATTCGAGATACATACAAAGAAACAAAAGATTTGGGCATTGTAGAAACCTAGATCATAATAGGAAAAAATGTTCATCTCTTTTATCATCACGTAATCGTTGAGCATCACCATGTAATTTTTCTGAAATCTCAGTTTGTGTTATTTCATTTTTGTTTACTTTCAATTACATATCATTTGAGCATCACCAAATAAATAGAAACGATAAATACATTAAGAAAATTAAATAAAAACATTACAATCTAAATAATAAAATAATTAAATACAAACATTACAATTCAAACAATTAAATAAAAACATTAAGAAACAAAATAAATAAAAAGTCCATATTCATTACATTTTTTGATAAAAAAAAATAAATAAAAACATTACAAACTAAAATAAGTCTATCGATGTTTGCATCTTGAATATGTTTCATAGGGCAGTGGTTGTTTATTTCGATCAGGGTTTATTCATATAACTTGCTCTTCCTCTTCAACTTCATCATCGTCGTCGTAGTTGTTGGTGACGGATGAATGACGATGTAGCACCTCCATAGAATAAGGAAATTGGAGGTGTATGACTAACCATCCCTCTGCTCATAGAGAACTATGAAAACTGTGAAAACATCAAATCGATGACTGCAATCCATACTGAGCCGAAGGCATCTGTGTCTGTGGTGAAGCACCACCCGCCAAATAAGTATCATATAAAGCCCACGTTAGATCCATAAACATGTCAGTATAATATCCACCAGGAGGTGTCATAAAACCATATGATGGTGACATTTGAACTGACTGCGATGGCGTCTGAATCGACTTTGGTTACATCTGAAATGACTTTGGTGCCATTTAAAATAATTGCGGTGCCATTTGAACTGGCAGTGTACCAATATATAGTGGAGGGCTGGGAATGTAAACCGGTCTAGACGATAGTTGTTATGATGGTTTCGGTACTACAGCTAAGGATGAGCCATAAGTGTATGCTCTCCGTCCACGAGTCGGGGGACGATGATACTATAATGGTGGACACTTTTCTCAGCCCAATGAATGCTCCCCCTCGTGCTTCCTCAGAAAGTAGGAATGGATTCCTATTCATGTTGAACCACAAATAATATTCAGCCGTAATCGAATAATGATCCACATTAATTGACTCTCTAGGGAGAATGCATCCATGTCAATCCTTCCATATCATTATCCACTCGTTGTGCTTCATCAGCCAGTTGACATACTTTTTCCCCGTCTATCGACGTTATGCATATTGTCGAGACTAGGTGCTTCAGAAAAATATTGTATGAAACCAAATTGACAGAGCACGAGATCAGTAGGATGCCACTTGACAATAGCATAACATATCAGAGGGACCATTGCCATCCATGCATCTAATGAGCTACTCAAGTGAGGCGGGATGTAAAAGCTCATTGCTTTAGTAGAATAAAAAGCCCATTAAAACTAAAATAAATATATATATAATTCTTATCAAAATAATATTCTAATTATATAATGATAATTAAAGGAAAATAATAAAATTTAAATGCATACCTATGTATAAGCCTTTTGATCAATGAGTAGCCGAATTTCTTCCAATTCATCTGGTATATCACGATGATTTTTCCTTGTACATGACCATCAATTCAATGAAAAACAAATAATTCTTTATATACAAAAAAATATTTATATATGAACTCAGTATTGAAATTAACTCAATAATAACAGGAAGACTAACGAGTTATTCATGACCGGACGTAAAAGGGCATATGATACCACACCCATAACTAGAGAAGAAGAAGACATTCTCTGATAGCATTTTTTTGATAATCAGTTACTCGACACATTTCTCTATACAAAGATGCCAAAACTACGAAGCCCTAACTGAGTGAGCCGGCAACTCGAAAATCTTTGAGTTGATGTAACCATATACAATAAAATTGGTTGCAAGATTTATCAGGCATCAAGATCCCTCTTATGAGTTGTAATATACAAGCCCGATCAAATATTTTATCTTGATCCTCGGAACAATCTTCACTCAATTGTTGAAAATTTGTACCCAACCATGGTAACAATATTCAACCACCATTGAAATTAGGCGGGATACCTCCAAGATACTCCTCGTACAAGGAATACCAATCACATACGCCACACCAGAAATAACACCCCCATCTACTGAAAGCTCTAAATGTAGGGAAACATCCTCTAGCGTAATAGTGCACTCCCCACACGGAAGATAGAATATTTGTGTCTCTAGTCTTCACCTCTCAATCATAGCAGAAATAAGGTTGGTTTCAAGGTTACAGTGTCCTTCATATTTTTTATGTAACCGAATCCAGCCTCAGCTAAATACGGCCATACACAACTTAGTATCTCTAACTTAGTGTTACGAAGAAATTGATCTAATATATGGTCATTCCCCTATTTAAATAAATATTATAAAAATTAAAATATATAGTAATACTAAAAAATAACTAAATAAAAAATTCACAATAATTAAAGCAACACAATTTAAAATTGCTACTGTATCGGCAAAATGAGTCGAAATATGATTCCCATCTAAAAGTAACATGCCTTCCATTTTATAACTGCAAAAAGTACTAAAAATTAGTACAATAAAATATAATAAAATAATAAACTATTAAATGATTATTATATAATAAAAAAATTAGTTCTAAAACTGATAAAAAAACCTACTTAAAGCTTGACAGGAGGATGATAAAAGGAAGAATGAGAGTAATTTTGGTGTGGTTTGAGTGATGTATGAGGGGATATTTATAGGGAAGGGGACAGGCGGTTGGGCGATATTAAATGGGGGTAGGTGAAATTTAATGGAAGGTGCGCCTCATGATTCACGCCTTCCCCCAAGTGTTAGAATTCCCTTTAAAGATGCGCCTCTTGACTCGCGTCTTTCCACCGTTGCACTAGCTTAGACAGAACCTCAGGAAGGTGTGCTTCCTGATCCACACCTTACATCCACTTCTGCAAGGCATGTTATCTGAAACACGCTTTATTATCACTCTTTCAGAAATAGTGCTAGATCGATAATATTTGGAGAAAAGGTACCTATCAGGTAATATTTTATTGTTAGGGTGAGTTTTTGGTAAAAATACCAAAATATAGGGCAGATGGGTTTGGTTTTTTTACGCAGTGCGTGAAAGATTGATAAATTAAATATGGGGTGGAGGTATGTCTAGTCAAAGTGATATAAGACGAATCTACACTCTCCAAAGGAAGTGAATAGATAACCTTATTGTTGTCGTGATCTAGAAATGACAAAGTAATGCCCTTGAATTGTAAGTATGGATGCAACAAAGAATATAAATAAAGAGGATTAGTTAGGATATAAATGAATGGATAAGTAAATAAATGATGAAATAAAGATAAGAAAGACAGAATTGAAGATGATGATGTTGGTGGTCTTCAATGGAAGATGGTTGATGGTGTTGAAGTTGAATGGATGATGGTGATGAAAGTTTATCTCTAACATGTCAAAGAAGAAGCCATGCTAGAGAGCACAACCCCGGTCCTCACAAACTTGCTTGAGGGATGGTAATGTGTCTTAAACCCACTAGATATTAAATCTAGGAATTATAATAATCAAGATGGAAAGTATGACGCCATAAGTATATAAATATACTTGCTTAATCGATAAAGTTCTTAAATAACTTGGAAAAGAGATTAACTCACAAAGAATTTGTTTATAATATGAATGAGATGAGTACAAATGAAAGCAACCTCTCAATTTATAGGAAATAAGAGGGCTTGGCCGAATAGGCACCTAATGATTCGACTAAGTACATGACTCTAATGAAAGTACAAAATTAATTAAGTGAATAAATATGTCCAAAGGCTTGGTGATGGTTCGGCTAATCCTTCATAAAGGAGCATGATGTTTCGTTCATGCATGAATCAACCTCCCCTTGGTTGAATGGTGATATGTTTGTTCATCTTGGCACCAAAGTCATATTCCTTGCCCGAATGGTGATGTGCTTGTTCATCTTGGCGCCAAAGTCTTCATGTGCAAAGAATGTGTGTTATGGCCGAATAGGCATGATGCTAGCCTCATATCTCTTCACGATTTAAGCCTCCATTTGATGAGATCTCTTCACTAACATTCACCTTGATGAAAGGGCATATTCATGGGCAACAACATTCATGAAAGGTCATAATTGTTGGAAGGTAACGTTTTATGTTTGAGCTAGTTCTAAGGTGAATGAGTTGGAGGTGAGCTGGCCATAGGTGAGTTCCAACATGATGAACGTTCTGGCAGCTCCTTGTGGAAAGGCACCTCTTGGAATAGAAATTATTCCCGAAAAGGTATTATTTCACAAAAATTGACTTAGGACTTATTTGAAGTGTCCAGAGTGAGGATGATGATAGTGTAACTCCTCAGCTGAATTGAAGTCATCTTTTAACTCGAATCTTCATCTCAACCCAGCTATGAGTTCACTGGTCTCCGGATAACTTTTCACCAAATGTTCCTTATACTCTCCTAAGTGACCCCATATAAGTTTCCTTGTTGTTGCTTTCACCATTTAGCTCAAAACAACTCCTATAAGTGTGGCCGAATGTACCTACATTCAAAAACATAGATGAACTATTATAAAGTAATAATGATGTGCATATTATAAATATGTGGACTATAGAATATAATTATAACTTATGCCTCACATAATAATGAATGAGTTATTATCATTATAGTTATATATATATATATATGAATATATCTATGTTATAATAAATGAAATATGAATCATTGTGTAGAAAGATAGAAAGTTTCCCCTTGAATCTTATGAAAGGTTGGAGATGCAAGGATAAACATGATGTTGAATCGGATCACATCACAAAGGATTGAAAATAATAAAAATAATAGTGTTTTAATTGGAAAAAGAGTGAAAAATGGGAAGAATTAGGGTAGTATTGTAAGCGGCCCAATTATTTAGCCCAATAGGGCAACTTGGTTTTTATTTTGGGATCCATGGAAAATGCCACAGTGGAGTTGGAACTCGTCATTCCAGCATGACGAGTTTTATAGGATATATTTTTAATGGGTCATGGGACGTGGGTCCTATAGGTCGAATATATTTAATATATATTAAGGGACTCATCATGCCCGCGTGATGAGTTGTAATAAAAAATATTTTTTTTGAATTTTAAAAAAAATTGTTAAATATATATATATTATTTTATTGGAAACATAACTCGTCACACTGGTATGACGAGTTTTAACTGGTATAAATTTGAATTTGACTCATCATGCTTGCATGACGAGTCTTAATAAAAATAATTTTTTGGAATTTTAGAAAACATTGTTAAAAATATATATATTATTTTATTGTAAACAGAACTCGTCACACTAGCGTGACGAGTTCCAACTGGTATAAATTTGAATTTCTCAACCGTTGGGGTGGTCGTTGTTAAACGGACAAAAATTTTTTGGATTCACTAAAACTCGTCATACTGGTGTGACGAGTTGCAACGGCTATTTTTGGAGATGGTTTTATCATAAATAGGGGTTTTAGGGTGAAGGTTTTGATGTATGAGATGTGAGAAAAAATTGAGAATATCAAATAATGTTGTCATGGGAAAAATTTGAGAATGATTTGGCTAATGGTGTTTATGGGTTTGACAACACCAACTCAGAGATTGAAGATTAGGATTCAAGCTCTTCTTGAGATAAAGAGTAGGAAAAGGCGGTAATAGAGTACATAGTTTAGGTGAATAAGAAGAAGAAGATGAAAATGGAATATGAGAAGAAGAAGAAGAAGTATGAAGATTTACAGAAGCGTCATAGCAAACAACTCGTTGAGAGGGAAGAAAAATTTAAAAATTTTAGTACAGAAATTGAGAAGAAGAAGACGAAGAAAGAAAAAGACAAAGGTGTCTTAATCTAACATAGTGAACAACTTGTAGAGAGATCTAAAAAAATAGAAAATGATAGATGAACAAATATTGATTTGTATGGTTTTAATTTATGTATGGAATTGTCTTTATTAATTAAGTAATTATTGGATTAAGTAAACTTATTTAGTAATAGTTTGCAATTATATAAGAATTAAAGTGAAAGTTTGAAGTAATGATATCAACTAAAAAAACTCATAAACATAGTGGAATGAGTACAAGTTAAAAAACATAGTTAGAGTACAAACTAAAAACATAATTAAAAGAGTAAAAGTAAAAAGATAACATAAAATTTTTTAACGGCTATTTTAGCATCCAACCCGATATTTTGGAAGAACTGGCCATAAAATATCGGTATGAATTCGGCTAGATTAAGGTCAACCCCTTAACTTCCTACACAATTGAGGATTTGGCAACCATTCTTCAGAAATTGTGCATGTAGGCCAGTATGCTTCATTTGGGAGTTACTTGAAGTCACAACTGTAAATGCTACTCATAGTGTGAAAGCTATAACAATCGTCAGCATGTAAGTATGGGTCAACATTAATGTGCATACATGCATCAACAACGTGAGCACATGAGAATCTAAAAGCTTGAAATCGACCACAATCACACCATCTTCTATTCAGATTACCAGTGTATGTTGTAGAATTACCTCTGTCAAGTGGTCGAACTAGTGCTTGGACAACGAAATCAAGCAAGTCTGGCAAAATTATGGACAAACATTGATGTCACATGTGTTTCATTCTTTTGTATTGCCTTCTCTACATCAAGTCCGGCAAAATTATGGACAAACTATGTGCACTTTTGTATGCCCATACTTTTCTCAACCTAAGGTAAGTCTCCCTAACAATACTTGATATCGGGAGAAGTTAAGTCCCTTTCAGCACTGAGTTGATACATTCGGCAAGGTTGGTAGTCATATGGTCGTAACATCGACCCTCAACATCATATGCTTATAACCATCTCTCCCTAGGGATTTTAGCAGTGAATTCATACATATCATCTTCGTATCTTCTCAAATTTTCTAGCCGTGCACGGAAGTTTGGTTGGAGTAAAGCATACCCTAAAAAGTAATAAATTAAATCTTATTGAAAAGTAAAAAAAACATAAATGAAGAAGAAATAATTAATGAGAAATTATATAATAGTTACTCATGTTGATAATATATTTTATGATCTTTTTCTGCTTAAGCCTCTTCATAGCATTAAATGCAATATGACGTATACAATATGCATGATATGCGTGAACAAGTTTCCATCTACTTTCGAGTCTAGAAATTATGTTTAATAACCCAGACAACCGATTTTAGATCATACAAACCCCATCTTGAGTGACAACATGGGAATACAAGTTGGAGAGAAATAAATTCCAAGTTTTCTCCGATTCATTTTTAACAATGGAGAAGGCAATATGGAAAATATTTATGTCTCTATCTTGTGCAACAACTATCATCAAGACGTTTCTGTAGAGCCCATACAGAGAAGTCCCATCGACTTGAATCATTTGTTTGAAAAATTGAAACCCTTCAATAGCTTACTTAAACGCCCATAACAAGCCACTAAAAATTCTCTTTCCAGGGATGACTTCTCCCTGAAGCATGACTGCAGTAAGAGTATAGCATCTAACAATGGTTCCAAGGATGAAAAATTCCATTGCTTGCAGTAGACGTGGTAGCTCATTATATTACTGATCTCAATCACCATGCAATAGGTCATTGCTTTCGTTTTAGCCATCCATGCCTTGTAATAAGTTGGAATATAACCAAATCTATTTTGAATGGATGCCACTAACATAGCAACGGGTACTCTTGGATTTATTTCCACTAATAGCTTGACATACGAACATATGACATATGAATTTAAATGTTTATGGTCTTGTGTCAACGAGCTCATTGTACATGCATGTTATGCATTGAACCGTGTGACTTCCCACAACATCTTCCATTGTAGGTATGATACTCGTATCCTCCACTTACAGCCAACATCATAGTGTACACACCTTATGAAATATGTCTTTTGAAAAGACTCTGTGACATAGAATTGAAGATGAACTTTAATGCAGTACTCTTTGATTACTAGTTATGCCTATTTTTTATTTCAAATTGAGACCCAATCGCCAACTCAAATGATCATTCATATGAAGAACCCCAGTGGGCATCACATAACTCTGGAATATCATAGATTTCAGGATTCCATATAGCATCATAATTAATTTTATGAATTGTAACTGGATGATGATACCGAGGCAAATCATGGTGAGCCATTTCAGTTCATGGGTGTGTTTGTGCCCAAACATTTGGAGCATTATGCAATCTTTGACATCGTGAAATAGCTACCTCCCATACATCAGGCTCAACATCCAAACCTTGTCCCTTTGAAGCAGCCTCAAAAATATCATAATCATCAACTAATGGTGTGTCGTCATCTTCCAACAATAGAACAATATCTTTATCATCCCTGCTAAATTCAGCAAGGCTTTCACCAAACCGTCCAATAAAGTTATCATCAGCAGTACTTGCATGTGGTTCAAAGGGTCATGGTTCTTCTGTTCGTGGTGCTGGTACTACTGAGGTCAAAATATTTGTTGTAATCATGGGTTTGACAAAAATCTCAACCATATTATTATTTGATGATTGATGAAGTCCAACCATAACAGCGACATCGTCATCTTTATCGAGCTGGATTGTTTCATATGTGATTGGATTTGAGGAGATCATGTGCCGATAACTTAAACATGAAACAAAAGCTCCAATTTTTCTCTCATTTTTTTGCTTCATTTGGCAATGAGATACATCTAGAGGGAATATCATATTGATGGGCCTATGTGACTTAAACACAACACCAACATCAGTGTGTAGAATTTCGTCATTGTAATGGACAATTGTGAAGAATTTATTACTTATTATTTTAAATGTATTTCGTTAGATGAGAGGAGTGTGTTGTGTAAGAGATTGAAGATGAGCTACACTATTTTAAATCTATGACTTGTAGACAATCTACATTATTCACGTCATTTGCTTGTCACTAACACTTCACATCAACTCAGATAAACTAAAATATTTTAGAGAATCAGGGAATCTACAATATTTATGTCATTTGCTTGTCATTAACATTTCAAAAGCTCTTGAATATGCGCCTTAATCTCTTTTAACTCGGTTGGTGCCATACGATACACAATGATAGACATCAGGGCCAATCCGAGTAATACCTATATGCTAAATTCCAATTCGCGATCTGGCAGTAATCCAAGCAACTCCTCTAAAAATACCTCAGGGAAATCCCCATAGTACGGATGTCTTCGAGCGTCGAGCTCGGGACTTGAGTGTCTATCACATGGCTAGAAATACCTCGCAACCTTGACTAACTAATCTCTAACAAGCTAAGGTCGAAATGATCCTAGAGGTGCCTCAAAACCCACCACTAGCCATCATCATTTTCGTACCATCCTCGTATTTAAGCTTGAGTTCCCTAGCTTTCCACTTGAACCTCTGATAACTCCGTAAAAAGGTCATATTTGGGACCTTTTCACTTAAGTTATTAATTGTCTAAAAGCCCATTTAGGATCATATAGATGCATTTAGGAGCATATAGTTGCATGTGGTGAAATTTTGTTTGTCGCGGCATTTTATTTTGTAATCAGTGTTGCATTATGGGGAAGGTGTTTTGTTTAATGATGTGTAGGATTTGGGAGCAAGGAAAAGAAAAAGGGAAATGCCATGACATAAAGAGACTACTGAGCAAAATGCGATTGCCGCGACATCTCGGACGGCATTTCTGGGCAGAAAAAGTCAAAGAATATATTTTTAGTAAGAGCCATCTGTCATGGCATAAAAAGTGTTTTATGCAATCAGCATTAAAGGAGGGGCCAGTTACCATCTTTGCACCAACTCTCACATAAAAGGAATGAACTTTAGGGTGCAAGGGTAATTTTAACATAAAACCCTAGGTTCATTCTCTCCTATAAATAGAAGAAGAAGCCTGACTTTTTAGGGAGATTTGGATATTTTTAGACATCCGCCAAGAGTCTAAAAATTCAGAGAAAAAGTTCTATCTTTTTCTCGTCAATCATTTTTGCCGTGGAATTCCTCCGTTGACAGGTTATAGGGAGTAAACTAGGCGTCTGAGAGGAGCTAGATCGCTGGGATTGTTCGTGGTGGCCGAGGGAAGCTCCGACAGAGCACGTCGAAGGCTTTTCCTCCTTCCCTTTGCTTTTTGCTTTCGTTATTTATTATTTAGGTTGTAAGGAACGTATTAACTTGCTTTGTGCTTGTTTATTTCGAACCCCACTATGAACTAATCCTATTTGGTGGGAGTTTATTTTGGATATTTAAGATTTGCTTTAATGAATGATTGTTTTTCTATGTTATAATCTGTTTTACTTATGAATTTTAATGCCTTAAGGTTGTAGGAGCTATGAGAGTAGCCATTCCTTAGGTGATTACTTAGTGTTCGTGAGAATGCCTAAGTAGTATATCCTTAGTATTCGAGAGAAACTAGGGAGGAACCACATAAGCAAGGGGTTCTAGATAGTAACTAGGCCTAATCCATCTTAGATATAAGGCTAGGATTTCATTCGACTAAAAGGAGTTGTGCATGAGCGATATGTTAGATGTTAATGCTGCCGCAAAAGGTATTGCCAAGACATATCCTATTATCTGGACCAATAGGATCCCTGCAGTAGCTAACGCCAATCAGTTTTGCCAAGGCATCTTCAATCTGTCGAGTCCCTTAACTAGAGATAGCATAGGGCACCCTTAGTAAACTCTGTCGGGCAGTTAAGGCATAGAAGTAAAACCATTCTGAGAAGTGGACTTAGATTTTCCTAGGTAACTCCCATCACTCATTCCCATAGTAGCTTGTCGTGTGAGGAGTCTAAAGTTCTTATAAGCAAATCCAGTATTTACAGTTTATTTTGCCTTTACATTTTTATTTGATCGCACTACACACAATCCATTTTGCCACAACATATTCATCTGCTACCACATTGCCATCGTTCCATTTCCATATCATCCATTCATTTTGCCATAGCATCATCATTTGTATATATATATCATCTCTAACTTTACTTAGGTGACAGAGTAAAGTGTCGTGACAAACTTATTTGATTTCCCCTAATCCCTGTGGAGAACGATACTCACTCATCACTTTATTACTTGTTCGATTGTGTATACTTGCACACATATCCAAACCATTTATAGTTCTCACAAACATCGGACAAGTTTTTGGCGCCGTTGCTGGGGATTGGCAACTGGAAGTTAATTAGTTTTGTCATAGCAATTTTATTTTACTTGTTTATATTTTATTTTTATTTTTTAGATAGCTTTACTTTTTATTTTCTTTATCTATTTCAGTTTTTTCGTGGTGTATGACCAGAAGACATTCGAACGAGCCATTAGAACCGGTTGAACCTGAGATCGAGAGGCTCTTTAGGAGAAGAAGACGTGATCAACGTGCAAACATGTACCAGATTGGAAATCAAGGCATTGGTCAGGAGGATGATCAGAATGCCGAGGCAAATCTAAATGTTGGGAATGAAGCCAGGCCGCGTACCATTCGTGATCACTTAAACCCGATCTTAGATGACTTAAATCCTGGAATAGTGGCCCCAGAAATTCAGGCAGCCGACTTCGAGCTCAAACCTGTCATGTTCAATATGCTGAATTCTATAGGCCAGTTTGGGGGCATGCCAAATAACGATGCCAGGCAGCATATTCGAAACTTCTTGGAGGTGTGCGATTCCTTTCGCCAACAAGGAGTGCATGAAGATGTCTTGAAATTAAAACTATTTCTGTATTCTCTGCGTGACCGAGCAAAGGCTTGGTTGAGTGGCGTTCCAGCGGGTTCAATGGAGTCGTGGACTGATCTGTGCAAAAAATATTTACTGCGGTATAATCCTCCGAACATGAACACCCAACTGAGGAACGACATAGCTTCTTTTCGTCAAGCTGATGACGAATCAATGTATGAGTGATGGGATCGATACAAGGCATTGCTTCGTAAATGTTCAAATCATGGTTTTCAAGATTGGACGCAAGTGGTGATGTTCTACAATGGAGTTAATGCACCCACGAGGATGATGCTAGATGCCTCGGCAAATGGGACGTTACTTGACAAATCACCAGCAAAGGCATTTGACATTCTGGATAGGATTGCCACCAACAATTACCAATTTCCATCCACAAGGCTTGGACTTGGGTGAAAAACACATGGAGATTTCGAGCTAGATTCTAAGGATACGGTGTCCGCCCAACTTGCTGCCATCACCAACATGTTGAAGAATTTGCAGACGCCAAGTGAGGTGAGAGAAATGAAGGCAGCCCATTTAGCATGTTTATTATGCCACGACAATCACAATGAGAGTGATTGCCCGACTAATCAAGAATCCATAAATTATGTTGACAACAACCCCTATTCCAACACATATAATCCTGGATGGCGTCAACATCCAAACTTTTCATGGGGAAATCAATGAATCAGCAATGCTCATCAACCAGCTCGGCAGCAAAATTTCAATGACACATAGGGATTTCAATCGAATATGCCATGGCATAATTCTAACAAGGGAGTGCCATCTTCATCAAACATCGGTTCTTTGGAGGACACAATGTAAGAATTTATTGCAACAACGAAGACAATGCTGCAAGACCATACGACCACCATCAAAAATCGAGGAGCTCTGCTTCAGAGCCATAGTTCTTCACTAAGGACGCTGGAGAGTTAGGTTTGTCAAATTACCGCAGCATTACAAGAACGACGACCAGGACATCTACCGAGTGACACTGAAGTCACAAAACCTCATGGAAAAGAACACTGCAGTGTGCTAACTCTCCGGAGTGGTACAAAAATCAATGTTGAAGATAAGTTTAGGGGAAGACCGAAGGTTGCTTCACCCCCTGTGATCGTTCAAGTTGAGCAAGAATTTGCCAGAAGAAGTACCAGTGGAAGAGGATGAGGGTTCATCGAGTAAAGCAACTGATGAGGCAAACAAAAATGCCAAGGCAAATTCTGTTCCCTCCCCGTCAGTACAGGAAGTCAGACTCCCGCCTCCTTTCCCACAAAGACTGAAGAAGCATAACGAAGATATCCAGTTTAAGAAGTTCGTTGACATTATGAGTCAACTTCAAATCAATGTTCCTTTTCTGGAGGCTATGGAACAAATGCCTACATATACTAAGTTCCTCAAGGAGATTGTGACCAAGAAAAGAAAGGCTGAGCAGTACGAGACAATTGCCACGGCAAAAGAATTTTGTTTTTCCTTAAGCAAGCTGCCACCGAAGAGACATGATCCGGGCAGTTTTATCATCCCATGTTCAATAGGAGACAAATTTGTTGGGAAAGCACTATGTGACCTTGGCTCGAGTGTAAACTTGATGCCTAAATCAATTTTCGTAAAGCTTGGGATAGGAAATACGAGACCCACATCTGTCATTTTGCAATTAGTCGATCGTTCACATGTGCGTCCTGAAGGGCGAATTGAAGATGTCATCGTGCGGGTTGACAAATTCATTTTTCCTGTCAATTTTCTAATTATGGACTGTGAGGTTGATGCCACAGCACCCATCATCTTGGGGAGACCCTTCCTAACTACCGGTCGTATTCTCATCGACTATGAGAGGGGCGAGCTGACCATGCGAGTGGCCGATCAACATGTCACTATGAATGTCTTCCGATCTCTCAAGTACATGGATGATTCTGAAGAATACCAGAGCATTTTAGAAGTGGATACAGTAATCACGAAAGAAGCATATCAATTTTGCCATGACAATTTCATTCAGCTGGAACCTGATGAGGGGCTAATCGAAGACTTAAAGGTTGGAGAACCGAATGATTTTTTATCCGAGGAACATAAGGCTAGCTTCCTCAAAGCTAACCCAGGTACGCGGTTTAAACCTCTTAATTTTGAAGAGTTTGTTCCTCCCAAGCCCTCATTACAGCATGCTCCTACCCTAGAACTTAAGAATTTTCCACGACATCTTAAATATGCTTATCTCGGTAGTAATGAAACTTTACCTGTGATTATTTCCTCTACCCTTACTCCTAACCAAGAATCTAGTTTGCTAAGTGTTTTGTCACAACATAAGCGAGCGTTAGGATGGACGATGTCAGATCTGAAGGGAATAAGTCCAACAATCTGCATGCACAAAATCCTGCTGGAAGAATGTCAAGGCAAATCCATAGAGCCATAGCGCAGACTAAATCCAATCATGAAGCAAGTTGTGATGAAGGAGATTCTCAAATGGCTTGACGCTGGTGTAATATACCCTATTTCTGATAGCTCTTGGGTGAGTCCCGTTTAATGTGTGCCAAATAAGGGAGGCATGACCGTGGTGACGAGTGAAGACAATGAGTTGATACCTACTCGCACGGTCACCGGGTGGCGGATTTGCATGGACTACCGCAAGCTCAACAAGGCCACCAAGAAGGATCACTTCCCTTTACCGTTCATCGATCAAATGATGGATCGACTTGCTGGCAAGGCATTTTATTGTTTCTTGGATGGATACTCGGGGTATAATCAGATTGCCATCGCACCAGAGGACCAAGAGAAGACAACATTCACGTGTCCATATGGCACGTATGCTTTTCGAAGAATGCCTT
This sequence comes from Hibiscus syriacus, assembly GCF_006381635.1. Lineage (NCBI taxonomy): Eukaryota > Viridiplantae > Streptophyta > Magnoliopsida > Malvales > Malvaceae > Hibiscus > Hibiscus syriacus. Next base: position 1,565,959 of record NW_024062539.1, on the reverse strand, counting down.
TTGGACTCTGTAATGCCCCGGTAACTTTTCAGTGCTGCATGCAAGCCATTTTTTCAGACATGGTTGAGGACTTTCTGGAAATTTTTATGGATGATTTTTCAGTTTCTAGAGATGATTTTCAAAAATGCCTCGGCAATTTGACAAAGGTACTGAAGCGATGCGAGGAGGCTAATCTCGTGCTGAACTGGGAAAAATGCCACTTTATGGTGACCGAGGGCATTATTCTTGGCCATAAAATTTCTGCAAAGGGCATTGAGGTGGACAAAGCAAAGATCGAGGTGATCGAGAAGTTACCACCACCAAATTCTATCAAGGGCATTCGGAGTTTCCTTGGACATGCTGGATTTTATCAGAGATTCATCAAGGACTTCTCCACAATATCCAAGCCCTTGTGCACCCTGCTGCAACAGAACTAGTCGTTCGTGTTCGATCAGAAATGCCATGGCGCATTCAAAGAGCTGAAGCAAAAACTTACCTCTGTATCGATCGTGGTTCCCCCAGATTAGATGGTACCGTTTGAATTGATGTGTGATGCAAGTGATTTTGCCATGGGAGCTGTACTTGGGAAACGTAGAGGTAAAATTTTTCATGTTATATATTATGCTAGTTGTACCTTGAATGATGCACAATTGAACTATACTACCACTGAGAAAGAATTACTTGCCGTGGTATTTTCATTTGACAAGTTTAGGCCATATTTGATAGGGACCAAAGTCATTATTCACACCGATCACTCAACTATAAAATATTTAGTGAACAAGAAAGATGCCAAGCCTAGAGTTATTAGGTGGATATTACTATTGCAGGAATTTGACTTAGAGGTAATAGATAGGAAAGGTACTGAGAACCAGTTTGCAGATCATTTATCTAGGCTAGAGAACATTTCAGAATGCCATGACATTTTCAATATTAAAGAAGAATTCCCTGATGAGAAAATTTTATATGCCACGGTAATTCCGTGGTATGCTGACCTTGTCAATTTTCTTGTTAGTGGTGTTTTTCCTTATGAACTAAACAGCCAGGGCAAGAACAAGTTTCTGCATGATGCCAAGTTCTATTTTTGGGATGAGACGTACCTGTTCAAGCAATGTGCTGATCAAATGATTCGAAGATGTGTCCCCGAAGAGGAGCAACGCGATATCTTATATCATTGCCACACCACAACCTGTGGAGGGCATTTTGGACGTGCAAGAACTGCTGCAAAGGTCCTCCAATCAGGCTTCTATTGGCCATCACTATTTAAGGATGCCCACGCATTTTGTAAAGCGTGCGACATATGCCAGTGCACTGGAAACATTTCCAGACGAAATGAAAAGCCGCTACAAAATATTTTGGAGATAGAACTCTTTGATGTTTGGGGTATTAATTTCATGGGACCGTTCCCATCTTATTTTGGAGACTTATACATTTTTCTTGTTATGGATTACGTCTCAAAGTAGGTTGAAGCAATTGCCACACCGAGGAATGACTCTAAGACGGTGCTCAAGTTCCTTCACAAGAACATCTTTACTCGATTTGGAGTACCGAGAGCCATCATCAGTGACGAGGGCACCCACTTTGATAACAAGCTAATTGCCAAGGCATTACAGAAATACGGAGTGCGACATAAAATTTCCACGGCATATCACCCACAAATGAATCGGCAAGCTGAAGTGTCCAACCGAGAAATCAAGCAAATCCTCGAGAAGGTGGTAAATCCTCGAAGTAAAGATTGGTCCCCAAAACTCGATGAAGCATTCTGGGCCTACCAGACCGCATTCAAAACACCTTTGGGAATGTCTCCCTTCAAGATGGTATATGGAAAATTCTGCCACCTACCAGTCGAGCTAGAGCATAAGGCATACTGGGCGATAAAGAGGTTGAACTTCGATGCACAAGCAGCTGGGGAGCAACGATTGCTCGATCTGAACGAAATGGAATAGTTTCGAGTGTAAGCATATGAAAATGCCAAGCTCTACAAGGAAAAAATGAAGAAGTGGTATGAAAAACTGCTTTTGCCACGGCATTTTCATGTTGGCCAGAAAGTGATTCTGTTTAACTCTAGGCTCAAACTCTTCCCTGGAAAACTGAAGTCACGATGGTCGGGACCATTCGAAGTCCACCATGTTTACCCTTACGACGCTGTTGATATCAAGAACATGGACGATGGGTCTATCTTTAAAGTCAATGGACAGTGCCTGAAGGCTTACCAAGGAGTCCCACCATTACGTGACAAGACTGCACTTCTCTTGCATGAAGTTGATACTGGCCCAACATCTTAAGGATGCCGTGACATTTTAGTTTTACTCCTGTGCATAAATAAATGGTTATTTTGTTATTGTTTTTATTCAGTTTCCTTTTAATTTACTATTTTATTTTTCTTTGCAAGGTTAGGGTATTTTTATTTTGCTTAATATTATCCATTGCTTGAGGACAAGCAATAGCTTAAGTTTGGGGGTGTGATAACTCCGTAAAAAGGTCATATTTGGGACCTTTTCACTTAAGTTATTGATTGTCTAAAAGCCCATTTAAGATCATATAGATGCATTTAGGAGCATATAGTTGCATGTGGTGAAATTTTGTTTGTCGCGGTATTTTATTTTGTAATCAGTGTTGCATTATGGGGAAGGTGTTTTGTTTAATGATGTGCAGGATTAGGGAGGAAGGAAAAGAAAAAAGGAAATGCCATGACATAAGGAGACTACTGAGAAAAATGTGATTGCCGCGACATCTCGGACGGCATTTCTGGGCAGAAAAAGTCAAAGAATATACTTTTAGTAAGAGCCATCTATCATGGCATAAAAAGTGCTTTCTGCAATCAACATTAAAGGAGGGGCCAGTTACCATCTTTGCACCAACTCTCGTATAAAAGGAATGAACTTTAGGGTGCAAGGGTAATTTTAACAAAAAATCCTAGGTTCATTCTCCCTTATAAATAGAAGAAGAAGCCTGACTTTTTAGGGAGATTTGGAGATTTTTAGACATCCGCCAAGAGCCTAAAAATTCGGAGAAAAAGTTCTCTCTTTTTCTCGTCAATCATTTTTACCGTGGCATTCCTCCGTTGGCAGGCTATAGGGAGTGGTGAACTAGGCGTCCGAGAGGAGCTAGATCACTGGGACTTTTCGTGGTGGCCGAGGGAAGCTCCGGCAGCGCACGTCGAAGGCTTTTCCTCCTTTCCTTTGTACTTTGCTTTCGTTATTTATTATTTGGGTTGTAAGGAATGGATTAACTTGCTTTGTGCTTGTTTATTTCGAACCCCACCATGAACTAATCCTATTTGGTGGGAGTTTATTTTGGATATTTAAGATTTGCTTCAATGAATGATTGTTTTTCTATGTTATAATCTATTTTGCTTATGAATTTTAATGCCTTAAGGTTGTAGGAGCTATGAGAGTAGTCATTCCTTATGTGATTACTTAGTGTTTGAGAGAATTCCTATGTAGCATATCCTTAGTATTCGAGAGAAACTAGGTTGGAACCACATAAGCAAGGGGTTCTAGATAGTAACTAGGCCTAATCCATCTTAGAGATAAGGCTAGGATTTCATTCGACTAAAAGGAGTTGTGCATGAGCGATATGTTAGATGTTAATGCTGCCGCAAAAGGTATTGCCAAGACATATCCTATTATCTGGACTAATAGGATCCCTACAGTAGCTAACGCCAATCGGTTTTGCCAAGGCATCTTCAATCTGTCGAGTCCCTTAACTAGAGATAGTATAAGGCACCCTTAGTAAACTCTGTCGGGCAGTTAAGGCATAGAAGTAAAACCATTCTGAGAAGTGGACTTAGATTTTCCTAGGTAACTCCCATCACTCATTCCCATAGTAGCTTGTCGTGTGAGGAGTCTAAAGTTCTTATAATCAAATCCAATATTTACAATTTATTTTGCCTTTACATTTTTATTTGATCGCACTACACACAATCCATTTTGCCACAACATATTCATCTGCTACCACATTGCCATCGTTCCATTTCCATATCATACATTCATTTTTCCATAGCATCATCATTTATATATATACCATCTCTAACTTTACTTAGGTGACAGAGTAAAGTGTCGTGATAAACTTATTTGATTTCCCCCAATCCATGTGGAGAACGACACTCACTCATCACTTTATTACTTGTTCGATTGTGTATACTTGTACACATATCCGCACCATTTATAGTACTCATAAACAGCGGACAACCTCTCATTATTCTCAGTCATCCAATCCATTCAAAATATTAGACATCTAGTCCTAAGGGCCTCAAAACTCTCATCTTAACCTCGAGATTATCTAACGAAATACCTCACTCTTGGACAAGCTCATGACACAAATAAGAATGAGTAGAGGCAGGGTCAATCAATTCTTTAGTTGGAGTGCCATAAATAGTAAAGATACTTGAGATGTCATATGTTGGCTCGGAGTCCTCCTCAACCCTCACATCGTATTTCCTCAAAGTAACGCTAGCCTCAGGACCGGCTATGGGTTAGGTAGTACCCCTACTCTACTACCCTATTGCTGAGGTACCACCTCTATGGACATGTCCTCATCCACTATGAACAAATTAGACTGATCTTTGAGGAGCTAGTGGCGCTACACTGCCGCCCTCGAGGCAGTCTTAAAAAAAATGCTCAAGTGACCTACAATTGAAGTAAGCCTTCGTAACCTGATAACACTCCCCTGAATGCCACTTTCCACAATTCTTGCATTGTGGAAGCTATAATCCTCTACTATAACCACTGGTGCTAGCCACCGAGACCGATATCAAAAGGTCTCCTACCCTACCCCAATCCTTGGTAGTGTCTAGGACTCTATCCAGTCTTCCTGATCTGTGATGGTCAGGACCTCCCTCTTCCACGGGAGTCCCTAGACTAAGATGGCCCTATGGAATCTGGTGCTCTTCGACATTGACCTCTCAAATCACTCATCAGACTGGCCCTGGCCCTCATCAACATAATCTTCTCAATAGCCAACTGCATAAGGATGTCGATGTAAAACCCCTCTTTGAACATTCGATAATGGTGGTACTCAATTGTCACTAACTCAGACACATAGAAACTCAAACAAAAAAGTCGCGCTCGTACTCCATAATCGATCGGTTTCCCTAGACAAGATGAGTGAGCTTGTCTCTCAGATCATTAGTATGCGCCCCCACAATATATTTCTGCATGAACTCCGCTAGGAAGTACCCCTAGTCTGCCTCCCAGGCTCCAAGCTAGCTCGACTGTCTCCCACCAATCAAAGGCATCACCCTTCAATAGGGTGGTGATGTACTCAAGCTTACCCTCCAAGGTAAGGTGCAACTATCTCAAAGTACGAAGGGTCTCACGGAGCCATTGGTTGGCAGCTATCGGGTTATCATCACCAGTGCCATAGAATTCCAAGGTCTTATAGTGTCAGATTCACTCTATAGGTGACTCCTGGGGTGCTATAGGTGTTCTCGAAATAGCTCGATGAATCTGACACTATAAGACCATGGAATTCTATGGCACTGGTGATGATAACCCGATAGCCGCCAACCAATGGCTCCGTGAGACCCTTCGTACTTTGAGACAGTTGCACCTTACCTCAGAGGGTAAGCTTGAGTACATCACCACCCTATTGAAGGGTGATGCCTTTGATTGATGGGAGACAGTCGAGCTAGCTTGGAGCCTGGGAGGCAGACTAGGGGTACTTCCTAGCGGAGTTCAGGCAAAAATATATTATGGGGGCGCATACTAATGAAGAAAGTGACCTCATCAATTCATTCATCCTCCGGGATATCCATCTCCTTGGTATCCATGACTTAATCATCGTTAGTATCTCTTGTGAGTGAGATGCGACTCTCATCGCGACCCTCCTGACTGTGAGTGGGGTTGTCAGCCATATCCTACAAAGCCAATGAAGGGAGTTATTATCACCATTCTAGATAATCAACTATACTGACACTTTAAGGGCATGTACATCACCGACTCTTATTGACTATAACACACGGGTCCTAGGAATGACTTAACCTGATGCTCTAACACCACTAAATATAACACCTAAATCTAATTTAACGAAACCCAGTGGGCTTGGGCATTACAAGGGACCACCAAAGTAGCTAACCCAATTTTTTTAAGCATTTCATTTTTCAAAACATAGTTTCGTCTCATTTAAAACAAAATGAAGTGATATTAATTAAGTTTACAAATCGAAGAGCTCCAAAAAATAAATATCAAAATACATTAATCCAAAAGTTATGACTCGCATATAAAAGGGATGAAAACACATGCCCACTACAATAATCAAGACATACTCTGTTGCTGCTAAAATATGGAATCTGATTGATTGGCGATAAGCTCCCGAGATTCAGCACCTATTAACCTGCGAATGGAAACAATTTCAAACGCTGAGCTACAAGCTCAGTGCCACAGAAAAGACTTCATTATACTACATGCATCCAAGAACTACAAATGCTTAGCAAGTTAAGTCATGATAGAGCGAATTACATTATGCATAGATCAAAGTATATAAATATGTAACAAGCATCATGAGAATCATAATAAGGGCTTGCCATTAAATAATATAAGTGTATTAGCACTAATACTAAAGTGCCTCAGCACTGGGACAAAAGTGCATTCGTACTGATTCAAAAGTGTTATAAAACTGGGGAAGAGAGTTCGGATATCTCTACTCACATATTCGAATAGTACATACATACGCTTAAGTAACTTGGGTGTCATAGTTGTTTCCTTAGTGTCAAACAAAGTCTAATTTTATGCTACATGATTTAGTGTTATTGTTTATAAGGGTTTTGAATATTATTCTTTCTTGTAGTCTTATTTAAGAACCCTTGATGCCCTTGTAACCCTCTTTTTAAACTTACTACGTTAACTAAAATTGCAGCCCAAAACAGAACATCAGTACAGATACTCAGCATGTCAGTATCGATAATGGCCTTAGGGTATTGATATTGACCCTAGTATTGATACCAAATTTAGCTTCGATGTTTTAATTTAATTTACAATATCGATGCCCCAATGGAGAGTATCGATACTCACCCCGTGGTATCGATACCGCTATGAGTATCAGTACCAAAAATGTACACTAGAATCCTCAAATTATAACCAGTATCAATACTAGACCCCGAGTATCAATACCCATTCAAGGAGTATTGATACTTTCTTCATAATTATTTTGTTTTTAGCCTATACAAAAGGGCGGTATCGATATTGTTCTTCGAGTATCGATACCCCTGCGCGAAAGTGCCCTGTTTAGGCATGAAAATGACCTCTTAAGGTCCTCACAAGCCCCTTAAAGGCTAACAAGTGTTTTTTAAGTATTATGGGGTTTATTTACACCAAGATGAGCCATTTAAACAAAACCAAAAATACCAAATATGCATATTACCATTAAAAACCATTTCAAGCACATAAACCCAACAAGCAAACAAACAAAAGGCTTTTGACCTATATGCGGTAGAGAAGAGTTATTTATGTGTTACCTTAGTTCTGGGTGATGAGAGAAGGCCCCAAGAATCACGCAAGCACCAACTTATCCTTGTTTTTGGCCTTTGAGAACTCACCAAGTTCTTTCACTATTTAAAGCAAACAAAGGGGTTACAAACTTCTTTCACTCTCACGTTCAAAAATCAAAACCTCTCTAAAACCTATATTTTGGCCACCATGGCCAAACCTTGAGATTTTTAGCTAGAAATGGAGCTCTAAGGGAGGGGATTGCCTTTCTTAACTTCAAATTTATAGACTAGCTTTGTAAGACACTAAAGCTTCCACCTTTGAAGCTTGCAAGAGAGGAAGAAGAAAATGATTGAGAGAAGAATATATGAGGAATATGACAAGGGTAAAGAAAAAAGAGAAGAGGATTTGTGCAGCCTTTCCCCCGTTTACATCATCAATTTTTAATGCCAATCAGCTTTTTTTTAAAACAAGGGTCTAATTACTCCCTTGATCTTTCCTCTTTTAAGCCCAAATAAAAATACCATCTTTATTACTTTGTGGGATTTCCTACAAGCCCAAATCATCTCATTCTTGATCCCAAATGATTAAATTAAACTTATTTAAACACTCTAAGCCCAACGACAAAAACCCAAAACTACTGACCTAGGTTTTGGGGTGTTACAACCAATGTTTAGCCAAATTGACTAAGGAAAAAGGGAAAGTGCGAAGTTTAATCTGATCCTCGGATACTCCTTGTGGTTTCATTCTTGAGCAAATCATATGAAATTCAATAAGATGTTTGTGTAGGTTTTCATTGGGCAACCCGTAGAAGGTCGAAAAAAGATTAATTAAACCTATCTTAAGTTCGAATGGAGTTTCACCACCAAGAAATATGATGCATAGCAGTTGTTGTACGATAGGTGTCGCTGCTAGTTCTCGGATTGTTTGATCAACCATCAAAATTGGTTCTTTATATGTGAAGTGTATTTCATCGTCGAAGGTGGCGTCAGGTACTAGGTCTGGGTGTTGTTCTTCTTGTTGTCATCGTTGTTATCTCTTTTTTCGAAGTGTTTGTCTGTGTATTCTCTGAACTAATGCTTCAATCTTAGGTTCACAATCTACTAGTTCTCTTGGGTTTTTATTGGTCATAAATCAAAACAAACTATATCAGTAATTTTTTGAAGTCTCCGGTAACGGTAATTAGACAAGTGTCGTGACTATCAAATAATTATTATTTTTTCTCAAATGAAATAAATTAAAATGTAGTATAGAGAACAAATGGTTGATCCATAGGGACATAGAATTTTCAATATCGAGTTGTGTTGAGCCTGATGCAAGGAAACTAAAACTAAAAAAAATGAGTTTAGGGATATAAAAACTAAGTAAAATGAATTAAGTAAAAAATGACAAAGAATGAAAGTAAATAGTTGAAAACGATAATGATGAAAAATGGCTTCAAGCCTCGCTTTGCCTCAATTTATTTTGATCATCGATAGAGATTTTACTTCGGGATTCATGTCGGTTACATTCTATAAGACTCAACCCTTGTAACTTACTTTTCTCTCCAGTGAACTAATATTCCTAAGTCATTCTTTGAAATTCAATCCTTGCTTGGACTAACCACTACCATCATTGTTAGCACCAAAACAAAAATTTAAGCGCTGGAAAAGCCCAACTCAGGTTATGTTGTCCTAATGAAAATCGAACATGATCTCAATTTCCCTTAGAGGACCACTGCTAAGTGTGTTCAAAGAAAGTCGAATTTGCTACTAGTTGACTCTTCTTCACAACTGTAAATCATACCAACATTCAAACCAACAAGATCTTTTTGAAATGAAATTTTTGAGATTTTTAAAGGAAAGATCGATTGACAATCCATGTTTGCAGAAAATTAAGAATGATATCCAAAGATATTAAGTGTTTTTCAATTCTCACCAAATGAATTGAGTCATCGCTAAGCCATAGACTAATTAAAAGTTTACCTAAGCATGAATGAAATCATACTTAGCATTTAAAAAAAACTAAATTAAAAAGAAAATAAAAGAATTTTAACAAAAACCTGAGAGAATTTTATAAAACTGAAATAAAGAAGTACATCTCAAGCAATACCCAAAAGGGTTATTTATAGTATTTTAAAACCCTAAAGATGGAACAAGATAAATTCAAAATAAAAATATCTCTAAAATAATCTAAAGATAAATCCTAAAATGTTTTCAAGTTCAAATTTAAATTCCTAAGTCATCTCTGCCCGTCCACTTTCTAGATTAATGATGATTGGACCTTCTAGAAACTGTCACGTCAAACCGTGTAATGCCCTATGTCATGCTCATGTTTCCAGCCATGATTCCAAAAAATAAAAAAAAATGTTGAATCGTCCCTTTTAATGATGTTTTTGAAAAATAAGCTCATCCACAAAAATGAGTGAAACATAACCAAATTAATAGTAATAAATCGACAACATGGGAGAATTAAAAAGTAAATATCTTTAATTTAAAACACTCATCAGAGGGAAAGTCACACGATGTTGAATTCCTACAAGCAATAACAATGATAACATGCACTGAAGAAACTCAATCTGAAAAAGGAACATTTGGAGGCCTCCGAACTCTCAGACAGATCGTTATCCGACGCGGACATTAAAGCTCAGTGGCGGTCAAAGATCAAAGAGGCAAAGATGAATTTAAAGCTAGGAAAAAATCTTGGGATCCAAGTGATAGGAAATGAGAATGAGGTGGTGCGGGAATTAGCCCTCTTGGGCTAAGAGTAAGTTTATTTTGGAAGGGTTAGGGGGTGGAGCAAGTTGGGGTGTGGGAGGTGTTGTAAATTCTATCTTGGAGGGTAAGAGAGTTGGGGATGGAGGTAGTTTTTAGTATTTTCAGACAGTAGAGAGGGTATTATTGCATAAGACAACGAAAGCATCGTTAGTTTAGATGGAGATCCAAATTTTCTCCTCAATTCTCTACTAAGCTTAGAAGTGCTTGAGTAAGTGTTCTCATAGATACATTTGGATTGTTGGGCTGGTTCGGATTATCTTGATTTCTTTAAGTAATCACAAATGTTGAAGGCCTTTGTGGTTGTATGCTAAATCGTGATCTCTGTTAGTGGTTGAATGCCTTAAAAGAAGATTCAATAGCTATTGGCGTTGAATGGTGGGTTGATCCTAGGTGTTGTCTTAGCAAGCCTCCAGTCGTTTCGGAGGGGTTTCTCCCAGCTGCTAGAAGTATAAACTCTTTATAGCTGGAGTGGATATTGATCTCAGATACAATAAGAGTTATTTTTGCATGATACGTTCAGGCTAGTAATTAAGTCTTTGCTTAGTTTTTATTGCTACTAATTTGGCATTGGAAGTATCTTCTAAGGCAAGTTGGGTGAGTTTGGTGATATACATAGTGGAATTTAACTCGCTGGCACTTTTAATTTGGTTTCAAAAACCATTCCATCATCATATCGATTGGTGGTCATCTTTATTAGATATCGATGGTCGGTTAAGAGATTGGCGTGGTTTTTTTCGTTCTGGTTTTGTGGTACTGTATTAAGATGGCCAAATGGTCGACATATTTTGGGGTGTCGAGAGATGAGTTGTTTCATAGTTTTGTGGTGATCGGTTTATAGCATTATCTCAATTGCAGTTGTAATTATTGGTATAGAAGTGCATTGTTGATTCTTCATGATGTGGTTTAGGAGTGGTGGCTGTAGCAAGTGTTGAAGTTTGTCCCCGATTTAATCTGTTTGATTATTTGGATCGTTAGTTTGTTTTTTGTTGCATGGTTTGGTTTATCCTAATTAATTGTATGTACTATTTTCTTCCTTTTAGGACTAGGGAGGTTTTTAACGAGGCATATAATTTAGATTGGTCTTGTTCAATATTGATAAAATTCTTTTGCCTAGCAAAAAAAATCAACAATAATAAATAGACAACATATGAGAATTAAGAAGTAAATATCTTTAATTTAAAACACTCATCTGAGGGCAAGTCACACAATGTTGAATTCCTACATGCAATAACAATGACAACAAGCTACGGTACTTACCACTCAATCACTATGTAAAGTTTTAATCTCACAAGCAAATTGAGTACAAACCAACTGTTTAGATAACTTGAATACATGAAGAGCTTGATCCTTATACTTGAGAAGATATAGCCAAGTATGGCAAGAATGTGCATCACCAAAAGAGACATAGTAACGATAGTCACTGGAAACACAAGGGAAGGATCCCCACAAGTCTATAAAAACTAACTCAAATGGTTGTCAATAATAAGTAGTAGACCTTGTAAAGGTTAAGCAATGACTCTTCCTTATTTGACATGCAACACATAATTGTAACATTGTCCTATTCAAAGCCAGAAAAGCAACACTTCAACTTCTATATGCTTGAATTAAACATCGTGATCCAGATGGCTAAGTTGATCATGCCACAAAGGAATAGTCAGCAGGACCAGACACCACGTGAGCCTCGTGATAGTCCCTAGCAAGCTTGGACATCGAAATGAGATTCTTAAACATGTTAGGAACAAGAAGCATATTATTGATATTCTGTGATCAACGAGGATTGCCCAACTTTAGAAATAGACTGACCCTTGCCATAACCAATCGTGAGATTACCAGCCCAGTGATAGTTTGCCCTTTCATCAACCTCGGCTTTATCGGTGATCACAGAGTGCTTTTCATCGGAGTCAATAACCCATGGCAAGGCTCACCACTTACACCACGAGAAGTAGGCTGAAACCCGTAAGAACACTCATAGTAGGAGAGTGATAATGTCCTTGACGAGCACATGTACAGCTAGAGGTAACAGTATTAGCTTTAAAAGAGCAAATATGGGCTGAAGGAGATTTACCTTCATACGATGAGGATCCTGTTGCCGTGACATCTAGAAAAGTCTTGTCAAAATGGTACCAACATCAATCTACAAGATGGCAGTTCTTGCCACACAATTGGCACTACACACGAGCTTGTCCCTTTCCACGACCACCCTGAAAACCTTAAGATCAACCGTCACAAGTCTCATCAAACTTGGGAAGAAGGTGAGCGGATGACTCGTCAGGTACCTTAGAGTGAGAAAGATTAGCATTGATGGACAAGCTATTAAATTGTTCGAATCTTTTCAGTTGTATCTCGGCATCGAGTAGCAGAGAAACCATAACCTTAAGACTAGCAGGTTCACGAGATGTAGTCAAAACAGCCACAAAAGAACGATACTCAACTAGGAGACTATTAAGGATCGTAACAATATGCACACACTCAAAGACAATACTTCCACAAGATGCTAGCACATCGTAAATCTCTTTGACCTGAGATACGTAAGCTCGCATACTTAGATCGCCCTTCTTAAAAGCCTTCAACCTGTACTATAGGTTCATCACAGTGGTTGTAGACTTGCTAGCAAATAATTTGTTGACAGTATGCCACACATCAGCAACAGTCCCAACTCTCACGAACTGAGAAAGAAGATACGAGCTCACGATGGAGAGGAGCCAGGAGGCGAGCGCACTATCTTGCGTCGAGAAATCCTCAAAATCCTCATTCTCATTGACCTTCATCGGAATCAAGAGCAACTATATACGGAGGCGGTTGGACAACACCAGTCAATATTTTCTTGAGACGATGACTCCATACAAAAAGTAGAACCACTATAGCAAAACTAGCTTGTTGCGGTGTTTTTTTTTACTTATAGCGACGTTTTTAAGCGCCGCTAAAAACACATGCGGCGTTATGACAAACGCCGCTAAAAGCGCCGCTGAAAATAGAACCGCTAAAGTTCGCGGCGTTTTTTAACAAAAAACGCCGCAATAGGTGTTGATGTTTAGCGACGTTTGGCAGACAAACGCCGTAATAGGTGTTGATGTTTTGCGACGTTTTTCCCGCTAACGCCGCAGTAGGTGTTGATTTTTAGCGGCGTTTTTAGTGCAAACGCCGTAATAGGGTTGATATTTTGCGATATTTTTCATACAAACGCAGCTAAAGGTCGTATATAGTGGCGTTTTTAGGATACAAACGCCGCTAAATGTATGGTATATTATGGCGTTTTTTGTGACAAACACCGCTAAATAACACCAAATTTAACTGCTCTAAAAATTATACTTAATACCCCAAATCTATTTTTTCAACATATTCCATTATCCAACAAAAAAACAGAAATAACACCAAACTCTATATCTATAACAAACAACATCAAATCCAATATAATTAATAAAAGTTTTCATTAACGTAATATAAGTTCAGTTAAACACGGTTCAGTAACATTAACATAATGCTCATAACATGAATGAGGCTACGATGGTGGATTCTGAAGTTGCATTTTTTGTATCATCAGCATCATATCATTGAGTCATTTTTCAAATTCTTCACATCTCTACTGATATACTGCTTCTCTCTGTGCTGTCGCTGCCTCTCTCTGTGCTGCCACTGTTTCTCTCTCTGCTTCCGCTGCTGCTCTGGCTGCTTCTGTTATTGCTCTCTCTACTTCCGCTACTGCTCTCTCTGCTTCCCTTGCTTCATTTTCCTCTTTCAAGTTAGTCATTTGTTGATCCATCTCAACCAACTTTTCTTTTAAACGACCAACTTCTAATTAGGAAGATCGAGAGTGTGATGACATGTACTGTGATGAACTGGATCCAAAATATTTGGTGGGAGTAACAAATGATCTTTAACAGAGCACTCGGTCATATCTTTCAGGACCCAAAACGTCATTAATAGCTTGGTTTTCAATGTCATCATCATTAACAATACCTTGACTCGAAGCAGTAGCATGATACTCCGCCCTTTTCTCCCTCAATTTTTCCTAATAATAAAGTGAATAATTAATTAAAATAAAAAATATCATGGTACAAATATAAATAAAGTCAAGTAAATTTAAAACATCTACCCAATAAACATACCATAATTTCTGCAGCGTCAGCAGTCATAGGAGTGCCATCCTTCTTCGTATGTGTCATGTCGAAGAGTTGGATTCGATCAACTTTAGAACCGAATGTATTTTCCTACAATGTACCATAATGTAATTACTATGAGTTAGTATGTACATGGAATACAAAAAAACTATTTCAATAATCTATAATACCTCCTCATGAGCTATACAAGCAAAGCTCTTCGATCCAGCCGTGTGCGTAAACTTTTGTTGTTGCCTGCTAGCAACACCAACATGCTCTCGGTCCTACAATGTCAAACAACCACTTTTAATGATGATTTAAATTTCGTTACAACTATTTATGAAAAATACATCATACCTGTCTTTTTTGGGAACTCCAAAATCTGACTGCATCTTCCCATTGGTACCTGAGCATTCCTGGTGGGACTGTTTGCAACTTCTCTTCAAGGCTGAGATCATTCTTGAAGTATTTCTTCTTTAAGGAGCTCTTGTGGTCCCTCCATCTCTTCCCTAACGCTTGCTTCACATAATCGTCAGAGACCTCTAAAATAAATTTCTCCTATACAGCAAATAAGTGTACACCGTAAGTATAAATTAGTATAGAATTTCTATAGAGTATCTATTATAATGAAATTATTACCTTAACAAAATCCAACGCTTGATTTTTGTTACTATTAGGCATTTCGCGCCATGACTCATAATTGATCGGTAACATATTCGCATTACGTCCAACTATGCCTGAGTAACCTGCTAGAAGACGTGATTCTGGGCCAATAGGTTGACCGACATCGTTTCTTGAAACTTTGACACGATGCCTAGGAGGAAGTTGGTATAATTCCTTCAAAGTTGTACGTCCTCGAGTCTTGCGCGTTCCAGTATTTTCAACTATATAAGAAATTATTAAATGTCAGTTTTGAAAATGAAAAAAGTAGTAAATAAAGTTTCGAAGATTACCTTGAATTTATACTTCTTCAACAGTTTCAGGAACTTCGGAAGACTCATGTGCATTCGATTTCTCGTTATTTCTTTCTTCATGGTCTTCAGAAGCTCGAACAACCCGCAAATCAGTTATTTTTCTCCTCGGTATTATATCTGTAATAAAAAAAACATGAGTAACAAAAAAACGATAACGATATCTGTAAGAAGAGGACAACTTAGGTTTAGGTTAGCGTTTTTTCTTGTATCCTCTTCTCTTTCGATCAGAAACTGAATTCTTTTGATCATAAAAAATTAAAAAAAAACAAAGAACTATCACCAATACACACACTTATCATTATCATTCCATCCATTACATATCAACCTAATTCATTATATTATCATATAATTTTATATTAAAATTAGTACTTTTAAGAAGAAGAAAAAGATTACAGTAGCATTTTAATAAAATTAATTAACAATATTAACTATTTAAACTATTAAAATATAAAGATAATCTAAATGTGAATATTGTAGATTATATGATATTATATTACAAACTATCATGTCATGTGCCAATTCTATACGAAGTAATTTCTAGGGGTCTTTCTTTTCGACTTGAAATATGAGGCGATGAAGGCAAATAACTAATAACTAAACTTGTTAGCTAATATTAACTTCTAGTAAAAGCCTAATTATATACATAAATCCTTCCAAAACCATTAATAATCAACTAAAGATATAGAAATGTTATGAAAGGGTAGATGAAACATATTAAAAATTCCAAAACAATTGTGAATCTAAGTTCAACAGCTTGACTAAGGTAAGTGTCATCAAAATGAATTACAATGGTGGTAAGCATCATAAAAATGGATTTCCACAAGTTATGTAACAAGATATGTTATTAAAACAACAAAATGTTTTGCTTCATTGAACTTGACCAATTATTCTGTCTCGTAAAACAAGAACAACTTCATGACATGTCACAAAGGATATTCAGAACTTTAAAGTTATCAATGAAATTCACATCTAGATGCTTAATGTTAAATTCATGCAATATTTCCCGATTTAATTATCACAAGAAAAACAGTAAAAGAAAATACAGACAGCAGGGGAAAAACAAAGTATGTTTAATGCACTACTTGCAGCTGTGTCAGAGTGAAGGCATGTCCACCGCACCTAAGCATTTATACTCTTAACAGTAGTGTATGAGTCTTATCAAATGTTATAAGCAATAAAATTCCACCAAATAAATCAATTATATCCAACTCAATTTAAACCATGTTCTATCATTTCTTTTCTTTAGCTTTTTTTTTATAATTTCTTTTCTTTAGCTATGAAATCATTAACCACAAAAAAAAAAGAACTGTTAAGTCAATCTAATCGTTGATATATATTCCATATCTTAATTTCTTATCAAATCACTTGATAGTTTTCCTGAAGTTAGGTCTGCCAAAAGAAACATTTAGAGTGATGAAAATTCTTGATTAAAACGTGACCTTTTAACTATGTTAGCAAACATTTTATGTTCAAAATTCCAAAGAGATAACGAGGAGGGGAAGATATGAATTGCCTAATTTCCATTTGTTAGTGACACATGCATTCTCAGACATTAACCTCCAAAACATCAAGTTTAATTGCGGGTAAATCTTCCTCATCATCATCTATCCCACCCAATTGAACTTCCTCCAGAACTTCATTTCCAAAAAAAACATATTGTGATGCATCAAATAATGTACCTCATGCATTACATGAAAGCTAAGTTTACTAAAATGAACATTTCAAACTCACGACATTAAGAACCTATTATTTGGCTAAAAGTCAGTAGCAACACATGTTCTATCATTTCAATTATAACAGCTACCAAGGAGGATTTGTAGGAACCACCATCCTAGAAGTTAACTTATTTGTTTATTATTATCCCAATACATACACCTCTTGCAAGTATTAAAAATGTACAAAAAAAGGAAAAAACGCAAAGTGATAATGAATGTACCCTTGAAGAATGTCCAGCCCTGATTAACACTGATTTTACACTCTTCAGTGGCAATGTAGAGCAATTCTTGTGCAATAAAGATGAATTGTAGAAAATATTTTAAACAATGGACAAATTGCAGAAATTACAAAGACCCAGTGTGCACGTTGCTTCAATTAAATCAAATTATTCAACTTTTCGGGACATGGGTTCTAAAAATGCATTAAAAGAATTGGCCCATTGAATCAAAATGAAGAAATAAGCAGAAAATCGGAATAGGAATTAAGTGCTATCAAAATGAATCAAAACGAAATGCTGTGAATAAATCAAACCAAAGGAACACAACACATTTACCTTATCTCATTTATAACGCGGAGAAATAAAGAAATAAGAGCGATAAGGTCGATGGTGGAGGAAGATGTTCTTACCTTTGTGACTGTCGCCGATGGTGGAAAATCGATGTGAGGGTTGATGAAGGAAACTGAGCAAGAGATTGGGGAATAATACGATGAAGAGAATAGGGCTAGGGCTCAGTCGTAAAATTTGGGGGTTTTATAGAAAGTTGCGGCATTTTTAATCCAAACGCTGCTATAGTTGCACTCTATCGCTACGTTTACTTAAAAACGGCACTAATGTCCAAATATTTCACGGCGTTTGTGCGCCAAAACGTCACTAACGTAAGCCTCTATAGCGGCGTTTTCTTAAAAACGCCGCTACAATTCTATTATATTGCGGCGTTTATTAAAAAATGCCACTAAATATTAAATCTATTGCCACGTTTGAATAAAAATGCCACTAATGTCCAAATGTTTAGCAGTGTTTCTTGTTTAAAAACACCACTAAAGTAACCCTCTATAGCGGCGTTTTAATAACAACGCCGCTAAAGTTATATTATATTGCGGCGTTTATACAAAAACGCCACTAAGTCATTTCCCTTGAAACGGAGTTTGTTGGAAAAAAACCACAATTGATGAACATATTGCGGCATTTTTTGATACAAACGCCGCAAAAGTGTGGTCTATGGCGGCGTTTTTGAAACAAACGTCGCAAAAGTGTGGTTTATGGCGGCATTTTTTTATACAAACGCCGTAAAAAAGTATGGTTTATGGCGGTATTTTTGATACAAATGCCGTAAAAGTGTGGTTTATGGCTGCGTTTTTTATACAAATGCCACAAAAGTGTGGTCTATAGCGGCATTTTTCGATAAAAACGTCACTAATTACCTTTATTTATATAATATTAATTGATTTTAAATATTTCATTTCTTCTCTACATAAACTTAATTTACTATCATAACGCTTAATGTAATTAACAACAACCATATATTTTAATTAAGACACACGTTATGCATACAATTACTTAACAACAAAATACATTAAAATCCACTCCAACATTAAAGTTACGCATAAACAATCTTAACAGTAGTGTTCACTAGAATTTAGTCTTCATTGCTCCTTCGTGGGGAAAGGACGTAAGAAAGTTGTTTTCCTTGTTTGACGACGCATCGTTAAGTTTTTCCTCCGTGAAAACTCTATATGGAGAAACTCTTCATCCATTTCACCAAATAAATCCCCTACCTCCGGTTCACCAAGAAGACTCCATGCGCTCTTCAGTGCTTCACTTGAAACAGATAACGACCTTCCACCTAAAATATGAAACTTGATTGGAGGTGGCTTGGAAACATAATCAAACATTAAAAAAAATTAAATAGATGATATAAAGGTTTACTTGGAGTAACAGTAGAGGCAACGTCTTCTTCATTGAGGATAGATATTGCTTTTGCAATTGAAGATTCTTTTAACGCCACAGAGTTACCACATTCGTTTCTAAACATCGGGTATTTATCAACTCCTCTTTCATCGTTCTCAATAAGCTTTGAACATCCTACATGTGTACGATATATGAAATTTTATAGTAAAAAAATTAGTGCCACAAACGTTCAGCGATTAATTATTACATTCATTTAGGAGATCAGACATGGAAGGGTGTTTTGCAATAGGAGGGCTTTTCGGGTCATCGTCGAGTTTGGACGGCAAGTTCGGACTGATAGCCTCCCAACGATAATTTGATCCATCGTCAGAGCAAAGACGCCACGTGGACATTACGACGATAATTTCTCTTACTGAATGCAACACCTGCTCTTTGTACCACAATCATTTGTTCACGTTTTCAAAAGCAATTATTTTTCTATTCGAAAGCAAAAAACACTTCTCCTAAGCAGTAAACCAGTAAAACAATATGTATAGATATTATTTTCCTATTCGAAAGCTATTATATTTGTCCATTACGTTAGCTTTCTGGGTTTTCCCCATTTTCAGAATACCAACAAAAAAATAAATGAAAAAGTTCAGTAATGAGAGAAGGGATCAAACCGTGCAATCGTGATATAATTGTTCGCTAGTGAGAGGGAAAAAACTAGTCGCCAGGACATACAGAAGACGATGTTGGCTGCAATCGTATGAGGGTCGTTGTTGTACCAGAGAAATCCCTTTTAGGGAAGCAGCGCTGAAATGATTTTAGGGATTGGGCAGGAGAAAAGTATGGAGTATATATTAACCCTTTTACGGCGTTTTTTGAAAAAATGCCACTGTAGTGCATATTTTTGTGGCGTTTTTATAAAAACGCCACGATAAACAACATATTGCGGCGTTTTCCTACAAAATCCGCTATATTATTAATCTATTACGGCATTTTTTGCATAAACGCCACTATAAACAATACTATTTGCGGCGTTTGTTTTATAAACGCCGCTAAATTTCTTCTCTATAGCGGCATTTGTTAAACAAACGCCACTATAAATAACACTATCACGGCGTTTGTGTAAAAACGCCGCTAAATTGCCACTCTATTGCGGCGTTTGTTAAAAAAACGCCACTATAAATGTATCTATTACGGCGTTTTTGCTATAAACGCCGCTAAATTACCACTCTATTACGGCGTTTGTTTAAAAAACACCGCTAAAGTATCATTTTGTGGCATTTGGAATTTAAAAGCCGTGATATGCTTAAACTTTGTGGCATTTTCCCTTAAAACGCCACTAAAAACGACGCTACATAACACTTTTGCTGTAGTGAACTTGTCGTTTCCACAAAAGAAAAATTTACTCATCGAGGACGATGCTAACGTTATTATTAATGAGGAGTTTAGAGGCCGACGAGCTCAATCCATCAATCGCAACCGTACCGGCACCGGAAGAATCAAGATAGACATCACTAGAAATAACCAACGGAAGTGATAAAACCCTCAGGATACAAAGTGAGTGAAACCACGTCAAATAGTGGAATAAACTCTGAAAAGTACTTATTCTTATTTGAAAATCAAGGTAGCCTTTTATAGAAGGCTTTTTACAACAGAAGGTGTTAGAATAACAATGATAATGATGCTAACAAAATAACCAATTCAAAACAGACTGCTGTAAATATCCTAACAGACGATGTCCTCAGCTTCTAGCTCATGAAGGTCATGTTATATATCAACGGTATAGCAGAAAATAAGAAATTAGTGTAGATTAATAGAGAAATGCCACATCTCGATGGGAGATTCTATTCATGAAAAACAATATTGCATTTATTAGTTTTAAAATATAAATATATAATGGGTAAATTGAAAAAAAATAGATAAATTAAAATTTTGTTCCTAAACTACTTTAAATTTATAAAAAAAAATTATAATTTATATTTTATCTCAATTTCAGGAGTTAAAATAAAAACTAAACCGTTTTATTACATGTCATTCATCAAACTAACAATGCACTACTTCGGAAAAGACTTAATAAAATGATAACGTAAATGACTAAAATTGAAGTTTTTTTTAATTTAGTGAGTAAAAATGTATAAATATAAAAGATAAATGACAATTCCAATAGTTTACCTATAATTTTATTGATCTTTTATCAAAATTTATATCTAAATTATATTATATCAAAATATAATTGAGGTAAAGGTTATCAAGGGAACTCAATAGCAGAAGTTGTTGGAGATTATTACAATAAAATCAGAGGTAAAGATTTAATATGTGGTAAGAAGTTAAAACAAGATAGCAGAATTAGCAGGATCTAACCATAGCGGATTGATTAGAGAGAACTGACTTGAGTCTTTTCCAAACTTTGTACTGGACCAATTTTAAAAGGATATAACATATCTTAGTTGAATCATTGTTTTATATTATGCAAAAAATATAATTGAGATATATCTAACCTTTACAAAAGAATCAAATCTTTTATTAACTTTGCAAGTATCAATATAATTTTAAATTGGTAATATAATATAAATAAATTTTAATAAAAGATTAACAGAATTTTTATCTAGACTAGGGATTGGGCTAATAGCCGGTAAATTTGACCCCGACTCAATTATCTGAATCGAGACCTGAAATAGATCTGAACATAATGATATAAATTTGATCCGAAGTCCCAAAAAACCGAATCGAACTAAAATCAACCCGTATTTTAATAGAACCGAAAGTAACCCGAACCGAACCTAAACCGACCCAAAACCAACCAAACCGAAAATAACACGTATTTAATTTACCCAAACATGATATGAACCAAACACTGACCTAATTTTAACATGACAAATGAGTTATTTTTTTATTAAGCTAAGGTTATTACAAAGTAGTATTTATTTTAAATACTCTCAACGTACAATGAACGCTCAATCACCCTGCTGCAGCATCTAGTGCTCGAACTCGTGACCTCTAGAAACAACAACAATTCCATTAATCACTGAGGTAAGTTAATTTGTGCCCGATAATTGAGTTAAAGTGTATAAATATTTTATTTTTATTATTATCTATTTTTTTAGCATTGTGTTAAATAATAAACTATTAAAATAAAATCCAAGTACATAATTAATTATTTATTTGATTTGATTTGAATTTTAATTATTTTTATTAATTAAATATCTAAATTTAAAATTCACATACCTAATTAAATATATAATAATTAAATAAATCTAAATTTAATTTAATCTATAATTAATTAATTAATAAATAATTATGATGAAATTAATTTTTCTCCATTAAATATTTTTATATAATCTTATTCTAATTCAGTAAAATAATAATAACTTTATCATCTCGTAATTTATGTTAAACTTTATTTAATTTTTTATTTTTATTTAATAATAATTTATTAATTTAATATTTATTTTAGATTTCATTAATTAATGAATCAAAATATTAAATTAATCTTTAAATCATTTAAATAATAATTTATTTAATTCAATATTTCATTTTGGTTCTATTACCTAATGATTCAAAATTATTAAATAGATTTTAATTTATTTAAATCAAATTATAAATTATAAATGTAATATTTTACTTTAGAACTACTAAAATAACTTTCCAAAACTATTAAATTAATTTACAAATTATTTTAATTCCTTTGCATATGAAAAAGTACAATTATTTAAACTTAATATAAAAATAACTTATTTTTATACTGCACAAATAATTTTTTTTACAATAAAAGATATCTATTATTCTATTTATAATTAAAAATTAAAATATTATCGATGGTATTATATAATATCATTTATAAATATATTTAAAATAATATTTATTCAAACATAAATAGTATATTATTATTAATTTTAAAATTTATAATTAAAAAAATTATTTTTAATCAAATAGATCGTACTACAAACTTTTCGACTCGGGTCAATAAAAAACCATAAACTCTAACATATTTTATTGGTCGCATTTACGTTATATTATAATCCGTAAATGATAATTGAAATTGATGAAATTGAACAAAGATAATAAGATTTTAAAAAATCTCATGTTTTTATAAAAAAAAAATATATCAATAATTTTATATATACTTAATTTGACTCATACCCAACTCAACTCGAACTAACCCGAAGATCCAAAATTGATCCAAACCAAAAATAATTGATCAAATATTGACTCATCCCGAAAATTAATCGATTCAATTTGATTTGTCCCATAATCAACCGATCTGGTATTGACTTGAATTGAAAATTAACTTATCTAATATTGACCTAACTCGATACTCAAATCGACCCGACTTACTGAACACCTGAATAAAATCGAAACCTGATCAACATGAACCCAACCTGAACCTGACCCGGTTTAAGTCTATATCCTAAACAACCCGAAATGAACCTGACCCGGTC
Source organism: Hibiscus syriacus (assembly GCF_006381635.1). NCBI lineage: Eukaryota > Viridiplantae > Streptophyta > Magnoliopsida > Malvales > Malvaceae > Hibiscus > Hibiscus syriacus. Next base: position 1,542,677 of record NW_024062539.1, on the reverse strand, counting down.
TTTTAGACCTGATTTGAATCACATACCTAACACACTCGAGTAGAGCTGGGTATATGGGCTAAGGCCCGTGGGCTACCCGTTTAACCCGCGACCCGTGCGGGCTTCAGGCCTCAAAAATTGAAGATCGTTTAAATTGCGGGCTTTTTAGCCCGGACCGTTAAACCCGCGGGTTTAATGGGTATAACCGCGGGCTACCCGTGAAACCCGCTAAAGCCCGCTTAATTTAAAATTCATAAAATTTTAGAGAAAATAAACTTAAAGAATTTTATAGAAAAAGAAAATAAATTACCTATAAATATGATGTTACTTATAACTATTGTAGTTCTTCAATTTATTAGGGCGTTTGTTATAATTTTACCGTTGTTTGATATTTTTTTCATTTAAATATACATCATTATCATTTTGGTATTTAAATATTTTTTTATTTAATTTTGACTTTTATTTTTTTTCCATGAAGTATGTTATCTATTTTGTTCTTTAATTATAAAAAGTCATGTGATATTCTAATAATATATCACATGACACGTAATATTTGGATTAAAAATAAGAAAGAAAAGTAAAAGAAAAAATTTCTTGTTAGATTTGTATAATATTATGTTTTTAGTATTTCTCTAAAGTATCTATAAAATACAATTATTATGATCACTTGACATCTTTCTTGTTAGATTTGTATAATGTTTGACTTTGTTGAATTTTTATGTTTGAATTTCTGCTTTCAGACACTTCTGTGTCTTCATATTATAGCCTTGAATAATCGTGTTTTATAAAAGTATAATGTGGTTATTGTTTTATTTGTTTTTCAATTTGGTGATATAAGTTAATATTGGTTTTTTAAATTTGAGTTTAAGTAATTATATCATTATATATATATATATATATATATATATATATATATATATATTAATGATTAAAAAAATTAAAAAAATATTATTTTATAATCATTTCCGGCTATTTAAAATAAAATTTAAATATTATTTATTATTTTAACGGTGCTACCTTGCTCGATTATTTTTAAAGGTTTAGTAAGTTAAAACATTATTTTTTATTGCATTTAAAGTATTTAAAATTATTTCAATTTAAAGTGCCGCGGGTAAGCTGGTTTAGCCCGCGGGTTAAATGGACGGGACACGGGCCTTAAAATTTAAAACCGTTTATGAATGCGGGCTTTTTAACCCGTTCCGTTTAAACCCGCACCGTCAAAATCCGCGGGCTAAACGGGCGGGTAGCCCGTATACCTACCTCTACACTTGAATAGTAATATTTTTGTTTAAATTTTTAATTAGGTGAGAAAATAGGAAAAAATAATAAATTAATCACCGAGTTAACTGTAGATCGCCGGATCAAATAATTGGATATGACCGTTTGAAACGCTCACTCATCAAGGCAAATTTAAATTTCAAACATGTAAACTTTTCGTCATTACCCTGTTTCCCTCTTTGAATCTCCGCAGTTCCATTTTGCAAGAAGAAGAAAAGAAAAAATATCTAAAGATATCTTTCAATCATCATGTCGAAGATGAAATATGATCGGAAGCCACCGCTTGCTCCTAAATCGCCTATCCGTCTTCGTCCCCGCCGCTCCCTCCGAACAAACTCCACCTCTCTGCTAACCCCACCAGGTTATCTCCACTCAAGAACTGGTAACCATTTTTTGATTCATTTTACTGTAAAACTATAAATAATTTTCTTTTCATTTCATCTATTTTTTTTTTTGGTTAAAGGTACTTTAAAGAAATCCCAGAATCCAATTCATGCAAGGGGCGTTGAAGAAACTCAAATCCGACCCGAGTACCTCTCTTTTTCTTGCGAGTTACGGGCTTTGGCTCGGAAAGTTAAAGATGAACTCGGGAATGAGGAAAATGAGAAGGCTGGTTCAGGCGAGGAGACTATTCTCAGGGCCAACAAATCTTGTCCGGTGTTTGAGAGGGGCCGATTGTACGACGAGTACTCGTCGAGGAGAAACGAGAGGCTAAAGAGAAAGAAGGGTGAAACTGAGAACGAACCAAAGACGGGGCATCAATATCATCTTGGAGTAACAGTTGAATCTTCAAAGAGAAGAGGGTCGTCGAAGAAGCTTGAGAGCCTGAGGAAGTCAGCAATGGAGATGGAGACTCCAAGGTATCTGCTACGAAGCATGAACAAAGAGAATAAGAAGCCTCCTCTTCCTGTGTCAGTCACTGCCACTCAGAAAAAAACAGCGGCTAGAAGAGTTGATAAGCTCTGAAAATTGGGACTTCGGGATTTTTCTTCTTCAATATCAAGTAATTTTGAAGGTTTGAATATAGACTACAGATGTTTCGATCTCCCTAGTGTGTTTGGTTTCTGGTTACTCCAGACAATATTAGAATGAATATGAACATAATGCATTCACTCAGGCTTATTACATTTTGTTGCTGCGCACTGTAAGCAAAGCAGACTATTGTTGTTATCTACATAATATTTACAACTGCAAAACAAAATAAAATCCCATGCTTACTCGGTCCAAATACTATTATTATTCACAAAACAAAAGTTAGGCGCTTAGGCTTCAGTAATCAAATCCGTCCGGTAGATTTGTGTGGGAGCCGAAAAGCTTATTCATCTGACATTCAGTTCTCCTCCGTCTCTTCCACTTCAGGATCATTTAGCTTATTAGCCACAATCATTTTGTCTACAACAGAAGCTGTCTCTTCAATACTTTCCCGGTTTGCTCCGTACTTTTGCGATTTCTCATCAACACTGCCCAAGCAATGGTCATTAGTTTCTCCTGGATTCTGTTCAGCTCCGTGAGCTACCTGGGAAGAATTTTAAGAAATCTGGCTAAGCGGCCATACAAACAGGCACAGATTTGATCACCTACCAAGATAGTTGACTCTTCAACTTTCTCCTGCTCTGGTGTGTCGACTTTTGATGTCTCATCGACACCACTTAAGTTGGCGTCATTAGTTTCTTTAAGACTTTCGTCGACTTCATAATAAACCTGTGGAAATTTGTAAGTGATCTGTCAGTCTAAGTTTTCCTTCCATGGAAGGTACTAAGACCTTACAAAGTTCCAATAAGCCTAAGTGCACAATACTAAATATACACAATTATCCCATGCAAAGTATGATAAGTAGGAAGGCAGGTGCATTTTCATGCCAATTAAAAGAAAAACAATTGACTTGTTAGTAGGCCGTGATGGATATAAATGAAACAATATATTCAGAAAGACCGGCAAGAGATAATCATACCACGCATGTGTGAGCAGGTGACAGTACTTTGAAAGAATTAGGGCGATTGTTGAAGTTATTTTCAGGCACACCCGGAATTCCTTCAGGAGATGTAAAATGGTCCACATCATGAGCCACCTACCAGAATAACTAATTATATAGCATTACCAGGAGAGAAAACAATGCATGGATAAGAAAGAGAGACTTTAGATGCTACTGCTTCATTAGCAGCCGGTATCGGGGTAGACAAATTGTGGTTGCCAACTTACAGGAGCAGACCACAACCCATTCCTAGACCCAAGGAAACAATCAAAGTTGTTTTCATGTCCCCATAAAGGTTCACGAAATTAGTAGCTGTAGACTTCCAATTATATGGAAGAAAACAAGCTAGAGAACATGACTCTTATATCAAAAGAAATAGGCAAGAATAACAACAGCAGCAGGAGTTTCTTACTCTTCCATGCCCACCAAATTCCCAAGCATCACTATCCAACGCAACTCTATACTTCCCTGGCAAATCACGCCCCACTTTGTACCTGCATGTTTCGCACAATAGTCACTCGAAGAGTTTTAAGGTGCAAGTAATTACTTTCTGGCATATATAGATGAGTAGTCTCCATCCATGAATGGTTCCTTGTACAAACACAAGTAAAAAATATATGTCGTCATCATTTGAAACATACATACCCGTCATATGTATTTTCTGGATGAAAATTGAACACGAAAACAAGATCTCCCCTCTCAAAGACGATAACCTAAATCAGGAAATCATTATCGAATCCACCAAACTGAAATGGTTAAAACATGGCAACAGAAGGTTATAAGGCAGAGAAGAACTAAACAAGGGTGTAGTGCCATTATCTCTATCCGTTGGAAGTAAAAAGAAGAAAGAACAAAGATGCACCAGCATGATGACAAAACAAGAAACCATCCATTATACCATAATTGTTTGAAACTCATACAAGGAAATAATAATCTTGTTTGTTGGCCATTGCAGTCTTTTGGTTTTCCAATAGCCATCAAAAAGAGAGTGATAAAAAAGCAATTTGATATTTCTAAAATTTAGAAGTTCAATGCTAACAATGTCAAATAACTTTCATTAACAACAATGTGCATGTATTTCAGATGGACTGCTGCAATGGTCTTACTCTAACCACCAAGGCACCAACTGCAATTGCAGATTAACCTTGTTTTCTTCATCAGCGCAGCTCACCATCTACTTTGCCGATGAAAGGAATGAAATTTATCATCAAGTGCATTCATAGCTCTATCAAATGCATTCATGAACTGCAAAGCCAAATGCAAAGGGGAAAGTTTAGGTAAAGATTGCATGGGAGGAGCAAAGCACTCCTGAATGGAGAAAGATAAAAAAGTAAGATACAACAATGATTACTAGTGAAGAAACTTCAGTTTATAAAATAGATTATACTGATGCCTTCAAAGTTAAAAAGGCAGGTGAGCAGTGTTTGCGTTTTCACAATGATCTGCCCAGTGGAAAAATGCACGGAAACTTAAACAAATTCTTAACAAGGAAAATGATCATGGACCTTGTATCTTAAGCGATCGGTATCCACCAGGTTCCACTGTCTTCTGCACTTTTCATTACTCCACCCATTGCCTTCTCTCGGAAAGTCAATCCATTCAAGATGTCCAAACTGTACAAACATGCAGAAGAGATATAAGCTAAACTTATTTGTTAAAAGAGAAAACAAACCCTTATATTAGAAAATTGCCCTCTAGACATGTATATCCTATCACTCCCTTTTTTTAGTGTTTTTTTTACTTAAATGAACTGGGCAGATCTTCATCGCTTCATCCTACTTTCCTAGACTTAATATTATCTCCAATATCCACCAGAAAAAATATTGATGTACTGTCCAGTATGAAAAGTTGAGCCAGAATGTTTACCTCATTTCCCATAAAATTAAGGTAGCCCTCTCCTCCTAGTGCCCTAGTGATACAATGTATCATCTGCAAAAGAAATTTTAAATAAAGGAAAAATGTTAAGGGTGAGAAAGTAACAAATAATGAATTAAAAAAGAAAATGATCCATGCTGACGCAAAATATGATGGCTGAACAAAATAATCAAAGTTCCATATTTGCAGTTTTCAGAACAACTCAGGGATTCATGGTTGCTATAATTCATCAAGGAAAGACATTAAGGAAACAACAGAGAAAAGTTTATAAATTTCTTTGTCCATCAAGAAAAATGCTATTGTCTTGTCACCAACAATAGACTGCACCAAACAAGAGTGGTATCAGAGAAACGTGACAAATGGCAAAATGTACAAACAATTAAAGGAAAGGAAACATTAAGAAGTGCAAATGTGGTGTCAGATTCAGGGAAGGAGATCCGCTATGATTAAACATTTATGATTTACATCCTTTCAGGCTTTGCGTAGGGATAGAGGAGATAAGAAAGAGGACAGTAAGCATTTTATTGCTCAAGCGTTCTTTATGTTTTATCTCTTTCTGTCATCATCCAAAAGTGAGAAAAACGAAGTCCGAAGGAAAAGAAGCTCTGGTGTCTCATGAAGAAATGATTTAACTAAATTTAGAAATAGATTGGTGAGAAAAACAATCCCTCACTGTTTATACCTGATCATGACTTTCAGCATAGGATATACACTCCTCAGTGTCTCCTATTTTTCAAGTTCCAGGATAAATCCTTCATTGACCACTGTTCATCATTCTTATTCTTCAGGTAATCAAACTACTTGTCAGGGATGGCCATTGCTAGGCGGTAATCAAAACCAATTCCCCCTTCATAGACTGGCCTACCAAGTCCAGGGATACCAGAAACATCTTCAGCAATTACAGTCGCATCCGGCAAGATGTTATGTATCAGAGAATTGCCCAGCATTAAATAAACAACAGCACCAACATCAGTAGCCTCGCTGAAATATTCGTTGTAATTCCCTGTGAATGCCATGTTGATACCGTGGTGATGATACAACATGGAGGTCACTCCATCAAACCTAAACCCGTCAAATTTGAACTCCTCAAGCCACCACCTCAAGTTTGAAAGGAGGAAGAGAAGGACTTCCCAATTACCATAATTAAACAGTCGACTATCCCATAACTTGTGGTAACCTCTTTCTCCAGTGTGAAAATACGATTCCTGTGAACTTTGGCCAACATCAAAGCCATTGAGTCCATCAGTGACATTGTTACTTGCATGGCTGTGAACAACATCCATTAAGACCTGTAGACCTAAGCTGTGAGCTTTATCAATTAAATATTTGAGGTCCTCAGGAGTTCCAGATCTACTGCTTGCAGAAAAAAGTTTGTAACATGGTATCCAAATGATGCATAATAGGAGTGCTCCATTACAGCCATTAATTGTGCAGTATTATAGTTATTTGCCTTAATTCGGGGTAAAACATCATCAGCAAATTCTCTGTATGTGCTAATTTGTGGTTCTGAGCTACTCATTCCAACATGCGCTTCATATATTCTTGGGGCTTTAGGTTTTGGAGGACGAGGGTACTTAAACTCATACCTGCATTATCAATGAAGTGTACATTAAAAGGAACAATTTCTAGGTAACATGTATTAAAATTATAAAATCAGCAATATCAAAAGAATAAGGCATTCTCGGCTGGTGCATTGAATATATTTTAATTATCCAAAAAAAAAAAAGAATAAGGCAGCAAGTTTCCAATCTCAAGCGATATCAAACTGATTTCAGTAATGTTTTTTAAATTCTGGATTAAAAGAATACGCAAGTACTACAATGTCCAGAACCCTGCACCATACTGTTGTCTCTTCTTCTTTTTCCCCTTTTTTGGGCCTAGACACAACACTTTTGTTGACTGCTAACTATGTTTTTTTTACTTTAAATGAAATCATGAGTAAAAATATAAATCAAATAAAATCTGAAGAAACTGCACCTTTCTGAAGGTGAAGAATCCCAACGCACGCCGTCATATGGTGCTCCAAATGTGTTAGGTCTACAGTGGAATACTTAACCCAAGCAGGAATCCTATCTACCCAAACTCCATCACCATGCTTGAATCTGAACTTGAATTTTGAATTATGGGGAATAACAGGTTTTCCCTCGGAATCTGGAATTTTTATGCTCCAAACGCCAAATTGATTTTTTTCCATCTGGTAGTTGGAACCTTCCCATCCAATAAAATCTCCAACAACTTGTGCTTCCCTGCATGATGCAAAATACTCTAACCAAGCAAACAGATATATGTAGCTTGCTAGTAACAAAAGTAAGTATATTTGTGTTTCAGAAATCAAAAACTTACTGAGCAGCAGGAGCCCACTCACGGTAGGTAATTCCATCGTCTTTGTTAAATCAGAATTTCAAATTACCTATGAAAGAGGGTAAAAGACAGATTTCATTTGAACATTCTCATATAAGATACTGATTTTACTACTTAGCAAGAAACTTCATCATCGAAATAGCCTTTGATAAAAGCAAATCAATAAGCGCATGGCATTGAAATGACCTTTTGCAAATTCCTCTAACCCTCCCTCATACTTTTCAAAGAGAGTTTTCTGATCCACATATTTCTTAATTCTATATTGAAAGCGATCTTTAAATGGTCTGAGTGCAGTATCAACATCCAAGATACGGATGTGCTCTGCTTCTTCCTCGGAGGTTGTCATCGTTTAAGTATCCTGAACCATAACAGCTGATATTGGGGAGCCATAGCTGACCTAGAGGGGAAAGTAGAGCAGAGAAGATGAGTTATTCAACACCAAAACACTTACGATTCCATTTCCATATATGACACCAAAGATAGCTAAGGATTTCAATCAATTTTACATTTCATGGTGCGAGAAATTAGAAATACGTTCAATAGCGCTGATTAGGACTATTATTCATGAAAAAAAAATGAAGAAAACAAATCACGCACATAAAAGAAATCGTGCCCTTCGATACAAAGAGTTGTAGGGAAATAAATGTCGCCGAAGCAAATTTTGGGATTCACGACTATACTTAGCAGCTAGTTGTTTGGAAAGTTGATGATTAGTTGTTGAACACTGGGGGAACATAAACAAGTTAAACAGCCATCGAAGGAGTAGAAACGCCATTGCAAATGATCAAGTACTTCAAGAAATTAGAGTAAAAAGAGAAGACTGAATTAAAATAACCAAAGAGCGATTGTTGTTGGATGAAGGTGAGAAAGATCGAAAAGCAGAAGGCGTAGCGAGAAGACTCAACGAAGCCATCATCTTTGTGAATCCAAGATCCAGCCTCTCAAGCAAAGCTCAGCTCCATTGTCCCTTTGAAGCAAAGAATGGTTTAAACAGAGAGCAAAGCAATAAACACAATTGATCAGCATTAGCGCCAGATCCCATATTTATTTAATGGAATAAAAAATCTAGGCCGGCCGTCGGTCATTCAACGAAAAATAAGCAAAAGTAGTTTTGTTATTCAGCAGAAAAACAAGTGCTGCAGGTGAAATGATGATTGAGTTGCCTTCCGAGAGAGAGAAAGCATACGCTCACACGTTGCGACTCAGCTGCCCGTTAAAAATTCAGGATTTATTATTAGAGAAAATAAGTTAAGTGATCAAAAATGCCTTATAATATACGATTTTAATCATTTTTTTTTATTTACTAAAATGACTAACTAAATCGCAATGCGATCGATAATTCACAACGCGATTCTGACTATCGCATTGCGATTTTCCAAATTCGCGTTGCGATTTTCCTAATTCGTAATGCGAATACGTAAATCGCAATGCGAATACGTAAATTGCAATGCGAATACGTAAATCGCAATGCGAATACGTAAATCGCAACGCGAATCTGACTATCGCAACGAGATTCTGACTATCGCAACGAGATTCTGACTATCGCAATACTGAATTTCAAATTCGCAACTCGATTTCTGAATTCGCAACAGGTTTTAGTTTCGCAACACAAATGTTTTGGGTATATAACTACGCAGCAGCAACAACTCATAACCTAAATCCCTAAATCGCAACTCATTTCATCTCCATCTATCACTCTCTCCGGCGACATCCGTTCCTATATCCAACGACATCCTTCCCCATCCGGCAACAGGTTTTAGTTTCGCATTTCGTTTGTTTAGTAAATTAATTTACAATAATGAAATCATCTAATGTTGATCATGTTTGGATAGATTTGTGTTTTGGAGGGTCATGGGAGAATGTTCATGGTGTTTTACAATATATGCCTTTACCCATGAATCTTCAACTAAAACTGTCATTAAAAAAGTTAACTTATGAAACTCTAATGTTACGTGTTGCAAATAAATTGAATTTAGAGCCCCTAAGTGGATTTAGGCTATCTTATCAGAGAAATGGTAAAGTTTATTTGTTAACCGACAATGAAGATGTTGAACGATTCATTGCTTACGTTAGTGTTTCAAGTGATGATGTTACATTGTATGTTGTTGAACCTAGAAGTAGTAAAGTTGGGTCAGTAGCGGGTAGTAATCAACTAAGTTTTTCAACCCCAGTTTATGGTGCTCAAAATTTAATGGTTCCACCACAATTTCATCACCAAGCAAATATTGTTTCACCACATTTCCAATACCAAACACAATCTCAAAACCCACAACATTTCCCTAATCCAAATCCCAATCAACTTTCAGCACCAAATTCCGGTTTTTGTATTGACCAGTTAGACAATGATGAGCCAACAGAAAAAATTGTGAGTACTAGTCAGTATTCGAAATTTGATCTTGGTCAATACCCGGACTTTGATCTTGGTCAAATACTCGGATTTTGATGATTTTTCAGAAAAAGAAACAGACCTTGCGTGTAATGATTTTGATATTGGTCAATACGCGAATTTTGATGATGAAACAACCTTTGCCGAGGAAGATGTTGTTGATGATAATGAGGAGGAAGTTACGACTGTAAATGAACATGTTGAACATCCATTCTGTAATTCATATAACCCTGAAGAAGAAGAAGAAGAAATCCCCAAAGAAAAGTCCCGAAGAAAATGCCACGGGAGTATAACTGGAATATGCCAGAATTACTTCATATACCGGAAGAAGAGTTGGTAAAGATAACAGTTGATTGTTACACAAAAATTATTCGTATCAAGAAAGATGATTGTTTTGATACAAAGGAAGACTTGAAGATAGCTTTGTATACGAAATGTGTGGAAGATGACTATCAACTAAAAGTTAACAAATCAAGCAAAGATCGTTTCGAAACAAGGTGTATGATTGACAAAAACTGTACGTGACGTATGATTGCAAAGAGGATAAAAGATTGCGAAATGTTTCAAGTTAGGACTTTTATTGATAAACATACATGTTCAAGAACCCAAATTTTTCCTCACCATAGACAAGCAAGCAAAAAGGTGTTGGGTGGTTTTCTGGCTGAGTTAATGTTTTTGAATGGCAGGGTATATCGGGGACATGAAATTATGACTGACATGAATGCTCGGTTCAAGATTAGTATCGCATATTCTCAAGCTTGGAGAGCCAAATGTTATGCCTTGGAATTGTTGAAGGGTCGCCAGAAGCATCGTTTGCCCAACTGCCGGCTTATTGTCACAATTTAAAGCTGAAAAATCCTGGGTCGGTAACTCATATCAAAACAGATAGAGATGGACGCTTTGAGTTGTTGTTTATCGCCATTGGTGCTGCGGTTAGTAAATCAATATAATTTTGTTGACTCATTTTTGTTAGTTACATGCATTTCACATTTAAATGATTATATTTCTTGTGTATATGATTTTGTAGATTCGTTCGTTTATTACTTGCATGCACCCAGTTATTATAGTTGACGGAGCACATTTAAAAGGTCGATACCTTGGAGTAAACTTATTAGCAGTAGCCATGGATGCTAACAATGGGATACTGCCAATAGCTTACGAGGTTGGAAAATCTGAAACCTCTGATTCATGGACATGGTTTATGGGGCATCTTAGGGATTGCATAGGTCCTATTAGCAATCTGACAATCATATCCGATAGGGCAAACTCAATTGACAACGCTGTTAGAAGGTGTTTCCCAGATGTTTTTCATGGACTTTGTGGTGTTCATTTGTATAGAAATCTAAAATCAATGTCTGCTGGTATAAAAAATCACAAATGGACATACTGGAAGGTTGTAAAAGCTTATCGGGAAGTGGATTTTAATAAGCATATAAACTATTTAAGACGTGTTTTGCCTCAGTGTGCTCAAACACTAGAAGATGTCGGGTTTGAAAGATGGTCAAGAGTACATCAACTTGGAGCAAGATATGGTTTCATGACGTCTAGTAGTGCAGAATCAATCAACGCTCTAAGTCGTCATTCCCGGAAATTACCCATTACTATGTTAATGGAGTTTTTTCGAGCCTCTATTCAACAGTGGTACTACAAGAAAAGAAACCATGCAGGCATTATTTCTTTAAATTCGTAACTTATCATATATTTTACTAAGTATTATTTATTTAAATTTATAGGAACATTGGAACATCGTGTTACACCATGGACTGAAAAAAAGATAACGAAACGTGTTGTGAAGTCAACGTCATGGAGAGTTGAACCATGTTCAAACACTTTGTTTAAAGTACTGGATAATAACTTAAATGGGCTTGTCGATCTAAATGCAAAGACGTGTAGTTGTATGAAATGGCAAACATCTGGTTATCCGTGTGGCCATGTTATAAAAGTTGCTCTTCATCTAAACCAAGATGATTCAAGCGCATACGCTATGGATTGCTACACTACAGAAGCATATCGACAGACTTATGTCGAGATTGTCTACCCTATTCCACATCCTTCTGAGTGGAACATACCAGATGACTTACAAACAGTTTTTCCACCAGCCATGGACAGAAGGCTACCTGGCCGACCAAAAAGTCACGATCGTATACCGTCTAAGGGTGAAGAGAAGAAGAGATCGACATGTAGTCGGTGCAAGGAAAGTGGTCATACAAGGTTGACATGTGGATCACCAGTGCCATCACAATCATCTTTTTCCCTACCAAAATATGGATCCTCATCAAAATCCCAATCACAACTGGCTTCACCTTTTGGGACTGTTAACTTAGGTGATTTTTAAATGCAAACGTTGTATTATGTGTATATTATGTGTGAACTTTTAACATTTTCAGTTAGGCATGTATTAGTAACTTGAGTTTGAACATTTCTATGATATGTTCAGTTGTTATCACTTATTAGACATTCATTTGACTATCGCAACGCGAATATAACTATCACAACACGGAAATGACTATCGCAACGCGGAAATGACTATCGCAACGCAGAAATGACTATCGCAACGCGGAAATGACTATATCAACGAGAGAATCGCAATGCAAAATGAAAATCGCAACGAGAGAATCGTAATGCGAAAATGAAAATCGCAACGCGAATTTAGTTTCGCGTTGCGATTTTCATTTTCGCATTGCGATTCTCTCGTTGCGATAGTCATTTCCGCGTTGCGATAGTCTGTTTTGCATTCAACATAATGCAGATTGAAATCAACAAATCAACTATTACATTTCAATCAATTAAACAAGCACAAATAATAATTATGTACACATCAATTAAACAAATCAACATTTACAAATCATCTTTTACAAATCAATTAAACAATCAAAAATAATAATAAGAATTATTTCCTCATCAATTATTGAATCAACTTTTGCACCCATACATCCATTTCACGCAGCTCACTTCAAGATTAACCTGTAGAAACCAAACATTGAATCAACAACACTTTCTACACATCTAAAACCTACAAACAGCAAATTATTGAATTCTAGCTACTTAACCAAACATTTTCAAACCAAAAAGAGTATATATGTTTAACAACACTTGCATTTTGACTTACAAATTGTTTATGGACACTTTCATAATGCGGATACAGGTAGACAACGTCTCGCATATATCGCTCTAGCCATAAAATGCCGAAACCACAAGCCTACTGCACCTCTATCTCTATCGGTGGGAGGTAGGAACTGTGTACTTACTATCGTCAAACGCTCCAAGCACATGCATACGAGAGGACCACAATCCCCTCTGGCTTCCTTTGTTTGTTGTGGCGCGGTCTCGTCTCTGATAACTGTAACATTGAACTTCTTTGGCTTCTTGTTTCCAGAATTAGTCCAATAATTAATTGCATCCAAGAATTTAGCCAAATGAGAGCTCCATCCCTTAATAATATCTCTCAAATCAGACAATGATATGTAATTTATCATGCTGTCATATACTATTGTCTTTAGGGATGGGAGCTGAAGCTCGACGAAAAGCCAATGAGTACGTTCCAAAAAAGGGATAAACACCTGCATCGAAATGTAATAATTCAAATTGCGCACTTATTTATGAACACCTTTAAAATATTTAAACAAATAAATACTAACCTTATCGACCTCCCACCATGCAGGATAAAGTTTAGCTTGTCCATTAGCCAACACATATGATTCATGTCGTTGATTCTTCAAGTGAACTACGTGAAAAGACGTCGGCATAATTGTATATCGCGTTTTTTTATATTTTTCTTCAATTTCCTTACAATTAGAAGACGTGTCACCCATGCATCAATATGCTATTTTACAAAAAAAGACGTAATGGCACGTGAACGATGGGGGAGACCTCTTGAACGATGACAGGTGAGTCGGGCTTTTTCTTACGGATTCTTCGCACTGTTGGGGTGAACGGAAACGTAATGGCACGTGCACGCCGTCTGATGCGTGAACTTCGTCTTGCAAGAAAAACCCGACGTAGAGCATCCACCTTAGCGGGCCACTAAAAATAAATTAATACATAAATCAGTAAATAAACAGACATGATATTAAACAGTGAAAACAAAGAAAAATATATTTCAAACTTCCACGGTATTCTTCCAAGTCATTATTATATCATTGTTCACAAAATGCATCAGATAACATTCCAGAAGTAAGCACTTATATAAACATTTAAAATGACAACATATAGGTTTAGTGCAGGTTCAATGATAACATAAAGAGTAGTAGTTTATTCTTGAAACTTAAATTTTTAACACTGTGAAGTTAGTATTTGTCTTTTGGTTGAAGTAATGCAATTCATTCAAGTTTCAATTTGCAGACGAAGAATAGAATCTGAAACTTAAAATTGCAACGCGAAAATGACTATAGCAACGCGAAAATGACTATCGCAATGCGAATTTGACTATCACAACGAGAGAATCGCAATGCGCGAAAATGACTATTGTAACACGAAAATGACTATCGCAACGCGAAAATGACTATCGCAACGCGAAAATGACTATCGCAATGCGAATTTGACTATCGCAATGAGAGAATCGCAATGCGATTTTCATTTCGCATTGCGATTCTTTCGTTACGATAGTCAAATTCGCAGTGCGATAGTCATTTTCGCATTGCGATAGTCATTTTCGCGTTGCGATTTTGTTGTTACGATTTTCTCGTTGCGATAGTCATTTTCGCGTTGCGATAGTCATTTTCGCATTGCGATAGTAAACTATTCTTCTTCTGCAAATTGAAACTTGAATGAATTGCATTACTTAACCAAAAGACAACCAAAAATAAATATTAACTTCACAGGGTTAAAGAATAAACAGTTAAACAGTATTGGTAGCAACCGAATGAATTTACTAAGCAATCTAAGTGAAATTACGAGTAAATTTATCATCAAGTTAAATATGAAAAATATTAAACTTATCTCGTTGCGTAGAGTATGAACCTCGTTCTGCAACGATGCTACAATCTCACGTAGAGCTGCTACCTCACCACGTAAAGTAGACACCTCAACACGCCATGCACCATTGTCATCGCGTAAAGTACCGACCTCCTCACGCAAGGCATTGACCTCATTACGTAACTCCCCTAACTCATCCCGTGGAGGTGGAGAACAGGGAGATAAACGTCGTGGCATCTTTGCCGGTCGCCTATCATGAGGTGATGGTGGAGAAGATGCTCGATGATGTGACAGAATAGGTGATGACTCTCGTTGTGGAGGTGTATATTCGGGTCGATCAGGTGATGGCTCTGGGTAAGGTGATGGCTCTCGAAGTGGTGGCTACTCATCATCCGTGCTATCAAAAAAACGCTTACTAGCTTGCCACCAATCAGTGGCAAGCTCAGCTTCCGTGGGTGTCAGCCTCTGTAATGGAGTGTTGGCCTCCTAACAATATAAAAGCTCAAACAAAGTTAAACGTGTACTAGTAATAACTTGTTTATAAACATATGATAGTATTTGTGTTAACTTACATTATTTATTGTAGTATACGGTAGTAAATTTTCCCATTGCTGCAAGGACCGTTTCCTCTTCCAGGAAATAGCCCTAGGAATATCATTAGAAGTTTTTAATGCATATGTCTGCATGGCGGGAAAGGCCTCAAATATCCAAATCTACAAACAATATAATAACAAACATTAGTAATTGTTAAAGAATTAATTATAATTTTGGAAACATTATATAAAAATTATTACCTTAAAGGCCCAAATAAAGCCTGACAAAGTGTATTTGGAACCATCGCCACACAAACTTTTCCGATCATCAAAGGCATACGACAACTTATTCCATGTAGCTTTCCATAGATACGAACCCCACGGAAATATGTTCCATGCATTTAGGTCATCTACCAATTTAATTAGATCATTAGGAATAGGTTGTCGGGCTTCTCTGCCTAAAAAGCCGGCTTGCAAAAGTATTAGAAGGCATACTCGGACAACATCGACGTCATCCATCCGAGTAAAACCATCTTTCTTATTCAATAATCTCGTCAAGTCTTCCATGTGTAAATTCGACAGCTCAGGAAAAACCCGGGAAAACCATGATAGGCAGGTAATATATCTAGTGTACCGTTCTACATCATCGTGTCTGAAGCGCAGACCGGTGATTAAGAAAAACTTCTCCCGCCCAAAACACGTATACGCCGGTGGAAAATCAAACCATATCTCTTCATCACGACGTTGTATAGTCTCTGGTAGATCGCTAGTCATTGTTTGAAGAAACAGATGGGTCAACATAGTATCTCCACCCGGATGTTGTACTTTCAGCCATGGCCCAAAGCAAGTATCCTCAAATATTTTTCTTTGTGCAGGTGAAAGCTTCGACACAATTGTTTTGGTCAGGCTTACTTTATTTCTTAAGGTCAATTGAGCCGAATAAAAGTTCTGCAAAAACAATAAATATACAAAGTTAGATATACCAAAAACTACACTGTGAAAATATAACAAGAACAATAAACATAAAGAGTAGTAGTTTATTCTTCAAACTTAAATTTGCAACACTGTGAATTTAGTATTTGTCTTTGTTTTTTGGTTGAAGTAATGCAATTAATTCAAGTTTCAATTTGCAGAAGAAGAATAGTTTCTGAAACTTAAAATCGCAACACGAAAATGAAAATCGCAACACGAAAATGACTATCGCAACGCGAATTTGACTATCGCAACGCGAAATGAAAATCGCAACGACAGAATCGCATTGCGATAGTCATTCTCGGTTTCAAATACTAAAATTGAAAGAAACTTGAATGGATTGCATTACTTCAACCAAAAGACAAAACAAAGACAAATACTAACTTCATAGGGTTAAAGACTAAACAGTTTAGCAGTATTGGTAGCAATCGAATGAATATAATCAGTAATCTAAGTGAAATGGTTAATCTATTATTGAAAACACCAGTAAACTTATCATCAATTTCAATATGAAAAACCTAATAATAATGCAAAAATTTCGAAATAAAAAATAATTAAAAAAACTAACCCTCGGTGGTTGATTTGGTTGATTTTCCATTTCTGACCGTGAATGATTTCGCTGGAGATGGAGACTGATATCGTCGGAGATAGGGACGGATGTCGCCTTAGAGAGTGAGAGATGGAGATGAGACTGAGTTGTGATTTAGAGTTTTAGGTTATGAGTTACGATTACGGGATATACTGTGGACGGTTCAGTGTTCCGATATATTAATATATTCGTGTTTGGAATTTGAAAAAAAAAATACGCGTTGGATACGAATGGCGCTATGTAAATCACATTGCGATAGTCAGATTCGCATTGCGATTTACGTATTTGTATTGCGATTTACGTATTCGCATTGCGATTTTCCAAATTCGCGTTGCGATTTACGTATTCGTATTGCGAATTAGGAAAATTGCAACGCGAATTTGGAAAATCGCAATGCGATAGTCAGAATCACGTTGCGAATATGGAAACTGATTTGCGATACCGGAGATCGCGTTGCGAATTATCGATCGCATTGCGATTTAGTTGGTCATTTTGGCAAATCCAAAAAAAATTGGTTAAAATCGTATATTATCAGGCATTTTTGGTCACTGAGGTTATTTTCTCTTATTATTAAAATGAAAACCCGCCTGAAGAAGCGAAGATGATCCAACGCTTCATGCAGTACTAATTACTCCAATCTTATCCGTTAATATGAAAAGGCTTAATATCAAAATAGCCAATCCCTTTGGTCGAAGGTAATATGAAAAGGCTTAATATCAAAATAAGTTTTCAAATTGTACCCTATTATCAAATAGTTGTCTAAACTACTTTTTAACTCATACAGGTGCATAACGTTACAAACGTTACCTATTTAGGTACTTCAACTATAATGTTCGTTAAATAGCCCCGTTAAGTGAAACATATCGCAATCTTGAACTTTTAAAATTTTTATTTTTCATAAAAAATAAAAATATTGTTAAAAAAAACCAAATGCATCTTCCCCCTCCCCTTCCTTGCTCTCTCTCTCATCCCCTTTCGTTATTTCCATTTCCATGGCCAAACGACCAAAATTCAAACGGCCAAAATTCAAATGGCTAACCAAATGGCTAAGAGAGACCGCCACAGTCAGATAAACAGTTAATTACTACCTTCGACCAAAGGGATTAGCTATTTTGGATTTTAGTGATCAGGGATTGAAGTTCATAAATTTGGAATTTTTTGGGTTTTAAGATGATAGCAATGGTTATGATCGGTCAATGGGTGGTCGACGACGTAAGGGTGGTCAGTCATCGGTGGATAGGTGGCCGGAAATGACTGGCGGTTGAAGTAAAAGGATTAGAATAAGATATTTAGGGAGTTTGGGGGTATTTTTGATATTTTAAAAGATTGGGTCTTTTTCGAAAATAAAATATTTTAAAGTTTGTTTAAAAAAATAAATTCTCAAAATTACCAAATTGTGACATGTGTCACTTAATATGTTTTTTAACGGTCGTTTAAATCAAGACACCTAAATGTATAATGTTTAAAACGTTAGACACCTAAATGAGTCAAAAAATAATTTAACCACCTTTTTGGGAATCATAGTATAATTTGGGCACTTATTTTGATATTAAGCCATATAGAAAAATATATCTCAGCACTAACCAAACCACCTTAATTTTTAAGGATTTTATTGTTATTTTTAGGGTAAACTACATAAATGACCACATAACTATAGGTTGGATCACGAAATGACCATCATTTTCAAATTTACGTCAGTATGACCATTGTATTATTTAAATGGGTTCAAAATAGTCACCGCCGTTAACATTTAACGGAGGATTTTACGTGGTAATTAAAAAATTGTATAATTAGGGCACGAGTCCTTGTAAATTTACGTGTCCGAGGCACTGACACCTTGCTTTGTTTTCTTCCATTTTGGTCACTATTTGTATATGATTTGTTTCCTTGTATTTTCATTTAATCCAAATTGACCTCGATTCTGTTTTTAATTTCTCTAATGCCTTAATCTGAGGATTAACTTTAAAATACTTTATTTAGTCATGTATTCAATTTATAGATTAAATCCCTTAGATTTTAGAATTAATCAATTTGATCACCAAGATTAACTTTAATTATTAATTTTTAATTAGGTCCTAATTTCAATTTAATTTGATAAATTTATTTCTACAATCAAATTGTAACACATGTCACAATCTTATGATTATATAATTTGAATATTAACTATAATATATAATATATATATTTTATTATTAACTATAATATATATATATATATATATTATTATAATTTGAATATTAAATTATTTTTAAATGATTCATATATATAATCATTATAAAATAAATATGAAAACAATAAATTTAGTTTAAAAATATTAAAATCTTAAATCAATTATAAATAAACTATTAGTTTTTTTTAGTGATTTAAGTGTTGTCATATTCTCAATTGGCTTAGATGTAAGTTTTCACTTATCCATTTTTATTTTTTTATCATTAACTATAATATTTAATATATTATAATTGATTCTTAAATATTAGATTTAGCTTATTGGTTAAGTCATGTTTGATTACTAATTCATTATGGGTTCAAATCCAATTAAGTTATTTTAATTTTTTCTGCCTAAACTTGATAAAGTTATATAACACATGTATTATCTTAATAACCAGCGTGAGAATTAGCTCAGTGGTTAAGGCATGTGTAGGTTACCCTTGGGGCCCAAGTTAGATTCCTTGTGTTAAAACGCAATTGGATAAATAAATATATTAAATTAAATTAAAATTAGGACTTAATTAAAAATTAAGAATTAAAGTTAATATTGGTGATCAAATTGATTAATTTTAAAATCTAAGGGATTTAATCTATAAATTTAATACATAAATAGAATAAAAGATTTTAAAGTCAATGCTCAAATTAAGGCATTAGACAAGTTAAAAACAGAATTAGGATTAAAATGCATTAAATGAAAATCTAAGGAAACAAATCATACACAAGTAGTGAACAAAATGAAAGAAAACAAAGCAAGGTTCCAACGCCACGAATATGTAACTTATAAGGACTCGTGCCCTAATTATTATCAATTTTGTTAACTTCCAAGTAGATACTTCCGTTAAGTGTTAGGGACATGTTGCTATATTGAAACCATTTAAATAGTTCAGTGGTCATATTGATGTAAATTTGAGAATGGTGGTCATTTCACGACCCAACTAATAGTTATGTGATCATTTATGTAATTTACCTTTTTTTAAAGGTTTTGGACTCGAACACCACATATACACTATCTCATATTCATCTCAAAATTATCAAAAAAATATATATGTTTCGTTATCACTTCTCTCTTTTATATAACACCGACATACGAAATAATGCGAAAATATAATTATTATATAAAAATAATGGTATCATCTGAAATTATTATTATCGATGAATTACGGTTTTATTTTAACAGTTATCATCTAATTGCGATAATAACATACATTATTCTTATTATTGTTATGTTATCCTAAAATAAAATAAAAAATTCAACAGTATATTGCAACAACTAGAATTATTATGTTTTATAATAAGTTGTGTAAATTTAAAAAGATTTATGACCGCGATACCCACAATGACTACAATAGCATCTGTTGTATTCGTAATTACAATGAACAGAACACAATCATATCCCGATTTAAATCCCTGATTAACGAAAGCAAAACTTGATCTGTCTGAAGGACCATAACCACAAGAAACGACATAGAAATGGAATTAAAAGGAAAACACATAATCCACTAATCAATTAACTCCCCTCTAAAAGTGAAAACCCATAAGACATTCATTTGTCCGTCGACGGAGAACACATTGTCTTAATCGGACCTTCACCAATGTCCTTTATAGATACCTTTAATGTATCCTCAATAGCTTTTACTTCCATCACTATATCAAAAAAGCCATTTATTTTAGTTCCCAATGGAGTTTTCCTGGTGGCAAAAATGGAATGCCTCTACCATAAGAACATTGAAAAGAGTTCTTAAAGAGGCATTTTTGCGCATTCCCTTTGAGTTTTCCTTGTCACTTACATTGAAGGGACAGATTAAGTCTAATTTTTTTTTTAAAGATAAATGGGTCTCGTTAAAAAATCCTAAAACGGGAAGAGATAAAAGAGTACTTGATTATTAACTAAACTCAAATAAAGCGGTTCATTTAACTTGAGAAAATAAAACCGGACAAACATATAAAAGTAATACACCCCAAATCAGCAGCCTCTGGAAAAAAATGGCATAAAAGCAAAACTATTACCTTTGCAACAATGCCAACAGAACAAGTTAAAATAGGAAAATCATCAACCTTTAAGACACTTCGTCGAATCCCTCTTTTAGCTAGAGAACCTACTTCTACGTTATTAGCCCTTGGAATATGACGAATAGACAGCCAACCCCTAAGAGGCATTCAGATATGCAACGAATATCAGAGAGAAAGGAGGAAGAGACCTTGCAGGGTTCGAGATCCAATAGACCATAATTTTTGAGACAACTCTCAATCAAAAGATTAAATTTCTCATACCAAGGAAGGAGTAAAACTCGAATTTGATAGCAAGAATCTCTATCAAAATCACAGACCCAGAGCTAACACAGTGGGAGATAAGAGTATTCCTGATTCAGCTCGAAGAATGCCACGAGCCTCGCCTAAGTTCTCGTTCTCCTTTTACGCATCATCAACATTCATTTTCAACCAGCCGAGGAGGGAGGACACCAAACATTTGTAGTCGGAAAGGGACTGATATTAGAAAGGGAGCCATCAACGCTAACAAGACCAGCAAGGAAATCGTCAATCGAAACTACGACTTCCGGGATTTAGTCAAACACCAACACGCAACTCTGTACTTAATAATGAAGATCAGCTGAGAAAAATCTAACTCTTTCCCCCTAAAGGTGATATCATTCCTAAAAAGCCATTGCGAAAAGGAAAAATTTCCCATATAATAGTCTTTTACCCTTGGGCGAGCTTCCCCATGCTAAGAAGAATGATTCTAGAGCTTGAGGGGAGACCATAGAGATGGGAAGTTCTACGGTGCGGAAGGCTTAAAAATGATTAAAATAAAGTGTTATCAAATTTGTTATCGTTTAAATAATAAAATTGATAAAAATTATTTAAAATTTTCTGGTAATTACTTAAAATATTATGTTAATCCGGTTATTTTTTAAGCCTAATAATGTTTTTGATATTTTTTTTTAATTTTATTATTTAACACTAACAAAATCGATAACATTTTATTTTAACTTTTTTTAATCTGTCGCACCGAAATTATCCCATGTTCCACGATGCAAAAAAAATACAGCCAATACCTGCCAAGTAATGTGACACGAGAAAAACAAATGTTTTATTAATTCAGGGAGATGACGACAGAAAGGCACGAAACCTTCACTGTTGTCGAGACTCCCCTTTTTAACTACACTTTAACTGGAGTGCGACGATGGAGCACCATCAATACCAATGATTCAACTCTTGGAGGCGCTTAACTGAGTCAGACCACCTTTTCTTCGTGTCTAATTTGTTCATGTTCTTCGTGTCTAATTTGTTCATGTTCTTCGTGTTTTCATGCAAACCCACGAACTTACCCTATCTCTTACCTAATGCTTTGAAGAAATTTTCATTCCAGCAGTGCAGCGGAACGCCCATAAGAGACACCTACCAATGCAGTATCAGGGGAATATCATCCCCATGGTCAATGACTCAATAACTGAAAACAAAAATTGATCTCATTTTTATTCAAAGGCCAGAGTTTATTAAAGAGGTCTTTAGTGTCCAAAATAATAAGTACCGATTCACGGTCCAATCCCCATTTAACAACCTTAATCGGAAACCCATCATTCTAGACCAACTCCCTGATAGAGTTTGTTAGTCAAATAATTAGGAAGCTTGTTGAATAAATCCCTATGTTTATGGGATTTTTAGCAGTTTATTTTTAGTGGTTTCTTGATTTTCTCATTTTCAGTTAGTATGTAGGGCTATAAAATAGCCCAGTATATTTCTGTTGAATGATAACAACCGTGCATCATTTTTCTCCATTGTTTTCTATCTCTCCCATTACATTTTTCTTGTTCCTAACATTTTGGCATCAAGAGCCAGTTCTTTCCTCAATTGATGGCAACAGAGGGATCGTTTGTGCAGCCAGCAGTTCCAAAGTTTGATGGGTATTATGATCACTGGGCAATGCTAATGGAAAACTTCCTACGTTCAAAGAGTATTGGGGATTGGTGGATAATGGCATTCCTGTTGCAGCAGAAGGTGCTACTGATGCACAAAGAAAGTACGTCCAAAAATTAAAAAGTGGGTGTCTATTATAAAAATTTTGGGTATACAAATTTTTTCCCTATTTTCATTAACAAATTAAAATGATTTAACATTTTTCTCGAAATAATAGGCGTGCAGTGGCTCCCATGGTTGAAGATCAGAAACTAAAAACTTTGAAAGCAAAGAACTATTTGTTTCAATCTCTGTATCGTACAATTCTGGAGACGATTCTTAACAAGGATACATCAAAGAGCATATGGGATTCCATGAAGAAAAAGTATCAAGGTACAACACGGGTCAAGCATGCGCACCTGCAAGCACTTCGTATAGAACTTGAAACTCTTTATATGAAGGTAGGAGAGTCTGTTAATGAGTTTTTTGCTCGAACTCTTAATACAGTCAATAAGATGAAGGCAAATGGTGAGATGATGGAAGATGATGCTGTTGTAGAGAAGATTTTGAGATCCATGACTTGCAAATTTAATTACGTTGTTTGTAGCATTGAGGAGTCCCAGGATACAAGAATCCTAACCATTGATGAATTACAAAGCAGCCTGCTTGTGCATGAACAACGTATGGGATCTCACGATGAAGAAGAACATTCTTAAAAGATTGCTCATGGAGAACTTTTTGGGGGAAGAGCTAGAGGTCGTGGTGGCTTTCGAGGAAAGGCAAGAGGAATAGGCAGACGCAACTTCGATAAAGCCATGATAAAATGCTACAAATGTCATAAGCTGTGACATTTTCAATGGGAATGCTCAAGCAAAAAGGCGAATTGTGCTGAGACTCAAAAGGAGATGTTATTGATGGCTTTTGTCAATACAGAAGTTTCCGCCGCAGAAGATACTTGGTTCCTTGATTTAGGATACAACAATCATAGGTGTGGTATGAAGCAATATTTTTCTAGTTTTCATGCAGATTTTAGAGATACGGTGAAACTTGGCAACCACGCAAGCATAGCTGTACTTGGAAGGGCTAATGTAAAGCTGCAAGTGAATGGAATGGTACATGTAATCACAGGGGTGTTTTATGTGCCTGAACTGAAGAGTAATTTGCTGAGCATCGGTGAATTGCAAGAGAAAAGACTAGCCATATTATTTCAACATGACAGATGCAAGGTATATCATTCAGAGAAAGGTTAATGTGGGATACAGAGATGTCTGGAAACTGCATGTTCAAACTATATGAAGTATCTCAATCCACGGAGTCAACTTGTTTCAACACAACTTTGGAAGAAAAGGTTCAATTTTGGCATCGTAGATATGGTCACTTAAGCTATAAAGGACTGAAGACACTTCAAGACAAAAAGATGGTCACAGGGTTACCACAATTGAAGACGCCCTCAAAGCTATGTGTTGATTGTATGGTGGGAAAGCAACAAAGGATCCCATTTCCAAAGAAAACGACTTGGAGAGCAACACAAATTCTTCAGTTAATTCATGCAGATATTTGTGGACCAATTAAACCCGCTTCTAACAGTGTAAAGAGGTACTTTATCAGTTTTATTGATGATTTTAGTCGGACAATTTTGGTCTACTTTCTTAAAGAAAAAGCGGATGCCTTTGCTATTTTTAAACATTTTAAAATTCATGTTGGGAAATAAATAGATTCAGCTATCAATTGTCTACGCACTGATCGAGGTGGAGAAGTTATGCCACAGGAATTTGAAAGTTTTTTTTTCTGATCATGGTATTCAAAGACAACTTACAGCTGCATTTACACAGCAACAAAATGGAGTCGCATAGCATAAGAACAGGACAAATATCAACATGGTTCGTAGCATGCTCTCAAGAAAAAAGTTCCCAAAACTTTCTGGCTTGAAGAGGTAAATTGGACCGTACATGTTCTGAATCGAAGTCCAACTCTTGCCGTTAAGGATCGAACCCCGGAGGAAGCTTAGAGTGGAATCAAACCTTCAATTAAGTATTTTTGTGTTTTTGGTTGCATTTCTCTTGTTCATGTGCCTGACAAGAAGAGAACTAAGTTAGATGATAAAAGCTTACAGTGCGTATTGTTGGGTGTTAGTGATGCATCTAAGGCTTATAGACTTTATGATCCTAACAGAAAATTTTAGTAACTAGAGATGTTGTGTTTGAAGAAAATAGATTTTTCGACTGGGATCAAAAGTACGAGACAACAATCGAGTGTGAACTGAAGTTGAATGAAGAGGACAATGATACAGTTGAAATAGAGCCACAGGAAGAAGGAAGTGAATCTGATTTAGACACTGATGTGGAAGCTGATCAACACTCTTCCTCAGATTCTTTGCATGGAGATAGCAATCCCAGCTCAGATCAAGGACAAAATAGCCGACCACCAGGCTGGATGCAAGATTATGCGACTGGAGAAGGGCTCTCCGAAGAAGATAACGAAGCTTATTTGGTGATTTTTGAAACATGTAATCCTCTGTATTTTGAAGATGCTGTTAAAAGTGAAAAATGGAGAAAAGCAATTAATGCAGAAATTGAAGCAATCGAAAGAAATAATACATGGGAATTAATTGAGCTACCTCAAGGAGCAAAGAAGGTAAGAGTAAAATGGGTTTACAAGACTAAATTCGATGAAACATGTTAGGTTGAAAAATACAAGGCAAGGCCTGAAGTCTTTGCACCTGTTGCACGTATGGAAACAGTTCGACTAGTTGTTGCATTTGCAGCGCAAAAAGGATGGACTATCCATCAACTAGACGTGAAGTTTGCTTTCTTACATGGTGAACTAAATGAGACCGTTTTTGTGGAGCAACCAAATGGTTACATCAAGAAAGGAAATGAGCAGAAGGCATATGTGCTAAAGAATGCGGTCTGTGGGCTTAAGCAAGCCCCCCATGCGTGGTAGAGTCGATTAGAAGACTACTTCATCAAAGAGGATTTCCACAAATGCACTTATGAGCATACTTTGTTCATTAAAAGGCGACATGGTAAAGTGGTAATCGTTAGTGTATATGTTGATGATTAATGAGTTCAACGATTCAATGAAACTTGAGTTTGACATGACAAATCTTGGGAGGATGCGATATTTACTTGGTGTTGAAGTTCTTCAAAATACTAATGGCATATTTATCAGTAAATGTAAATATGCATTAGAGGTGCTCAAGCGTTCTGGAATGGATAAAAGTAACCCAGTTCAAAATCCAATTGTCCCTGGATTTAAGCTCGCAAGGGATGAGAGTGGGGTTAAAGTGGACACGACTTATTACAAACAAGTCGTGGGTAGTCTTATGTACCTTAAGGCAACACGACCTGACATGATGTTTGCTGTAAGTCTTTTAAGTAGATAAATGGAAAATCCTACTAAGATGCATTTGCAGGTGGCAAAACGAGCATTGAGATATTTGAAGGTACAACTAAATTTGGGATTTTCTACAAGAAAGGAGGAGATGAACAACTTATTGCTTACACGGACAGCGATTACGCTGGAGACGTAGAAGATAGGAAAAGCACTTTGGGTGTGTTTGGTTTACGGAATGTAAGATTACCAGTGGGAATGTAAGATTACCAGTGAGAATGTAAGATTACCAGTGAGAATAAAAGATTATCAGTGGAAATAAAAGATTACCAGTGGGAATAAAAGATTACTAGGGAATAGGATTACTGAGAATGTTATATTTTGTGTTTGGTTGGTTTAGCAGGAATGTAATATTACCGTGTTTGGTTAAAGGAATAAAAGATTATTAAAATGTATATATGATCAAATTGTCCTTAGTATATATTAGTTTTTTAACAAGTTGAATTCTATTATAATATTACTATAATTAATTTATATATTTTCTTTAAAAAAATTAAATTCATAAAATTTATATAATTTTTTTTACAAAATTGAAAAGATAAATAGGTTTAATGAAAGGGTAAAATTTTATTTTAACCCCTGAACTTCATTTAAAATTTTAATTATAGATTTTTTTTGTAAATCTAAAATAGTTTAAGGATAAATTTTTAATTTAACCTTCGTAAAATTTTTATTATTCAACGACATAAGAATTATATTTTTGAAAAAAAAATTACATTCCCGGTAATATACCCAAAAAATCCACTGTTAGTAATAAAAGATTATCGAGAATGGGATTACTGGTCAACCAAACAGGGGAATTAAGATTTCATTCCCCCGGTAATACAACATTCTTTGAACCAAACTGAGCCTTCAAGATATGTATTCCATTTATGTTTAGGAGCAGTGTCATGGGCTTCTAAGAAACAACCAGTTGTAAGTTTATCTTCTATAGAGGCAGAATATATGGCTGCTACATCATGTCCATGTCAGACCGTATGGTTGAGAAGGATTTTAGCGAAGTTGGATAGGATTAAAAAGGATGCAAACATTATTTTCTGTGACGATAGGTCTACCATTAAACTCTAAAAGAATCTAGTAATGCATGGTCGTACTAAACATATAGATGTGCGCTTTCATTTTCTTCGAGAATTGACAAAGGATGGAAGTGTGGAACTGCTTCATTGTGGTGTAAAAGATCAGTTGGCAGATTTAATGACTAAACTTCTCAAGTTGGATTAATTCTTAAAATTACGAAAGCATTTGGGAATTTGTGGTAGCTTTTTCAGTTTAAGGGAGGTAATGATAGAGTTTGTTAGTCAAATAATTACAAAGCTTGTTGAATAAATCCCTATGTTTATGGGATCTTTAGCAGTTTATTTTTAGTGGTTCCTTGATTTTCTCATTTTCAGTTAGTATGTAGGGCTATAAAATAGCCCAGTATAATTCTATTGAATGATAACAATCGTGCATCATTTTTCTCCATTGTTTTTCTATCTCTCCCATTACATTTTCTTGTTCCTAACACTCCCTATCAAAAATGTTTTTGATAATACCTATCAACTAGTTCTGAATCCAAGTCATTTTATTTATTGAAATATGGATATCCAAAAGGTTTTCAACTTTGGCACCTCTCCAAGGGATAGGTTCCTCCTCCTCTGTTGAAACAACAATGTTTGGGGAAGGAAAATTTGATTTGCTTAATAAGACAAATTTGTAAGATCTTGTATCCCTAATGTTATCTTGAAAGCCGACCTGGCCTGCACATCCAACTTCCTAGTCACATATGATCTTTGTACATATACGCGTCTTTTCCTTCCTTATTAAGTTTGTTGTCGGTCGGCTTAGGAGCCTTTTGTCTGAGGGAGGGTGGAGATGGGAATCTAGCCTTGGATACTGATAACAAACGACCATCGACTGTGAAATTATTAAGCTTCAAAATACTATTTCCAAATCTCGCGGGGTAGAGAAATGGACAAATGTAAAGCTTCATAGTGATCTAACCGTAACGGCTGAATAACTCCCACAAAATTCATCTGAAAACTCTTCTACTAAGGTTGTCAACGAAAAATGTAAACCCTCCGCTTGAATTTTCTCGACGATGCTTTCCGGACGATGACTCCGTCTTGGGGATTCAGAGAGAAAAAAAATCAAATTGTAATATCATGATTTACATAAAAATTCAGAACTTTGTTAACTTTAAAATCAATTTACAAAAGAATCGAAGTTGGAAATAATTTATAGGCTAAGCACATCAAGAGTTTTACAATATACATACAACATACCCACTAAAATATCTAATTACTTTATTCTAAAAGATCTAACTGCGACCCCTTCATGATGATATTGTCTCATCAAGAATCAGGAAACTATATCCTATTGATTAGTGGTTAAATTATACATTTTTTGTGATTAATTACTCATTAATTAGTTATTTTAAGTTGTTAATTTGGCCTTTTTCATTCATTTTCAATTAGGGATGGGCATGGGACGTGAACCTGTTCCGACTTGATCGAGTTGGATTTTTTTAAAAATTCGGGTTCGGGTTTGGGGTAATAAATACCCGACCCATAATTTTACCTTATATATTTAGGAATAATTACAATAATACCTCTCTATATATTATTTTTTCAATTAAGTCACTGTTTTTATTGAATATTTTTTTATTATTTCGGGTCGGGTCTCGGGTGGATGACTCCTTGTTCTCGGGTCGGATTCCAAAAATGTAGGACAATAGATTCAAAAAATGTTGCTAAAACTGATGAAATTCTGTAATTTTTATTTTTTGGATTCATGGTCGGATTAGTGGGCATGACTTCGCTGACGTGGCATCTAGTCAACAATTTCTAGAAGGTCCAGTCAGCAGCTTCTAGAAGGTTCAGTCAGCAGCTTGCGTGAAGGAGACTCAACATCATTTTTTGAATTCAAATTAGGATTTACTTTTAGGAATCATCTTTTGAATTTTAAATATGTTTTCTTAGGGTTTTTGAGGACTATAAATACCCGTTAGGGTAAGCCTCAAATCATCATTGGGATATTCGAATCATTTTCAAACTCTCTTGTTTCTTTCTTTCTTTAGTTTAATAAAAGTTTTCCGTTTTCTTTTCACTTTTATTTTCCTTTCTAATTTTTACTTTATTTTCTTTCAAAATTCTAAGTATGGTTTCAACCATGCTTAGCTAAGTTTTCCATAGCCAAAGGCTAAAGCAATGACTCGATTCTAAGTCATGAGAATCGAAAATCGCTTCATACCCTTGAGGGTTAATTTTCAGTTTTCAGAAATCAAGATTGGTAATCGACCATCCTTTTACAATCAAAACGATTTTATTTCAAAAAGTGCGCATTTGAATTGAATTTCGGATTCGATTAAAAGTTGGGAGGAAAGATCACCCTGTGGCACATTTGACTTCCTATGAACACGTTTAGTGGCGGTCTGCTAAGGGAAACTGAAATAGGGTTAGATTTTCAATTGAGATGATAGAATTCGATCGGGTTTTTCCAGAATTTAAAGTTGTTGAATTAGTAAGTGATTGTCTCAATTGATTCACAAAGAGTTGAGATCTAAAAATTGATTTTAGATACTCAATTCATTTGAGAAAAAAATAAGTTACATGTGTTAGGCCCTGTAGACTGTAATCAACGTGAGCCCGGAGGTAAAATTCTATTCAAGGATCAATTTAAATCGAGGCAAAAGCTTTAGCACAAGGCTGATTTTCACCAATTGAAGTTTCACTTAAATCTACTTAGTTTACTTTCTAATTTTTCTTTCATATTTTTCCAACTCTCAAATGCCCCTTTTATTTTCCTTTACACATCACGCCAAAATAAAAATCAAGAGCAAGGAATTCATCAGTCTCCTAGTCCCCATGGATCGACCCTTACTCTCATTATTCTACTTAATTCATTTTTTTTATTTGAGATTAAAGAACATTTTATTTTGACATCAGAATGACACGCTGTCAAAATTGGCATCGTTTTCGGGGAATACTACAAAACACTAATTTATTTTTCTTATTTTTGATTTATGACCAGGCAGAATCCAATCACATTAGAAGAATTTGATCTAGAAATCGAAGCATGAGTCAAATGAATTCATGATCGTACACTTCGAGAGAAAAGAAAAAAAATGACAAGAGCAAGTAAACTCCGAAGACTCAATTGATACCACCTATGAAGAATCAACATATTCCATGCAAAATCCAGTAATAGGCGATTCAAATTCCACACCTATCATTGATCCAACGCACGATGCACCAATGGACAATCAATCCATCCGTGAACTTGCCATAACACTTGTGGTACAACAACCACTATGCATCACCTTTCCTCAAGGCAAAAACGCAGTTCCAACTCAAGACGTGATTGATATATCTATTTCCTACCTTCAATGAACTTCCCAACGAAAGTCTGCATAAGCATTTGGCAGAATTTCATTTGGTCTGTTCAAGCATGAAACCTCAGGGAGTATCTGAAAACCAAATTAAATTACGAGCATTTCCATTTTCTTTATCTGACATTGCAAAAGAATGACTATTTTATTTTCCTCCAAATTCAATAAATACTTGGGTTGATTTAAATTGTATTTTTCTTGACAGGTTTTTCCCAGCAACAAAGGCAAGCGAACTAAGGCGAAGCATCCTTGGAATTAAACAAAAGCATGAGGAATCACTTTACGAATACTGGGAGCGATTCAAGTAGTTATGTGTGAGATGTCCATAACACAGATTGACCGAAGAACATATTCTTCAATATTTCTATGAATGTTTTTTTCTGATGGAAATGAAAATGATCGACGCTATTAGCGGATGAGCTCTCATAAACATGAGACCAAACCAAGCAAGTGAATTAATTTTAACTATGGTAACCAACTCTCAATAGTTTGGCGCCACGAGTGAACCTAGCCGACGGGTTCACGAGATAAGCATTGTTTTCACTTGAAAATAAAATCGATAAATTAACTAACATCGTTAATTCCCTTGTTGCAGGAAAGAAATTATCAACTAGAGTATGTGGGATATGTACGATGCCAGACCACTCAATCGATTGATGTCCATCGCTACAAGAAGAAACAAGCACCCAAGTGAATGCGGTGGGGAATTTTTTCGGGACCTCCCCTAAGGCCTTATAACCCCCCATAGCAGCACATACAAAATGGGAATAGTGAGATCATTTGAATTTTAGCTATGCGCAAAACCCAAGGTCGAATCAAGCATATCAACTGAGGCCACCTCCACTGTAACCGTACCAGTTACCAAAACCTTTACTCGAGTCCCTCGTGGAACAATTGGTGCAATCCCAAGAGAAATTTCATAATTGCACAGAGTCACATTTGTAAGAGATTGACAAGCATACCGATCAATTAGCACAAACTGTGGCCGCTTATAATCACATGGCAAACTTTCCTCACAAACCGAAGCGAACTCATGGGAAAATGTGAGCATCATCACTCTCAGAAGTGGAATAATTGTCGAACAACCGATCCAAGAAGAGATTGATGCCAAATCCCAAAAGAACGAAGAAGCAATTGACTTGAAGAATGATGAAGCAAGTGACGCCAAATCCCAAGAGAAAAATGACGTCGTAATTCAAAAAAAGAAAAAAACATCCAATATTCGAGCCCATGTCATCCCTATATGTCATGCCACCTCCTTTCCCCTCAAGGTTCATAAAGAAAAACAAGCAACCCGAGGAGAAAGAGATCCTAGACGTATTCTTGAAAGTTGAGATCAACATCTCACTTTTAGAAGTAATCCGGAAGGTCCCAAGGTATGCATGTTTCTTTAAAGAATTTATTACTACTAAAAGAAGACTTATCGGGCATAAGAAAATAAATATTAGAGAGCACATTTTTACAATTTTCTAACGACGGTTTCCACCAAAGATGAAGGACCAAGGCATATTCGTCATACATTGCAAAATTGACAAAGTGGGTATAAAGCATGCGATGTGCGATCTGAGAGCCTCAATAGATTTGTCTGTTTATAATACTTTTTCAATCGAACCCTTGAAGGATACGAGAGTCACCATTCAATTGATGGATCGCTTAGTTGTTTACCCAGAAGGAGTCTTGGAGAACGTCTTAGTAAAGGTAAACGAGACGATCTTTTCGATCAATCTCTATGTTATTGACATGGAAAATGATCGCTCAAATACTTCATCTAAGATTATCCTTAGGCGACATTTCCTTAGCACTGTCAATACAAAAATTAACGTAAGAAGCAACAATTTTACAATGGAATTCGATTGTGAGATCGTTAAATTTAACGTTTGTAAAGTTATGCAGTATCCTGATAATGTTCAAAGTGTTAATTTTGTTGATGTAATTGAGCATGCGATCAATGAATTTATTGAAACTAATTTTGTTGAATTTTGCAAGGAATTAGACGATTTTGATGGTGAATTCAGTGAGTTTGAGCAAACTTTCTCAATTAATTCCATTAATTCTAATGAAATTACTACACCTTTAAAATCTAAACTTCTACCTTCTGTTTTACAGGCTCCTTATATTGAATTAAAGGAGTTTCCAAATCACTTGAAGTACGTATTTTTTGGTGACAACGATACTCTACCAATGATTGTGTCGAAAAAAATAACCAAGGAAGAGGAAGAAGACCTTGTGACAGTATTGCGTGTGCACAAAGGAGATATTGGTTGGAAAATTACCGACATTAAGGGGTTAAGACCCTCAACATGTATGCACAAGATTAAGATCGAGGAATGAGCTAAACCATCACGAGAAGGATAACGCCGACTAAATCCGTCGATGATGGAATTGGTAAAGAAAGAAATTCAGAAGCTTATTGACATAGACGTTATCTATATGATCTGGGATAGTAGTTGGGTAAGTACATTACATGTTGTTCCCAATAAGATCGACGTTATGGTAATAAAAAACCGGGAAGGTGAGTTAATTCCGAATAGAGTGCAAAGTGGATGATGAGTCTGCATTGATTACAGGAAGTTGAACTCTTTAGCTCGCGAAGATCATTTTCCTTCACCTTTTATAGATCAATTGATAGAAAGATTAGCCGATAAAACTTACTATTGTTGTCTTAATGGATTTTTAGGATTCTTCAAGATTCTTATGGCACCCGAAGATCATGAAAAGATGACTTTCACCTGCCCTTTTAGAATGTTCACTTATAGGAGAATGTCCTTCAGACTATGCAATGCGCTCGCCACATTTCAACATTACATGCTCAACAATTTTTTCGACTTCATCAAGAAGGGTATAGATGTATTCATAGACAACTTCACGGTTTATGGTAACACTTTTAATGAATGCATTTATAATTTATCAAATGTTTTAAAACAGTGCCTAGAATACAACATTGTTTTAAACTACGAAAAATGTCATTTTATGGTTGATAAAGGGTTTATTCTAGGAAACATTGTTTCTTCTAACGATATTACGGTTGATAAAGTCAAGACTGATGTTATTCGCTCACTCTCTTACCCCACCACGGTAAGGGAAATACGTTCTTTTCTTGGCCATGCAGGATTGTATCGACGATTTATCAAGGACTTTTCAAAAATAATGCAATTGTTATGCAATCTTCTCCAAAAAGGCCAAGTCTTTGATTTTAATTCGGAGTACAAGAAATCGTGGAACACATTGAAGGAAAAGCTAATTTCGGCTATAACTGTGCAACCGCCAAATTGGAATTATCCGTTTGAGCTATTGTGTGAAGCCACCGACACTAGCATTGGCACAGTTCTCGGCCAAAAAATAGCAAAGAGCCACATGTTATTGCTTATACGTTCCGCACATTAGGCTCAACACAAAGAAACTACTCTATAATCGAAAAAGAATATTTTACCGTATTATTTTCTTTAGAAAATTTTCGATCATATTTATTGGGTATATTATTGTTTTCTCTGATCATGCAGTATTACGGTACCTAATGAGCAAGAAGAAAGCAAACCCAAGACTAATTCGTTGGATTCTACTCCTTCAAGAATTCAACTTGGAAATAAAAGACAAAAAAAGGCGAGAAACTTTAGTAGCCAATCACTTGAGTTGAATCCCACTTTCCATATCCCACCCACCAATTAAAGAAGAATTTCCTAAAGAACACTTGATTTTTGGCGCAGAAAATAAATTCACCATTGTGCGCTGATATGGTAAACTAATTGGCTACACGTAAAATTTTGGTGCACTTTCCAAGAGCGGTAATTAATCGAATTAAGGCGAAATCTTGATTTTACATTTGGGATGACCCTTATCTTTGGAAGCACTTCTCCGATCAGGTGATCCGGTGTTTTGTTACTGAAGAAGATGTAAACTCGATCCTTAATTTCTGTCACTCATATTCGTGTGGTGGTCATTTTGGACTAAAGCGAACTACTCATAAGATATTAGAATGCGGCTTCTTTTGGCCGAACACATTTAGATATGCTTATTTTTATTGCAAATCATGCAAAAAGTGTCAGTGAACAGGTAATCTGAGTCGTAGAAATGAAATGCCTTTAAATCCGATACATATGTGAACAATTTTCAATGTATGGGGTCTTGATTATATGGGTCATTTTGTTTCGTTCTTTGGTAATAGTTATATTATTCTCACCATTGATTATGTTTCAAAATGGGTTGAAGCTAAAGTATAATGATATGAAAAATACTGTTGATTTTCTTAAAAATTTTATTTTTTCCAAATTTGGCACACCAAGGGCGATCATTAGTGACAGAGGAACCCATTTTATCAATTGAATTATCGAGGCACTCATGAAGAAGTTTGGCGTGACACAAAGAATCACCATGACCTACCATCCGCAAACAAATGGGCAAGCAGAAGTGTAAAATCATGAAATTAAGGTGATTTTAGAGAAAATTTTCATGCAAGATTGGAAGTATTGGAGCTTAAAATTATCCGATGCACTTTGGGTGTATCAGACAACTTATAAAAGCCGATTGGAATGTCTCCATACCACCTAGTTTTTGGTAAATCATGCCATTTACCAATTGAACTTGAACATCGAGCCTATTGGGCGGTAAAGCAGTGCAACATGGAGATGGAAGTCATCGGAGAAGCACGGAAGCTACACATTCAAGAGTTAGAAGAAATATGATGAAACGCTTACGACAGTGCTTAAATTTTTAAAGAAAATATGATAGAATTCCATGATCGAATAATATCCTTTAAATCGTTTAATGTTAATCAAAAGGTTTCGCTATTCAATTCTAAACTTAAGCTTTTTGCAGGTAAGCTTCGATCAAAGTGACTCAGACCATTTATGATGACTAAGATTTTTCCTCATGGCGTAGTGGAAATAAAAGACAATTCGGGAGCACGATTTAAAGTGAACGATCAAAGATTGAAGCCATATTATGAAAACTCTCTAGTTGGATTAGTCAAGGAGATTGAATTAGAAGAACCCACGATTTAAAAATCGGGTCGTCGAGCTAACAACGTTAAATAATAGTGCTTGATTGGAGGCAACCTGTTTCATTTTCGCTTAATTCACTTTCTTTTGATTTATTTTCAATTTTTAGTTGTCAATTTTCATTTGTTATTTTTGTTCATTGATTTTACATTTTAATTTTTAATTTGAATTTTATAGGTACCCCGTGCATTTTATTTAACTTCAGACGAAGCCATGGAGAAGAGTTGATTCAATTGAAGCAAGAATCGACTGAATTTAAGACCAAATTGAAACAAAAATTGTGGATGGTAGAAACCCAATCTTCCCAAGCATTAAGCGCACTATTCCATTAAAGCAAGGGAGTTCGACACACGATAGTAGCAACTGAGGAGCTGACGTATGTTAGTGTAACCCAAACCCCAAAATTACCCCCTTACTACCCAACATTCCCTTAAAATTCCCCCCATTTCTTTATAAGTTCCGGTCGCCCAAGGTCCCAATCACCATCAAATTCTTTTGGATTTGATAACCTTCTCCCCTTATCATTCCCTTATCACTCCCCTTTTCAAATTAAAATAATCATATCCCCTTATCACTAAAACCCCACACCACTTAAACACTTACCCTACCCCACGTGAAACACTTCAAATTTTTTTTTCCTCTCCTCATTATTTTATTAATCGGCCGAAATCATCCTCTTTCCACGATACCAAGCCTTTGCTTATTCCTCACTATTAGTCGCACTACCCAAACGCCACCGTTGCTTCTCTGATTCCTTTGCATCACCGCCTTTGCTTGATCGACTTCTCATCGTCGATTGTGCCTCACCACCAAAAATGTCATTCCGCTACTGCTATTTCTTTTCTTCTTTATCTTATCAAGAATCATGGTGAGAACAAAAAACCAATCGGGCAATCCATCTTGCCCACTGGTTAATCTTGGTGGTGGCCGACGCCGATTTACCGCCCCCTGGTGATCAACATTCTGAGCAGCTCTGACTCACTGCCACAGCCCACTCATGTGCCTCAACCACTGTTTGTTCGTACACCCGTGCTTGCTGCTTGATGAGGACGACGACGTGTACTCGAGCCGCGCGCTCACTCGTCTACACCCGGGCCAATACCGTCTGCCTCTGTCTATTACTCTTTGTCTGATTTTATGGTTCCATCGCAAGGTTTTACCGGTCTATCTGGACCACGGTAGAACCGACAATCCTCTTTGGCCACTCTTACATTTTATTCGATGTCATATGTGTCACAATCTCAATCGATAGCGGATGGCTCTCATTCAGCACAATCGGCAGTACCCGAACAACCCAGACAACCCTAGGTAAATTCTACTCCTGTCGATATCGAACCATTACTAATGTGACATCCTAGATTTGGCTTTTCAGATGACTTCACTTCTGGATTTATGAATCTACTTCCACAACCAAGCCCCGAGCCAACATATTCTTCCCGTCAAACACGTGACTAGCACCCACGACACCATCTTTTGCCACGAGTTATAAGGATTATAAGGAAGTGCCCACCCACGATGATCATGCTCCCGATCACGGCCATTATCGTGAACGACATCAAAGAGGGTGCACTTTCTTTGTAATGACCGAGAAAGTACTTCAAGGTTATCTCGAATTTGATGAAGAAAAGGCTTGACAGTTCGACAATATCCGGCACCGTAAGTTCCAAGTTTGTAAGTATATTCCCAATCACACACTCAACTCATTATATTTGCATGAATTTGTCATGAATTATTTTGATGCGATTGGCTGGTGTTCTTATTCTGAAACTAGATATGCTACTTATTACAAATTGGTTTTTGAATTTTATACAACTTTCACATTTTTGCCAAATCGTGTAGCATTTAATGTGACGTCGTGTGTGATTTCCTTTAGATTACTTGGACAACATTTTGTTCAATCCTTAGCGGATTTTAATTTTTCTATGCGGTTCGTGACAGATATCATAAACCATGATTTCGTAACTGCTTTACGTGAGATTCCGTATGACTTCAACACAGATGTGGTATATGAAGGACTTATCGGTTTGCCTGGCGCTACCTATAATGCGCGCACCACTAAGGGATAGCACATTCACGATCTCGCTCTCCGCTACATACATCGGCTCCTTGCATATAACTATTCTGGACGTAATGACACTATGTCTTCGCTGAGTAAGGTTAAATTATTTTTCTTATGGTGTATGCAAACTGATGTGAATGTAAATTTGGGTTTTTAGTTCGCCTGCGCTTTCGAGTGTATAGTACGTTTCGATCGTCCATTAATTCTCAGTCCTACATTACTCGCCTTGCATCTCATTTATTTTCGTTGACATTTGATTATAATCAATTTACTTATGCCTTTGCAATTGATCATTTGGATGCTAGGTGTTTGGAATCGATGGGACTCCTCGTTGGAACTCCCAATGCGCCAAACATTGTTCCTACCGGCACGATTACCCCACGCAATGAGCGCGTATTTATTCGGAGGACTACATAACCCGTGACACCGGAGGAGCACCCACCTTCAAATGTGCACAGTGAAATCCACGAGGTGTATAGCCGGTTTGACTTAATCGAAACCAACATTACCGAGATTCTCTCCTACCTACGCCCGAAACCTTCACGACGTGACCGTGGCCGACATTAATCGGATAATATTTTCACCCTTTTGCATTTTAATTTTTGTTCATATTCGGGCAATATGATTTTAAGTGAGGGATAGAATTAGAAATCAAGTTAACTCTTGATTATTCTTTGTGATTGAAATTGAGTTATTTCTTGATTTGAATTGTTGATGATCTTGGTTGCCGATCTTTAGTTTGATTTAATTTCCTTGTGTTTATTTGTGAAATGAATCATGTTCTTGTTGAATTTAGGATGTAAAATAGCATGGCATGATTAGTTTAGGTAAAATTTTCATGGTAATTTCATGAATTCATTGATTGATTTGGAGCATGACTTAGTTTAATAAGCTTTTCATGTGAGCTTTAAGCCTAATGAGCATATCTTTTATTCTTGTTCTTTGTTTCAATTGAGTGTGCCGAACTAATTGATTACATTCTAGAACTCGATGCTTGTTGAGACTATACTTTTGATTATGATGTTTTGATGTGATAGAGGCATTAGGATTAAACCCATTTCTCCTCCCAAACAAATAGTCCACATTTTATTTTCCCCTTAGTGAACCATTTTGAGTCTTATCCTTTTCTTTGATTTGCCACATTTTTAAACCCGAACCTATTTTGTTTTCCCTCTTTTTGTTACCCTTTTTTTCGAGACAAGGTGAGGTTATTTCGAGAAAAAAATCAGAAAAACTGTTCGAAAAAATACAGTGCAGAATCGAACAAAACAGTCCGAAAATTACCCTGTTCGAACAGTAAAAAAACCAGTGCAGTTTGGTTGGAACAGTGTAGAAATTTTCAAGCAGTACAGTTTTGATTCGAATGAGCAGAAAATTCAGTGTAGAAAAACAATTTGGTTCGAGCAGAGAAAAAAATAGATTCGAAAAAAAAAGAAAAAAAAGAAAAAAAAAGAGAGTGAATAAAACTTTGTTGAATTTCTTGTCTCTCCTTTATTTAATCTTTTTCTTCCCTTTGAATAAATCTTCAGAATGATTTTCTCCTTGTCTTGAATTTTTGAATTAGCCCCGTTACAATCCGATCTAAAGACCTCTTGATTATTGCATCATTTTCATTTTAATTAGTGAAAATAAGATCTAGTTACAAGCCTATGAAAATGTGTCGATTAGTTTAGGCTTGAGCGATTCTTTCACCCGAAACACTTGAGCGAAATGAGTGAACCCATGTGAGGAACTAAGTCTTGTATTATTTGAGATTGATGGATGAATGAAATGCCATGGTTGATTTACACTAAATTGATTATGTCTTGCTTGATTGCTTTTGAATTTTGACATTTGCTTGATTGAGTTTGCTTAGAAACCTTAGAAATTCTATAAAATTGGAGTTGACTACTTGAGATTTTTAGCATGATAAATGAGAAAAGCTTGAGGACAAGCATTGAATAAGTGAGGGGAAATTTGATTAGTGCTTAAATTATATATTATTTTGTGATTAATTACTCCTTGATTAGTTATTTTAAGTTGCTAACTTGACCCTTTTCATTCATTTTCAATGCAGGACAATAGATTCCAGAAATGTTGTTAAAACTGATGAAATTGTGCAATTTTTTATTTTCTGCATTCATGGCCGAATTAGTGGGCATGACTTTGCTGATGTGGAGTCCAGTCAGCAACTTCTAGAAGGTATATAGTCAGCAACTTGCGTGAAGAAGGAGACTCAGTCACATTTTTTGAATTCAAATTAGGATTTACTTTTAGGAATTATCTGTTTAATTTTAAATATGTTTTCTTAGGGTTTTTGAGGACTATAAATACCCCATTGGGGTAAGCCTCAAATCATCATTGGGATCTTCGAATCATTTTCAAACTCTCTTGTTTCTTTCTTTCTTTAGTTTAATAAAAGTTTTCCTTTTTCTTTTCACTTTTATTTTCCTTTCTAATTTTTACTTTATTTTCTTTCAAAAATGCTAAGTATGGTTTCTACTATGCTTAGCTAAGTTTTCCATAGCCAAAGGCTAAAGCAATGACTCGATTCTAAGTAGTGAGAATCGAAAAGCGCTTCATACCCTTCAGGGTAACATTTTCTATTTTCGGAAATCAAGGAACGGTAATTGACCATCCTTTTACAATCAAAACGATTTCATTTCAAAAAGTACAAATTGGAATTAAATTTCGATTTTGATTAATAGTTGGGAGGAAAGATCGGCCTGTGGCATTTTCAACTTCCAATGAAAACACTTAGCTGCGGTCCATTAAGGGAAACTGGAATTGGGTTAGATTCTCCATTTAGACGATAAAATTCGAGTTGAGTTTTTCCAAAATTTAAAGGTGTTGAATCAGTAAGCGATTGTCGCAATTGATTTCAGAAAGAGTTGAGATCTAAAAATTAATTTTAGATACTCGATTCATTTGAGAGAAAAACAAGTTACAGGGGTTGGGCCCTGTAGACTATAACTGGCGTGAGCTCGGAGGTAAAATTCTATTCAATGATCAATTTAAATTGAGGCAGAAGCTTTAGCCCAAGGCTGATTTTCACCAATTGAAGTTCACTTAAATCTAGTTAGTTTACTTTCTTATTTTTCTTTCATATTTTTCCAACTCTCAAAATTCTCCTTTTATTTTCTTTTACACATCACGCCAAAATCAAAATCAAGAGTGAGGAATTCATCAGTCTCATAGTCCCTGTAGATCGACCTTTACTCTCACTATTCTACTTAATTTATTTCTTTTATTTGAGATTAAGGAACATTTTATTTTGATATTAGAACGACATGTTGTAACCTATGCATGAAAACAATTCGAACTCTAGTTTTATGAAACGTAATGGTGCATTACTACTCTACTATATCATTTGAAGTAGATAAATCTATGTAGATAAAGCATATCAACAATCAACATGCAATTTAAGGCACACGTATCAAATTTTTCACTTATGCATGTAATAATTTCATTCTAACATGAACAGATATTTATATATATACTTCCATGATCAAATTATCCTTCTTAATGACTTGACCGCATCTTCTATACAATTAAATTGCATCCTATTTATTATTATGGTCGCAATATCATCCAGATTTCAATTTTTTTCGTATTTCATATTAAATCATTCTTCTTCACGTATTTGAAATCTATAGCAAGTTGTGTAAAACTTTCTAGTGAAACTCTAGCATGACATCTTTGAGCAAGCATTGAATAACAAGTCAAACAATCAACCATACAAGAATTTCACAATCATCATATCATAGACCTCGTCCCATTAGTGTTTCCTCATTGCTGGTCCTCAGGTACATTTTATTATATTATAGATACAATCGTCGTGATCTACTATTTGTCGAGTATACAAGTGATGTCCACGCAAGACGGATTCATATTATAGGTGAGAGGGGTAATGGCCCCCAAACTTTGATGTCCAAATACCTCTTAGAGCACTAGTAGTTTTAAAATCATTGTAAATTTGTAATAAAAGTTTTGCCGCCCGCAAAAGTTTAATTATATTTTAAGACCTTTGAATTTTAAACCCAAACAAAATGCTCATTCGTTCATTTGCATTCATGAATGTTCGATAATCCGTTCGTTTATGTTCGTTTGTTTATGTTATCCAGACCGTTTGAAATATAAAGACTTAATA
Organism: Hibiscus syriacus; assembly: GCF_006381635.1. Lineage (NCBI taxonomy): Eukaryota > Viridiplantae > Streptophyta > Magnoliopsida > Malvales > Malvaceae > Hibiscus > Hibiscus syriacus. Next base: position 1,500,772 of record NW_024062539.1, on the reverse strand, counting down.
AATTTCAACCTTAGACCCATTAATATTTTTAAACCCAATTAATTTTAAACCCAAATAAAAAATACTCAAATCAATTAAAGAAAACATAAATCCTAAAATCATTTGAAAAGAAAAAAAAACTCTTCTCAAATAGAAATCCAATTAATTTTACGTTCGTTCGTTTATGTTTGTTTACGTTCGTTTGTCTGTGTTCGTTTATCATTTAAACGAGCAAACATGAACGAACACAAAACAAGCTAAATTTCTCAATGAATGAACATAAACAATAAATTCCGTTCATTTAGTTGTTTATGTTTGTTCGTTTATTCGCTTAAAGTTAAACGAACAAATATAAACATACTCTCGTTCGTGTTCGTTTAGAGGGCTATATAATATAGTGTATCACATTTCAAGCTATTAATATATGGTGTATCGCCTCCTTGACCGCTAATATATATTGTATCTCCACCCATGTCATTACAAAGAAAGCCGGGAGCTCATCAACTACCCTCACCATACATGGTCAGATATACATATAAATAATATTGAGTGCTTAAATAGTCTTCACATACAACACATGGCCGTTGATTAAGTTAGTGTCTATAAGGTCGCATAGAAAAATATTGACAATGTTAGATATAAATTGATACATCCCCACCTCTAAGGGCATTTTAGTTTCACACAATCAAAATCTTATTGCATCACATACATAAATAGTTGGTACATTTATTTAAAGATTATTTATAATTTTTTTAATCTTCTACGTTATGTTTATTATTTTCATTTACGCATTATTTAGTATTAGATAATTTTGAAGATTAAAAAGGAGGTTTATTTGGATAATTTCTTCTAAAAATAGAATTAAAATATCAATATTTTATCGAAGATGTTGATGCTCTTCACCTAATATCAATATCTCAATAAGATATCAATACCGAGATTAACTTCAATGTCTTAAAAAGTAAAATCACCAGACATAAAGTATCGATATTAAGTTAAGCCCTATTCTGAGAGATAAACCGACGGCGCTGCTGCGTCCATATAACCTACTGAACTCCTTAAACTTGACCTCACCATATGTGGAGAATTACAATTCTAGCCCTAATCATTCGATTTAAACCACTCGCACTCGCAGGGCAAAATTTATTTGTCCCGGTGCCAGGGTTTGCGATTCGTCCGAAAGCAGAGCGAACTAGCGAGAAAGAAAGGTAAAAGGAAAAAGATACAATGAGCCGGAGCTTAGGCATACCGGTGAAGCTACTACACGAGTCGTCGGGCCACGTGGTAACGGTGGAGCTTAAGAGCGGGGAGCTTTACAGAGGAGGCATGGTCGAGTGCGAGGATAACTGGAATTGCCAGCTCGAGAACATTACCTACACCGCTAAAGTACATCTCTTCCTTTTTCTTTAGTGTTGCAGTAATGAGTTTGATTTATTAATTTAGTTTGGATCTTAGGGATTTAGGGTTTATGTTCAGTTAGTGATGAACCTTAAGTATTTGATGTTAGATTTAGGCATTGCGTGCTGGAACCCTGGACTTAAGTTTATAAGCGGGTTAATCCTCAGGAGAGAGGGGGAGGGAAGGATGAAGTTTCTAGGGTTTGAAAATTGAGGGTGTTTCTCTGCAATCTCTCTCTTCTATATTCGAGTTTGCTCGTGGATTGTTCTTATCGACTGTTGTGTGATTCTATTTAGATTATTATGCAAATGTCTGGTTGTTAACTGATTTAATGAATCATTTCAGTTCCCAACTTCTTGCATCATTGTTCTTTATTTAATACAACTAATTAAACGTTGTTTGAGTGAAATTAGTATTTAATTGAATCATGGTTCTTTCTCAGAAATTTCATTGTGATTCGAGTGCATTTTCTTTCATCACCTTTTTTCAAAAGTAAACATTATCAAAAACTTGTTATTCCCTTTGGCTGAAGGTGCTTTTATTTACTCTCATAGTTCACCTCTACGTGTAACTGATTTTAAGCTGATGGATTTGCTTGGCTACAGGATGGAAAGGTATCACAGCTTGAACATGTTTTCATCCGAGGCAGTAAAGTCAGGTATCATGTCCCCGTCCCCTTGTTTGAGCATGTCTCATTGTTTTTAGTGTGCAGCTTTTGATGGTGATAGGTCTGCAGTGATGCAGGAACACCGAGTTTAATTTAATTATTTAAAGTTTGTTTATTAGGGATCAGATTTTCCTCACCATCTTGCAGTTATATTCAAATCAGGCATACCTTATTTGTTTATTGAATGGTGAGCATATTTTGACAGGTTTATGGTCATACCTGACATGTTGAAGAATGCTCCTATGTTTAAACGCCTAGATGCTAAAATCAAGGTATGTATCTACTTGCAAATTACCACTTTTCTTACATTGTGCTCTTGTTTGAAGAACTCTGACTTTGTTTCATAACTTCTTCAAGGGTAAGAGCTCATCTCTAGGTGTTGGCAGAGGTAGAGCTGTTGCAATGCGAGCCAAAGTAAGTTCACCTGTCCATAATTAAGACAAACCAAGAATAATTTTCCCCTTTTTCGCTCATCTAATTTATAAATTTCCTTGGTTTGTTAGCTTAATTTTTCGAAATTTGATTTCATTTCCTTTTTGGTTTTACAGGCTCAAGCTGCTGGGCGTGGCACGATAGGTGGTAGGGGTGCTGTGCCATCTGTTCGTAGGTAATTTTGTCTTGTCGAATGGTTTCATTCAAGGCTCTTATGTGAAGAGCTGCATTGATGGTGATAGTTCACTTGAGAAATTATTGTGTTTAGTGATCAAAGCATGTACTGATATTTGATGTAAAAGGATTTATATGTTTCTTGTGTCGAGGAATTTCGTAATCGGTTTTCACCCCGGTACGAATTTCCTTAGCGGGAAAAGTAAAATGAATAAATAAATGGTTATTATAAAAAAATTTGAGAGTTGCCATCGACCTTTTTGGGTTAAGTAGGTTGAATATCTAAAAATAATCTTTTAAAATAGTTTTTAAGAAAACATAATTTAAAAGATAAACATGTTTGTGTATAATTAAAAATTTATTTCTTTAGTAATAAAAGAGATTCGTGATCGGTTACGTTTAAGAAAGGATTAAAACTTTTATAACGTCTAAAATTGATACATATCAGTTAAAATTGTTTTTATTATTGGAAATTTAAGAATTCGAATATATATTTAATTCATAATCCTGTTACTTCAAATTTATTAGGATAATTCTAAGAAAATATATTAAAATAATTTTTATAAAATTAAAGTAAATATATATATATTTTAGGTTTTTATAAATAAGATAATTATTTATTTAAAAATATCAGAAAAGAACATCTAATTCCTTTAAGACAACCTCTTTTTTAATATTAAAAGATAAATAAATATTAATAAAAATATGATAATTTTTTCTAAAAATAATTTATATAAAATTAAAGTATATATATATATATATATATTATAAGTAGGATTTTTATTTATTTAAAAAGATCAGAAAAATACATCTAGTTATTTTAAGACAATCCCTTTCTTAATATAAATAAATATTATCATTTCTTAATATTAAAATATAGATATAAATATTTATATATATATATATATAGGATTAAATAATAATAATAATAAATAATGTAATTTATGGTCTAAAATAGAAATTATTTAAATTATCATGGATTAAAACATAAAATATTAAAATTAAAGAACATAATTCGAAATATTATGTAATCTAAGGATTAACAGTTTAATTTAACCTAATTAATTATTCGGGGTTAAAATATAAATTATTAAAATTACAGGGGATAAATATGTTATTTTACTTAAAATATATAAAAAGCATAACAGGGACTAAAATATAATAAATTAAAATTCAAGTACCAAATTAAAATAAACAGAAACATGCTTTTCGGGATTAAATTGTAAAGTTCTAAAATTACAGTGACTGAGGATATAATTTACCCACACGCGAAATTACGTAAATAGTCCCTCCCTTAAACGACGTCGTTCAAGGGAGGGTGTAAATACCCTAATATAACTGGCCTTAAGGCCAATTTTTTCATTCTTTCCTCTCTCATTCTCTCTCTAAACGAGAGAGACATAAATCTCTCTCCCTTCTCTATAGGATTCCCTCACCAGAGGGAATCCGATCGCCGGTCGACAGCCATATGTCGCCGTCAACGTCGATGGACGAAAATTACAGTTAATGTTTATAATCACATGAGATATATGAAAGAGAAAGTATATGTCATATGAAATATTATATGATTATGTGATTATATGGAAAAGAATACAATTATATATGATAAGCTTTGTGATATGTGAATCATATGAAAATGTTCTACGCGTAAGTGAATCATGTGTCTATATGTATATGTGATATGTGATATGTGATTTATATGACAATGAGCTATGTGAAAGAACTAGGGGACTATGTTTATATGTGAATGTATGTTAACATAAATATTAATGCCCATGTTATGTGTCTTGAGAGCTTTGGGGTATAGTTGGCATGCCAAGAGTCGAGGGTCTACGCGGTCCTTCGGGATATATATATATTCTTTGGAACATGTGTGAAGTCTTGTGAGACACATACTTGATCCCTAGTATATGTATATGATTCTTAAGGAATGATATGTGGTCCTTATGGACATTATTATATGGCACTACGGTGCAATTCTATGTGGCACTTCGGTGCAATTATACGAGCTGTGGTGACAGCATTAGTGCACAACCTCTATAGACTCACATATCTATGGTTCTCACATGTGTACATGGGCTAATAAAGGAAATAATATAAAAGAACCTTGCATGATAGTATGTGATTGGTTTGTCATCTTTATGGTGTGAAGTGATATATGTGATATGATGATGTGTATATAGCTTGGTTAAGAGGAATTGATGCAAGAATATATGACAAAAAGATAAAGAACGAAAATAAGACTAATAAAGAGATAATAATAAATACCTTACATATGATTTACACGTTTTGTTCTATGAAACCTGTTATAAGAATATGTGAATGATGTGTGTGTACAAGTGGATAGTGGTTGCATGACAGAATGTATGATTTTGTATGATATAATAAGTATAGATTATGAATGCATTAGTAGTGGTTATATGTTTTTATACCTCACTAAGTCATCGACTTAGCGTGTGAGTGTTTCACACGTAGGTTCCGGAAAGCTAGAAGAAAAGTGAAGAGGAGCAAGACCGGTCAGTTACTTCTTACCGAAGATCAGATCAGAAAATATGTCTTGAATTAGATGTATTATGTATATTGAATATAGTTGGCATGTACTAATTGATTGAGTTAAACAAACCGCTGTGACTTTAATGAAAGTTTTAAATTTTCTCGAGTTTTTTCATGAGTCAAAGTTTGAAAAGTAAATGTGACACTTCGGACTCGTATCCAGGTCGGGTACGGGTTGGGGGTATTACAAATGTTGTATATTCTTCAATAGTAGGAACCATGTCCTCTTTATTGAAAGTGAAGCAATTATATCATGGATTCCAGAATTGAATCAAGGCTCGTAGAAATTCATCATCAACTTCAACATATAGCAAATACAGAATGTCCCCGTAATACTGGTAAAACTGCATCTTTTTATTTGAATCTCTGTTCTCCCAAATGCCTCGCAGGTCTTGAATATCATTCCTTTTGAGAGAAACTGGAGCATAACTTGTTAAATCTGGTACATAATCATCTTGCAAACTGTCTCTCACTTGTCTTTGCAATTCTTCAGACCACTGTCTTACTTCCGAGTTTGGAACTATTTGATTCGAATACTTTTTATCCATTGATGAATGTTTTCCAATGAGACGATTAACTCGAAGATCAATACCTTCAATCCTGTATGATGCCATGCAAATAGCAAAAATAAAAGAAGAAAAAACATAAAAATGAAATGAATTAGTTCAAATAATAAAGAAAGAAAATTTAATTTAATAATAATGTCTACCCAAACATTTCTATTTAAACATGTTTTTTATATAACATACTTTAAATAATACTATAATCCCTAATTCACATAATTTCTAATTCACATGCATTTATTCAGAAAAAATTAAATAAATTAAAAGGAAAAAGTTAGAATTCATTTCTCCTTTCTGTACACCTATTTTGGACAAAATTTCGGCATGGTTTCTGATCGGGAGGGTTTCTAGGGTTTACTATATGCGGAGTTTCAGTTCTATGAGTAAAAGTACTCGAATTGTCCTTGTTGGTGCCCTCTTGGGCTGCCAAACCCTCAATCCTAGTCCATTACAGACTTAAACGGATCGAGTTCAATTCCAGGGCACATTTCTCTATGCCTGACACGAAAAATAAATTCTCACGAAGATATAGAGCATATGAACCCTGAAAGCTACTTACTAGGTCTAACACAGAGAAAAAAATCTCACGAAGATGTCGCTTTCACTCCCATTTAAAAGGGAAAAGAGCTCAAGTATAGAGCTTATGTTTATGCAATGCACGTGTTGTGTGTGAGGAGAAATTCTCAAACCTTTGACAAACAACCAATAAAAATGAATCCTAATATATGAAAATCAAATAAAATAAAAATATTAGTATATAAAGATATATAAAAATAATAGATAATAAAGAATTGAAATAACAGAATTATAAATTAAATAAATATAAATTCTTAATTTCTAATTGATAGAGACAATTTATAATTGATTTAGGTTTGACCAGTCCCCAGCGGAGTCGCCAAGCTGTCGAACCGGTTTTCGCCCGGGTACGAATTTCCTTGGTGGGAAAAGTAAAGTGAATAAATAAATGGTTTTTATAAAAAAAAATAGGAGTCACCATCGACCTTTTTGGGTTAGGTAGGTCGAATACTTAAAAACAATTTTTTAAAATAGTTTTTAAGGAAACATAATTTAAAAGATAAACATGTATGTGTATAACCAAAAATTCATTTTTAGTAATAAAAAGAGATTCGTGGTCGGTTACATTTAGGGAATGATTAACACCCCTATAACGCCCAAAATTGGTACCTATCATTTATAAATTGTCTCTATTATTGGAAATTTGAGAATTCTAATATATATTTAATTAATAATCCTGTTATTTCAAATTTATTAGGATAATTCTAAGAAAATATATTAAAATAATTTTTATAAAATTAAAGTAAATATATATATTTTAGGTTTTTATAAATAAGATATTTATTTATTTAAAAATATCATAAAATGACATCTAGTTACTTTAAGACAGACACTTTCTTAATATTAAAAAACTAAATAAATATTAATAAAAATATGATAATTTTTCCTAAAAATAATTTATATAAAATTAAAGTATATATATATATATATATATATATATATATTATAAGTAAGATTTTTATTTATTTAAAAATATCAGAAAATGACATCTAGTTACTTTAAGACAACCTCTTTCTTAATATAAATAAATATTATCATTTTTAATATTAAAATATAGATATAAATATTTTAAAATATATATATATATATATATAGGATTAAATAATAATAATAAATAATGTAATTTATGGTCTAAAATATAAATTATTTAAATTATCAGGGATTAAAACATAAAATATTAAAATTAAACAACCTAATTCAAAATATTATGTAGTCTAAGGATTAATAGTTTAATTTAACCTAATTAATTATTTGGGGTAAAAATATAAATTATTAAAATTACAGGGGCTAAATCTATTATTTTACCTAAAATATATAAAAAGCATAATAGGGACTAAAATATAATAAATTAAAATTCAAGTATCGAATTAAAATAAACAGAAACATGCTTTTCGGGATTAAATTGCAAAGTTCTAAAATTACAGTGACTGAGGATATAATTTACCCACGCGTGAAATTACGAAAATGGTCTCTCCCTTAAACGACGTCGTTCAAGGAGAGTATAAATACCCTAATATAACCGGCCTTAAGGCCAAGTTTTTCATTATTTCCTCTCTCATTCCCTCTCTAAACGTGAGAGACATAAATCTCTCTCCCTTCTCTCTAAGATTCCCTCATCGGAGGGAATCTGATCGTCGGTCGGCAGCCATATGTCGCCGCCAACTCCGTCGATGGCCGAAAATTACAAAACCCCTCCAAATTAAAGATCCGAGTATTCTAAGACTGATTCTGACCCCATTTCCCTTAAAAAAGCCTCGTATTCTCGTAGATCTAAAGAAATACCTTCGGTATTTCGACTTCTACAATGGCGCGTGGAGGCGCGTGGAGACTCTAGTGGCGGTGCAACTTCCTCGGTAAACCTCTCTCTATTTTTTTTGTTTTGATATTTTTGGTTGTTGGGTTTTGTATCTTGCTTCCTCTGTTGTGTGTCTCTTCTTTCGCAGGGTTTGGTGGCTTTTATAGCCACCACGAAGCCCCCCCTTCGGACCGGATAATAGGTCGGTTTTTAGGTGAGTCACCAAACTATGGTGGTGACTCATCATATGCTTCGTTGTTTGCGGTCATCCTCAAGTCTTCTAGAGCCTTTGGTTGAGGCGAGGCAGCGACTGGAGCGAGGTGTCAGGGAGGCGGTCGGCATCGTCCCTAGGGTAATGTTGGAGGGCTCTGGACCGTTGGATCTGGTAAGATCCAACGGCTGATGATGTTGGCGGCTGGGTGCTGAGATGAAACCCTAGGAGGGTTCTGCTGGATCAGGTCGGGTGTCGGGTCAACCCGGATCTGGGCCTAGATCCGAATCTTGTTTGTAATCTGGATTTGCTTGGGCTTCATTTGTAATTTGGGTTCTGGGTTGTTGTATTTTGGGCCTGTAATAGTAATAATAATTTAATTAATAACAATAATAATAATGATAATAATAATAATAATTAATAAAAAAATGGGCAAAAAGGTTATGTTGTAAGGATGGATTAACCTTTTCTTTAATTTTTTCTTTTCTTTTCTTTTCTTTATATGTAACTGTTTTATTTAGTTATCTGTTCTTTCATAAAAGACAAAACACCTGTTCTAGATTTTATATTTTAAGAAGCAAAACTCGGGCGAAATTCCTTGCAACAGACCCGAAATACACGCTAACGGATCACACGGGAGAAACACTACCACCCTATCAGCATATTCATTCATGGAATCCTGCGTCAGTGTTCAATGTCTCTCGATTTTGATTACTCAACACCCCTCAGCTTCGGCTCCGGCTCCGGCTCGGCCTTCCCTTTCCTCTTCCTCCATATTCCAACAGTATTTCTCCCTTCTTTCAGAGCCCAGCACCATATTCCAACATGATTTCTCCCTTCTTTCAGAGCCCAGCGTCCGAAGAGAAACCTGTAGGCACGGTCCCTGGTTGCATGGGGAAAAAGCTTGCTCGAACCACGATGGTGGTATATAGGGAGAGAGCCGTAGATATCGATTTCCGAAGAGGGGAGACGTTGGAGGAAGAGAAAGGAATCAGTGCAGCCAATGCAAAGCAAAACGAACCCGATTTGGTCCAGGAAAGCGTGAGCCTCATCGAATATATCGCTCGGCTCGGAGACTTCCGAAGCACCCTGAGACAAGAATGTTACAGCCTTGTTAGGCGCATGAAGATTTTGTTGCCCTTCTTCGAAGAGATTTGGCTCCTCGGTGTTTGCATTCCTCCTAACGTTGTAGCCGCTTTGTCGAAGCTGAAGAAAGTACTTTGCTTGGCGAAGAAACTTCTGAAAACTTGCAGGGTTGGCAGCAAGATTTTCCTGGTGAGACAGAGGCACTATCTACTTATTTATATCCGTTGAATTCAAAAATTCCCATTGTTGCTTGTTTTTTTCTCAGGCATTAGAGACAGGCAATGATGGTCAAGTTTCACGCCGTTTACGAAAACTTATGCCAAGCTCTGGATGACTTGCCTTGCGACGAAATCGATGTTTCAGTCGAAGTAAAGGAGCAGGTATGAATCAGAAGAATTAACTTTCTTTGTTTTCGAAGCCTTATTCTGTATGCAATGTGTATATTTGAAATTCGAATGGCGGATGTTATTTAGGTCGAGCTAATGGTGACACAGTTGTGGCGAGGCAAACGGCGAACACATTCGCAGGACATGGAACTTGCAGTAGATTTGATGGTACTATCCTCGGAAACCGATGAAAGGACAGCCGATATAGCCATCATAGAAAGGCTAGCCAAGAAACTAGATTTGCGTACAGTTGAGGACTTGAAGGAAACCATAGCTATAAGGAATCTTGCCAAAGAAAGAGGCCAGACCTCAGAGTGCGTAGTGTAAATTGTAGACATTCTCAATAAATTCAAACAGATGTTAGGCATGGAAGTAACTGATATTTTCAAGGAGTCTGTCAAGCCTAAAATGTTGGAGAAGTCGATGTCGTTCGTGATCCCTCACGAGTTCCTGTGTCCGACCACACTCTACGTAATGAGAGATCCAGTTATCATAGCGAGTGGACAGGTAACGACTTCTCTTGTTTCAACCAGTTGAATTGAGAATGACTGAAAACAATAACATCATTTATATCATTTACATTTGATTGTTTGATACATGTGTTTTCAAACTGAATTCCAGACATTTGAAAGAGATAGCATACAGAAGTGGTTTGATTCTAACAATAGGACATGCCCGAATACAGAGGCAAATGCTGGCTCACTTGTCGCTCGCACCGAATCATGCCCTCAAGAACCTTATTACACAATGGTGTGAGAAGAACAATTATAAGCATCCCGACGTGAATCCTCACAAGGCTCATCATCCTCTGAATTAGAAGTGTTGTTAAGGGCGGTAAAGGATATTCGTATGCTTACGAAGGAGCACCCGGAGAGCTGAGTTCTGTTCACTAATTGGGGAGCAATCCCAGCATTGGTGCAGTTGTTGAGCTATCCGAATCCTAAAATTCAACAGTATGCCGTGACGTCTCTTGAATTTATCAATCGACGATGCTAGCAAGAAGCTCATATTGCGAGAACAAACAATACCGGCTATAATAGACGTATTGAGACATGGAAGTATGGAGTCGAGAGAGAATTCAACTGCAGCTTTATTCAGCTTATCGATGCTCGACGAGAACAAAGTAATGATCGCTCTCTCGGAAGGCATCCCTGCACTAGTACAATTGCTGGAGACCGGGACGATTAGAGGCAAAAAGAAGATGTGACTGCACTGTTCAACTTATGTCTCAACCAAGCCAATAAGGCAAGGGCCATCGATGCTGGCATTGTGCCACCATTGAAGCTCCTAGTCAAGGATAGGAGAACGGGCATGGTTGATGAGGCCCTCTCCATGTTCTTGCTTCTAGTAACTCATCCACAAGGTAGATACAAGATCGGACAGCTTTCATTCATCGAGATGCTGGTTGATATCATCAGAGACGGGACACCGAAGAATAAGGAGTGAGCGGCCTCGGCTCTTCCCGAGTTGAGTTTGAACAATTCATCTCACATTCTTGCAGCTCTTCAGTTTGGTGTTTACGAGCATTTAGTTGAGAACTCCCAAACAGGAACAAACTGAGGACAAAGGAAAGCCAATGCACTTTTACAGCTTATGAGAACGAGTGACCAGCTTCCATAAATCTTCTAAACTCACTGCAACATGAAATTGAACTTTTTGGTACCATCCAAGCTTTGCGGGTGTGGAACTGAATTATACTGAGGATTAACTCGTGAAATTCGTTGAGGGTTAAATTAGAAGGGACGGTGAGACGGTGGACGATGGGCTCGGAGTTAAGCATTAAAGAGGATGGTTTAGCCGTGAAAGAAAAAAAAAGGATGAAGAAGAGCTGAAGAAGGATAACGTTCCATGTTGGCATTTATTAACTAATCGTAATAAAAGTAAACTGAAAGATTAACGACTAATATAAAATTTTAAAACGTTCAGTGACCAAAGTAAAAGAATCTTAACAATTTAGTGACTGTAGGTGATATGATTCATGATGAAATTGATTGTTGGGTGCATGGTTTCATTACGAAGATCGGTAATACAAACAACTTATTAGCATAACTATGAGGAATTCGGTAAGGCCTACTCTGTAGGATTTGGACATTTTATGTTTGTTATCTTTATTTTACCAAAAAACCTAATATCCAATTTATGCCTTAAATTATAATTAAAAGAACTAATATCCAATTTTTCCCTTAAATTATAATTAAAATAACTAAAAGAACTAATATCCAATTTATCCCTTAAATTAACAATTTGATTGTTAACAAAATTTTTGATCTCTAAATAATTTAAAAAACCTTTATCTTTCTCAATTAACCCATCATCAACATCACTTACCCTCACCCCTCAACCAATATAAATGCTGTTTTACATTTGGGGTGATATATGATATGTTTTTTTTTCTCAATCAAAATTTATTAACAAAATATCCCATAAAATTCCATAGAGAGAACCGAGCAAAAGGAAAAGCAAAGACCACACCCAAAAGCTAGAATAAAAGCAGCAAATAAAAGGCAAAGCCACTGAACCAAACAACAATAATATATGATGCTGATGAAATTAACTGCAAACTTTTCATTGTGATAATAATAACAATAATATATCCTCTTGATTTCACATAAAACTAGACCTCAAGTATTCTGTATTGGAATCGTATTCCACATATTTTTAGCTGCCTATATATATATATATATTTAGTAATTTAGGATAAATACAAGACAATATATGTTCAAAGATAACTCTCAACCATTTGACATTAAACGCTCACACTCCTAGCATTCCTAGTACTGCCTATATATGAGTCCAAAAAAAGTTAATATAAGTGTAAAGGATAACATCAATTATTACAATTTGTCATATGCACATCTCCGGAACCGAACAACTATCGATGTGGCGTGGCCGTGGCGGAGCGTTGGTTATTTGTATTCCGATCGTACTTAGATTGCATCGGAGATCGATTATCGTTAGCCCTTGACTTCGATTTCCTACCTTTACTACTCTCTTTAGGATTTTGATTAATGGCATTGATCTTTTGTAACGTCTCCAATACCTCTTCCATGGATGGACGGCTTCTGGGATCGGCTTCCAGACACATCAAAATAAGTGCACCGGCTTGCAATGCAGCTTTGATAGGGTATTGCTCGTCCAGCCTTGGATCCATTATTTTCTTCAACTTTCTCTTCTCCGTCAACGAGTGTTTGGCCCATTCCACCAAATTGTGCTCTCTGCTGGGTCGATTTGTATCGAGGGCCCTTAGGCCTGTTAACATCTCTAACAACACCACTCCGAAACCGTACACATCACTTTTAACATACAAATGACCTACACATTTTTTTGTATATGTTAACGTCAGTTATAGTCTTATTACATAACACACCAGAGGAAGTGGTCATTCAAACGGAAAGTTTGGTACATTACCAGTGGCAACGTATTCAGGAGCAGCATATCCATAAGTGCCCATAACTCGAGTGGTGATATGCGAGTGGCCGTTTATAGGGCCAAACTTTGCCAATCCGAAATCCGAAAGTTTGGCGTTGTAGTCCTGGAAGACACAGGAATCAGTTGATTAGTTCCGTACGACTCGATGGAAGCTAAAAGAGGAGGGTGGGATTGAATTTACGCCATCCAGCAAAATATTGGAGGCTTTGAAGTCCCTGTAGATAACACTCTTCTCTGATGTATGCAGAAAGTCCAGGCCTTGGGCAGCCCCAATGGCTATTTTAAGCCGTGTTGCCCATGTAAGAGGCTCTGCTCTGCCTGCTGCAATTGAGTTTTTATAAATGAAACAGTAAGTTTTTGGCCAATCTTTCAAGACAAAGACAGAGACAGAGACAGAGAAAAGGAGAGGTGTTTTGTTGTTGCTTAAATTACTTACATCTGAAGAGGTGGTTTTCCAAGCTTCCCTTTTGCATGTATTCATAGACGAGGAGGAACTGATTCTCCTCCCAACAGTACCCTAACAGCTTCACCAGATTTGGATGGCTGAACTTGCCCAAGAATTTCACTTCTGCCTGTCCTCACACCACCAATACCAACTCATTTTTCATGGATTCATTCAGGTATATGTATACGTATACATACATGTACGTGTACATGTACATGTATATGTATATAGTATCCATGCGTAGAGACCTCTCGAGCCAAACACAATTCTATTACGAGAGACCCCGATTGAACTATAGATTTTGAGAGTCAAAATATAAATTTATCATGATATTAACTTATAATTTTTACAAGGTTAAATTATATATATATTTTTTATTTTATATGATTAAAATGAAATTTTATCTATATTAACTTATAATTCTAAAACTTTCAAAAGTTAAAGTTACTAAAAATTGCAACTACCTTGCATTAAAAGAATAGTAACTATTGCTAACACAATAATGATCCTCCAATACATAATATATAAAAGAATTAATTGTAACTAAAAATTAAAAAAAGAAGATAAAAAATTATAATTCTCTATTTTAAAAAGTTTTGGGTATACAAATTTAATAATTTTTCCTATTTTCATTAACAAATTAAACTAAATTTAATTTTTTTCTTAAAATAATAAAAGGTGTCTTGGTGGTCCTTTAAAGCCACGTGCATCCGCCACTGAATTGTTATAGTGGTGAGGTCGACCGGCCAAATTGTAAAATTTTATTCCGAAAGTGTAGCCTGAAAACAGTAAACATGGAAAGCTATGCATAAAATAGTAGGTGTAGGGCGCCGTATATTTTGGGAAGACAATTCAATCCTCCTGCCCGGTGTTTACACTTAATAGACACCTGTATATAATACTACATTGTTTTAATTTATTTTCTTTGTTGAGTATGATAGAATTTAGTTTTTAAATTTTATTTAAAAGATTTAAAATATAATCAACTAAATTAATTGGTAATCAAAATTATTAAAAATAAAATATTTTGGTTAACCACGTATTTAACAATAATCTTTTAACGTGAGATGAAATTAAATTACATTGTTTTATTAATGTTTGTTGGAAGCAAAGAAAAAGAGAATACCTGCCATTCTTGCAAGCCTTGAGAGCTATCGGGGTTTGATTTCTTGACGGCGACCGCCATGCCGACGCCGACTTTCGACGGAGAAAAGGTTTTCTCATCGACCCAACCTTTGAAAACTCTTCCGAAACCGCCTTCTCCTAGCACCGTAGCCGGCTTGAAATTTCTGGTGGCGGCCTTGAGTTCCGCCAAAGTGAATATTTTCAAGGCGGTGTTCATCGGGATCTTTCCACTTGCTGGCACGGACACCACCGCTTCACCCTCCTTGCTTCTCCCTTCGGCGCCGCTGCTCTCCTTGTTCGTTGTAGGCGGTGGAACCGATCCATATTGTGTGCCGTCTTTTACTTTCTTCGACTGATCTTCTGCAAATACGTGTGCATCGTCAATCAAACAAGACATAAAACAGAAAACTATGAACAAAATCAAATCTAAAGGTACCTGGGCTGGAAGACTTTATGGTGGACTGGCTATGGTGATCAACTTGTTGAGTTCCAAAGCAGTTCCCCATAACTGATACAAAAACTCTTTCTTGTGTTTGGGGATTGAAAAGCGGAGATTCTAGATATGGGAAAGGAAATGAGTATTGACTCGCAGGTTCGAGGAAGAAGAGAAGAAAGAGGGAGGAAGGAACCAGTCCAGCTGTATCGACGTGGGAGGAGAAGATGGAGACTCGGAGTTTTGCTTGGACTTTTTCCTTTGTTTTTCTGAACGTTGAATTTCTTTACGTCGCTATAATTCGCATTTCAACCTCCCTTTCTATACTCTTGTCTCTGGTTTATATCCCTCAAGATGTGCTAAGTCATTGTTTTTCTTTTATTATTTCAAATTTGGTCCTTGTAATTTAATTTTATGTATTGAGACCGTATATTATTTTAAAGTTCAGTTTTAAAATTTAAGTTTATGACATTGAAATCATATAAATCTATTATTTGTTATTGAAATCACACTAGTAAATGAAAGCATTAGTAGTATAAATTCTGTTTTTCTCGTCCGACTATGATAGTACATGGGAATTGGATAACAACGTTTTGGTTTTTGCGCCGGCTTCAAAGTAATTATGAATAATTAAACTTAATTTCGGATTAAAGACGGGAAAACGATCAAATAAGAAAAGTGCCATATTTTATGCCATACATATAGAAGGCTTAATACCCTTTTTGCCCTGGAACTTTATCAAAATTTTTATATTGGCCACTGTATATTTGTTCTCAGTTTATTCCTTGCACTACCATTTTATCTATCGGTTTACGATAATTTTATCCAAAAATCACTCAAAAGTATCATTATAGCATTTTTTTCTCCAAAATGTATCAAACTATCACCCTTCCTGAAAAAAGTGTAAGGAGACACATTTAAAAAATGAGCTTGCTGATGTGGCCGAAAAGTATATCCTACAGGACGAGCTTTTCTAGAGTTTCCTCTAATTATCTGTTAGACACAGTTTCTCCAAATTTTATTGATATAGCACATTTTCTGACAGAGGCGTCTCTTGGAGTACGCTTTTCAAGGGAAATGTTGATATGACATCATGTGAGAATATACGTTTCAAGGGACACGTCTCCTAAGCGCGCTTTCCAGGGTTATCTTACCACATCAAATTCCCTAAAAACATATTTAAAAAATATATACTTAAAAAAATTTAAAAATAAAACTATATGGACTAACAATGTAATTTAATACATATTAATTCTATGAGTTAAATAGTATAATAGTATTAATTTATATAGACATATTAGAGTGTTTAAGTTATGTTTCTTGACAATGTGGGATAAAAACTAAAATGAATACTCATTAGCTTTTTTATATTATATCTATATCTAATGAATCCACTTACACACAATTGTAGACACCCATTTTCGTCCGGGCTATTTAGTATATATATATATATATATATATATTATATTTTATCTTTATATTTTAGTTTAAATAGATGTTAATATTTCAATTAGGATTTAGGATATTATTTTAAATATTATTTTATTTTATATTTGTTTTAGGTATTTTAGTTTAAATAGTTTTAAGTGTTTTAATTAGGATAAAATATATTATTTTAGGAATTATCTTTAGTTTATTTTTAGGAATTTGAAGGTTATAAATACCCTCTCACGGTAAGCCTAGAAGAGACACACACAACACATGTGAGAATAAAATCTTCTTTTTCTCTCAAGTTTTCTCTCAATTTTTTGCACACATCTTTATTTTCTTTTAAATTTCGTTTTCAGCAATTATGCTAAGTATGACTTTGGTCATGCTTAGCTAATTTTCTTTTAAATCGAAGGCTAAAGCGAAAGCTCAATTCCAAACGTGAGAATTCATATTCGACTTTCCGAGAACACACTTAGCGAAATTGTTTGTTAAGAGGAAACTGAGATCAGAACCAATTATTATTAAAACAACATAATCCGAGTCGTCAGCGAAGAATTGTTCTTGTAAGCTGACGTGAATTTTGAAGTAAATATATGTTTCGATGATTTGAGTAATTTCTGAGACTGCTTTCACTATAAGTTTATCTTTATCTTAATCTCTTTAGATTATTTATTTAATTATTTTCTGTTATTTAAATCTTATCTTTTATTTTAAAAACAACTTTTAAAAATTCATTTTTATCTTTACTACTATTATTTATTATTTATTATTTTATCTTATTTTATTATACCTTTTATTTTACCTTTATTTTTTTCTTTCCTTGTATTTTCTTTAAAATTTAACACTTCTTTTTTATTTTATTTTGTTTTATTTTTATTTTCCCACTTCTTTTTTTATTTTAGTTTATTTTGTTTTATTTTTATTTTCTCTTTTAACATTTTTTTATATTTTATTATTATTTTTTCTTAAATTTAATATTTTCTTCATTTATTTTATTTTTTCTTTTAACATTTTTTTAAAATTTAATATTTCCCTCTTCGATTTATTTTTTTTAAATTTAATTTTTATTTGATATTTCTTTTATTTTATAATGTAACGTTTTCAACTTTTTAGAGATAATATCAATCGATCAAAGGTAAGTAATTCGAATCGAGTCTTTAAATTTTAATTTTCGCAATTAAGACAACCGAAAAATTAAAATGGTACCAAAAGAGCAGTTCAATGGTGCTAATCCTTTCTTAACTGTAACTGACTCCCGAATCCGACATATTTCTGGTAAAACGCAGATCAGGTAAGATGGTGTCCGATCAACCTAAATAGTTTTTAAATGATCGGTGGCGACTCTAACTCATTTATTCAAGTCGAAGACCAATTTCAGGCCTACCCGAAAGACGACCACGACAACTTGGTGACTCCGCTGGGGACAAGTAAGTGAGTCAGGCCAAAATTAATTTTCGGTTGTCTTTTTAAGCAATAAATAACAAAGTTTAATTTTAATTTATTTATTTGATTCTAGCTATTTATCTTTGATTATTTTTCAAATAAATAGTTGTACTGACGTTTTTTTTAATGATTTCAGATTATTAAACATTTTTATCTTAGGCTCTATACCCGAGCTTTAAACTCTTTCTTAAGTGCAGGTAAAAACGGCGCCTTCGTGTGAATTTATTCTCCGTATAGGCCTAGCAAGTAACCTTCGAGATTCATATACCTTATGTCTTCATGTGAATTTATTCTCCGTATGGACATAAGAGAATGTATCATCTCGAGTTTAACTTGGTCCACATAAGCTTGTGATGGGCTTAGGACTGAGGGTCTAGCAAGCCCAAGGGGGCACCAGCAAGGAGAACTCGGGTACCTTCTTTACAACCTAAACCGGGAGACTACAGGGAATTAGAACCCACCCCGAAACTCCATTTCAAAACCTAGGATGTTTTACTTCCTTATCATTTTTTACTTTTATTATTATATTATTTCTATCTTACTAACTGATTTTTCTTTCATGTTTGCTTTTTTTCATTTGCATCATAAAAAGAGGTAATTGATCCATAAAAAAGTGTTTGTTACACATAAATAATCCGCATTAATAGACAAAGGGGTTGTAATGCAAGAGGTGAAAAAACACCGAGGTAAGACTATGGTCCGAAAGACTCAGAAAGAAAAAATAGACAGTCTGCAAGGAAACTATGTGTCAGATCTGGTTGGCTATTCTTCTGTCAGCCTAAAATAGAATGATGTTCAAGACCTACAGAGTATTTTGGGAAAGTTGGAAAAGTGACTAGAAAAGGAGGTTCTACCAACGGTATGGTGATATTGCACTTCTACTCTATGTCAAGACAGATGAGCCCTTAATTCGATCCCTAGTACAATTCTGGAATCCGGGGTACAACTACTTCACATTTAACCAAGAAGACATGGTACCCACAGTTGAAGAATATACTACTTTGCTGCATTGTGAAGGAATCAGAATGGATCGAATTTACATCAAGAGTTAGCCTTTCAAGAACAGATTGGAAAAAGTGTATGGGGTAGATGAGAAATGGGTAATTGATCATATTCAACATAAAGGTAGTGGGGAAGGAATTGCTTGGACACATATCAAGCAACTAATGAATAATCATCCCGATGAATAGAAAACAATGTACCTTTTTGCACTAGGCATTTTTGGTTATCTTCCCAAAGACTTTGGGATACATTGAGGTGACTGTGGTAGAATTGTTCAAACAGCTCCTGAAACGAGTAAGTCCAGCACCGAGAATTTTAGCTGAAACTTTTTGCTCCCTCAACCATTGCAAGAAGACCAGTGGAGGAAGATTTATAGGGTGAGCACAACTTCTTTAAGTTTGAATCCATAATCACTTCTGGAAGACTAACGGAATTTCTTACCGTCGATTCAACACCACTTATTTTCCTTTGGGGGAATTCCTCACCCTGAAATGGCAAGAATATGTCCCAAAAGAGAAATGGATGAAGGTATTCACACACCTCCAGGATAGTAATATTGTCTAGAGAGCCCCCTGGTTAACCCATAGCGACATTTTTTCTGATGTGGAGACTCAGAAACTATGACGTTACTCGGATTATGGGGGAGGAATTAGATACTCTCTACTTTTGGCACTTCGACAATATGGGGCACGCTAGTTTGTCCCAACAACACATGAAATATATGGATCGAAATTTTCATATCATGGGGATAACTACAAGAAAAAGGTCAAAGAAGTAACTGATTCTCGGAAGAAAAATTATGTATGGATGTCATGGCCGCTAAGGGTATACTTACTCCAGATTATTTAGAATGGCGGAGATTAAGGAAAAATGACACCATTCCAATGCCAGACCATGAAGACACTCGAACCATGGAAGAATATCTTAAGCCTGTTCCCTCCGAGCTAGAGATAACAAGGAAAGAATTTGAAGCCGAAAAACTGGAGTTGAAATAAATCTAAGGGAACTAGAGGCTGAAAGATTTCAGTGGAAGTTGGATGAAGGATCGGGCAGATAAGTTAGAGAAGAAACAGAAGAAAATTTTTTTTGAGCTTGAGGATTTGAGAAAAGGATATCAAGAACAAGTCCAGAGCAATTCCAATCTGAAGAGGTCTTCTGAATACTTGGAAAGTGAAGCTAACATCCTAAATATGAAGTTTGAAGGGAAGGATGAAAGAGAGACCTTGAAAGAATAACTAAATACCACTCAGAGATGTTTTTTAGAAAGTTGGCACCATAATAAGAATTTAGGGGTCCATATAACTGATTTAGAGAAGTCTCTTCAGAAATAGAAAGAGCGGGATGACTAAACTATAGCTGAGTTGGAAGCCATTGTAGATGGGTTCAAGAAAAAATCAAGTGAGCTTTAGATAGTTCCCTTTGATGGGGGATTTCAGTGGCGCTTTCATTGGGAACATGCCCAACAAAAGGTGAAAGCTAGAGATGCAGTTATCCGAGATTTCCTAGAACAAGTAAAAAAAGTAGCAAGTCACTTGTACGGTTTAGCAAGGGAAGCCGGAGTGGTCCGACAGGGTATTTAACCAGTTACAGATGAAGGAAGAAGACTTGTCAACTTGTTAAAAGCTGTTCGGCGTTTAGATGATTTAGTTAGAATGCACCTTTAAGATATTTTTGTCTCTTAAAAAATAAAACACTTTTGTCTCAATAAATATTATTTATAATAACAGACACGTTTCTGGATCAATGCCTCTAATTCTCATACATCGTGCATCATTTCCATATCTTGCATTTCATTTTATTTTCCATTCACATTAACTAATATAAAATGTCTATGAAATAAACACTGGGTATCCCTCCACAAAACCTAGACACACATCATCCTTACAACACCCGCACAAAGAAAAGAGAAATAGAAGCCAAAATTGCTCAACTCGAAGAGAAAATGCTGAGGTTACAAAGGGCGTTAGAAGAAAATATAAGCCAGAATAACCAAACCACTCTGGAAAAAATTACTAAAAGCCATGAATCTTTGGTTGACCAAATTGTTGCTAGGCTATCTGGTTTGAATCAAGCAAGTGTGTCTGGGGTAGGGTCATCTGAAAGAATAATTATGCTACAAAGGGAACTTTCTGCTACAAGGTGATTCCATTTGGACTAAATAATATTGGGGTAACATATCAAAGAGCCATGGTGACCTTGTTTCATGACATAATATACAAAGAAATCGAGGTTTATGTCGATGAAATGATTGTCAAAGCACAGACCGAAGATGAACATGTCGAGAATATGAGAAAGCTCATTCAAAGATTAAGAAAGATCCAGCTGAAACTGAACCTCAATAAATATACCTTCGGGGTAATATCAGGAAAGCCGTTAGGCTTCGTGGTCAGCAGAAGAGGTATCGAAGTCGATCCAGATAAAGTCAAAGCCATCCAGAATTTACCTCCCCCACAAACACAGAAAGAGGTTTGAGGTTTTCTAGGCAGGTTAAATTACATAGCGCGATTCATATCTCAATTGACCGATAAGTGCGACCCAATTTTTCTCCTTCTTCGAAAAAAAATCTGGAACATGGGATAAGGATTGCCAGACTGCATTCGAAAAAAATAAAAGAATACTTATCTCACACTCCTATATTAATATCTTCATTCAGAGTAAACCTCTATTCTTGTATTTATCCACATTCGAGAACTCAATGGGGTGTGTTCTAGTTCAGCATGATGAATCCGGGAGAATTGAAAAGGTCATTCACTACATGAGCAAGAAGTTCACTGATTGCGAAATTAAATATTCTCCCATCGAAAAGCCCGATAGCAGATGCTGTTATCAGAATTTGACTCAAGCAACACTTCTTTTTTTATTATTTTATTTTGTTTTGTTTTTATTTTCCCACTTCTTTTTTATTTTATTTTGTTTTATTTTTATTTTCTCTTTTAACATTTTTTATATTTTATTAATTTTCTTTTATGCAATTTAATATTTCTTCATTTATTTTATTTTTTCTTTTAACATTTTTTATATAACATTTTTTTTAAAATTTAATATTTCCCTATTTGATTTATTTTTTAAAATTTAATTTTTATTTGATATTTCTTTTTATTTTATAATCTAACGTTTTCAACTTTTTAGAGATAATTTCAATCGATCAAAGGTAAGTAATTCGAATCGAGTCTTTAAATTTTAATTTTTGCAATTAAGATAACCGACATATTAATATGGTACCGAAAGGGCAGTTCAAGGGAGCTAATCCTTCCTTAACTGTAACCGACTCTCAAATTCGACATATTTCTGGTAAAGCACAAATAAGGTAAGATGGTGTCCGATCAACCAAAATATTTTTTAAATAATCGGTGGCGACTCTAGCTCATTTATTCAAGTTGAAGCCTAATTCCGGACCCACCCGAAAGACGGTCGCTATAACAATGTTAAATTTCATTAGTTTAATATTTATTATTATGTTTTATTAATGAAGATTTAGATTTTTTATATGTTAATATATTTAAATACTTTTTAATTATGAGTTTAAAAAATTTATGTAACACAAATTAAAAATATTTCATTGGCATATAAATGTATTATTTATTGAATATGATTAATTAGATTGTTATATCAATGAAATATTAACAATCTAATTAATCATATTCAATAAATAATACATTTATATGTCAATGAAATATTTTTAATTTGTGTTACTTAAAATTTTTGAATTCGTAATTAAAAAAATAAGTATTTAAATATATTAACATATCAAAATTATCTAATCTTAATTAATATAAACCTTAATAATAAATATTAACCAAATGTAATTTAACAATAGGGTATAAGTGGATTCATTAGATATAGAGATAAAAAAGTTAAAGAATATATCTTTTAGCTTTTATCACATATTATCAAGAAACATAACATAAACACTCTAATATGTCTATATAAATTAACACAATTAAAATCTTCAGCTCATGGAACTAATACGTATTAAATTATGTTGTTAATTCTATAATTTTATTTTTTTTATTTTTTCTAAAGTATATATTTTTTAAAATGCTTTTAGGGAATATGATGTGGCAAGAAAATTCTGGAAGGCGTGGTCCTTAAAATGCGCATTCCCACGTGATGTTATGTTAATATTTCTCCTAGAAAACGCATTTCAGGAAACTCGACTTCGATCTATCTAAGCAAAGATGCGTTTTACATAACGCACCTTATTATCACTCTGTGTACTAGATTAGTAAAATTTGAGGAAATAACACCTGATAAATAATATTATAATTTTGGATAAAAACGCCGCTCAAAGCTCAATTCCTAAAACGAACATTCCTATTTAAAGCTCTTTTCCACAACTAATTAGTCTTTCCCTGAAAGCTCAATTCCTAAAACGAGCATTCCTATTTAAAGCTCTTTTCCACAACTAATTAGTGTTTCCCTGAAAGCTCAATTCCTAAAACGAGCATTCCTATTTAAAGCTCTTTTCCACAACTCTCATGTCTGTATATTTGTTTTGAGTATACATTGAACCGCGCTCGGATTTGTTTATGTTATCAACGGTGGGTCAAGAGGAGAGACGTTACGAATAAAGGTGCTCAATGATCCGCCAGACAGTTAAAATAATTGGCAAAACGTGACCCTAAGGCTACATGCTGTAGACCCAGCAAAATAAGTGGCAAAACGTGACCCCGTAAGGCTACGCACTATAGACCCAGCTTCATGCTTCATGCTTCATGCTTCATGCTTCATGCTTCATGCTTCATGCTTCATGCAGCCTACAGGTTACAGGTTACAGGTTAAAGTTAATAGATAAACCCAACAAAATAATTTATATTTAGATAAAATTACCTCACTTTACTTCATCGCGGTCACTCTTAAAAAAATGATGTGGTTTAGTAACAGATTGTTATGTGCAATAAAAAAATATTAAAAATTCCTTAATAAACAGAGATTTCAAATAGGGGTGAGTAACTAGACTGAAAAATTAATTTTTTCGATTCCACTTGATTTGAAAAATTCGACTCGAATTAACTTCGAGTTGTAATTTCATAAACTAGATTCGACTCAAAAAAATTTCAAGTTTAAATTGATTTGTAAAACATAACTCGAATAACTCAAAATTTTAGTAATTAGCATATTTATTTTTAAGTTTGAGTTGAAGTTTGAATCGAGTCCCTCGATTTTGTATGATATACGTAAATTACATATGAAGAAAAATACGAATATATATATGTATTTTATATAGTTAAAAAATATTAATTAAATTGAAATCAAATAATGTCATAATATTATAAATATTTATAATTAAATTTAAATAGAAACTCGAAATATTGACTCGATTTTATAAACTTGACTCAACTCGAAAAAGTTTCTAGTCAACTATGAGTTATAAAATAAGACTCGTTAACTCGAATAACTTAAAAAAAATTAACTTGACTTGACTTGACTCAACTCGATTGAATGTATACTCTTAATTTCAAATAGAATCATAAAAAAGTTTATTTCAAAATTCATTTTTAAGAATTTACATTTTTTCTTCAGTATTTACATTTTGAATATTTTTATTCTACAAAAAATAAATCGGGTATAATTATAATTTTGGAGATATTAACATAACTTCTAAAATTTTAGATATTTCAAAAAAAAAATCTTTTTATTTTTAACATTTTTTTATTTTTATTATATGCGTCATGTTCTGATTAGATTTAGGGTAAATTACACGCTTACTCAGTGAACTTTATTTCTCTCCTATTTCACTCACCGTATTTTTAATTTTTTCAATTTGCTCACTAAACTATAGACATTGCACATTTTTGGTCACTCAACCGTTTACTCAGTAACGAGGTGCTTACATGACTTATTTTAATAATAAAACATACCACTTGTTTACTCACTGAACTTTACCCTCTCTCCTATTTCACTCACAATATTTTAATTTTTTTCAATTTTAATTTAACTTTGTTAGAAATTTAACGGTCGAGTGACCGAGAAAGTTCAGTGAGCAAATTGAACATGTCAAAAGTACAGTGAAGTAAAATAAGAGATAATAAAGTTCAGTGAATAAACGGGATAAAGTGACAGACATAATAATAGTACAAGGGCTAAATCGAGATAAAAATAGTAGATAGGCCAAACTGAAATTTAGGTAAAGTATAGGGTCAAAAGTGATCTTAAGCCAATACAAAATTCATATACTGTATAAAGGCGTAAGTGAAGGAAGTTTTGAGGGTGACATTATTTTTTTGAGTAAAGTATATAAACAGTCCTAAAATTTTAGGGAACTTGCATTTTGGTTGTCTAACTTTTGAAACTTGCAATATAATCATCGAACTTTTAGTTCGTTTCCCTACCGTTATATTCCGTTACTTTTTGCTGACATGATACTTCACTACCATTA
The DNA here is from genome assembly GCF_006381635.1 of Hibiscus syriacus. Taxonomy (NCBI): domain Eukaryota; kingdom Viridiplantae; phylum Streptophyta; class Magnoliopsida; order Malvales; family Malvaceae; genus Hibiscus; species Hibiscus syriacus. The sequence continues at coordinate 1,475,265 of NW_024062539.1, read as the reverse complement.
ATTCTTCTCTCTCCCCCTCCTCTCCTTCTTTCTTCTTCTTCTCCTTCCTCCATTAAAATACAAATCCAAGAAATCGCACAGCAAAAAATCAAAACGAAAAACAAAATCAAAATCTAATCCCGTCAACCCCTTCTTCTTTTTCTTCTTCTTCTTCTCAAGCTATCTTGAATATGATATGTTCTCTTCTGGTTAATTTTGTTATCCTTTGGTTTAAAGTTTTGATTTTTAATCTTTGGTAACTCTAAAGATTGGGGTCCCCTTATTGTCTTGGTATTTAGAATAATGACAAGATGTTTTTTGGAAATTGAAAATGAGTTTTTGAGGCTGTATTATTTTTTTTATGTATTTCTAAAGATAAAAAAAGACAATTTTTTTGTCATTTTAATGATGAAAAAGAAAAACAGTTGCTGGATTTCATGAGTAAATTTGGTGTGTGAAATTTGATTCTCGTTTCCTTGCATGTTTATGGTATCAAAATAGTATTTTTTTCCCCTAGTGATTTGTTGGAAACTTGAAATTTTTGGAGATTTGAGCAAAAATTAGATCTTGATATTTCAAAACCAAACAATGGATCATAAAGACATATGTTTCATCATTTCCCCCCTTAGGGATATCTATCTAATTAGCCAAATCGAGCATCCCATAATCAAGCCCAAAAACTTAAAAGATACATGTTTCATCATATTAGATTTGAGAAAAAAAAAGTCCTGAATATTAAGAGAAATGGATTCCCTATATAACAATGTTATAATTTGGTAAAATTATAAGTAAATCTAATCAAATTGAAAATGAGTTTAACCAAGGAACAGGAGAAATCAAAGAGTTAAAACAAAAACCCAGAATAGAAGCAATGTTTATTTTACCTATATAAAAATAACTACAAAGCTTATCCGATTTTCAGCTTCAGAACCCAAAGCTTTTAGCTGCTGAATGTTAAGAGAAAACAAATCTAATCAAAGTGCGGATATTTAACGACAACAATGTTTTAATTTTAAGGGGAATTGTCCAAATCAATTCCAATTCATATTTGCCACCCAAAGCATTTTTTTTTGTATCAATGTTGGTTTACCTGGAAAGAGTTTCTGCTTGATTTTGAGGGTTTTTTTAATGGATAAACTGCTGCAATTGGGGAATGGGTGTGCTTGGATTTTTTTTTCGTGGGATTTCTTGGATTTGTATTTCAATAGGGGAGAGAGAGAGAGAGGGGGGAGTAGTTAATGACAGTTAAGTGCCACATTAGCAAAATTAACGGGAGGTTACTGAAAATGAATTGAAAGTTCGATAACTATTTATAAGTTTTAAAAGCTAGGTGACCAAAATGCAAGGCCCCTAAAAGTTTAGGGGCTATTTATATACTTTTCTCTTTATTTTTTTAACAATTTGAGGGTGACGTTATAATGGGGAGCAGGAATTAATAGAGAAAGAACATGTGCTGCGTTTCTTTCAACCGTAGAAAAGAGGGCGGAGATTGTGGTCTTTTTCTCGAAACTTAATATATAAATAATAAAAATAAAGAAATTATTATTATTTCTTAAAATTATATTTCTTTTTTGAATTAAACAATATTAGTAATAACAATCGAAGGAATTTGCAATTTTTCAACGATAGAAAAGTACAGGCGACCTTCCCAAAATTGACGATTTTAATGCCAACATTTATAATTATACTATTCTTAAAATTTCTTAGATTTTTGTTTGTTTATTTATTTATAATATCAATTTTTACTTTTTACTGATAGATAATTAACTATTTTAGGTTATATATTTTTTAAACATTTTGGTTTTCAACGATTTATTTTGAAGTAAAACATCTTCTGATTGAATGAAAATAGTTATTCAACTAACGATTAATTCTTTTTACTGTCGTGATATATATTATATCATCATTTTAAACATATGACATGTATTACGTCATCAATTTAACCTCGTGATATGCATCACATCATACCTTTAGACACAAAATTTATCATATCAATGATAAGCATTTACCGTTAGTTAATTAAAAACTTTCGTCCCATCACGGATATTTTACCTCCAAAAAACATTTAAGGCTTGAATATTTTTAAAAAAATAGAAGTTAAAACAACTATTTAATTTTTTTTTGAATGGTCTTGGATAATTAAATTTATTCATAACATTTTTTAATTAATTGACAATATACATATACCTTACAAACATAATTGTTCAAACTCAAAATCTACTCAAAATCTATAAACAGAACAACATTGCTTTAATGTTAGGTGAATATTTCGACATTATAATTAGCTAACGTTTCAAAATACATGCCAATGGGATGTGATTGGTATGGTTGCTAGCTGTGTTGATCCTAATGGATTTAATGATCTTCGACTATCTGTGGACTTTTGGCATTTGGGAACTTCAAATAATGTTGTCCAAGACAAAGGAATAAGTTATGGAATTTTTGAAGTCTTTTTGTTTCGATGAATTACTAAAATGAATTTTAATTTTTGGATTTGCCGGTAAATGAATTTTAATTACTAAAATAATGTTAGTTGCTGTACGTGACACCAAACAGAAAGTTTTTTCTTGGAGTATTTAAGAAACTTAGGTGGTTTTGAATTAAGTCTAACAATAACTAAAATAATTTTTTTGATAAATAAAAATAAGTTGTCGAGAATTTCATCGCAATGCAGTTGGTGAAAGAAAACAAGTGAATTGAGTTGTACATGGACCATTAAAATTGAATTACCAACAAATTCTAAAACAACCTTAAATTCAAATTTAAGAAGTATATTGTAACTCAAGATATGTAAGAGAACACGTCGAGTTGATCAAATGGTTTAGTAAATAGAGATAATTGTCATATCTTAGAGATAAGAGACAACAATCTCATATCAGAAAGTAAAAAAAAAAAATCCTAAAGTCTAAAAACGATAACATTAAAAATCTTATCATTTATGTTGTTTGGAAAAGGGTAATGGTTTTCTAACAAATGATACCAGAACAATGCTTTGACTGTTCAATTTCATACTAAGCGTCTCAAAGGGAAGAGTAAGTAGTGTAGACAACAATGACAATGACTCATGACAAAGGCATCACGAGATTAAGTATGAGAGAATGTCACATTTTAAAGAGGTGATAGATATTAATCCTACACCGTAAAGAAAAAGAGGTTTTAGAGTTCAAAAGTAATGGTGTTGAACTTTCTATCAGACATGTCTTTTGAGAAGAGGGTAATGACCTCGTGACATAATGAGAATGGAGATTTCGGTACCCTTGTTTAGTAGAAAATGTTAAATGACAATGAAAAATAGAATATCGCACAAATAAAAGAAAACATCAAGATTGGGTAAATCCAAATCCATAAGGAAAGGACAACTTTTTTTTACTAATATCAGAAAAGAAGAATGCAAGAAGATTTGCATAAAATTTACTTCTAATCCATAATATTTATTTATAGTAATAATGTAACGTCCCAAATTTTGGGTTAGGAGTTTCGAGTATATTCGATTTGGACTTTAGAATAATTTCCCTTGGCCCATGAACAGTTGACCCAAGTGGCTTTGATTTGGGCCTTAGGTTAGCCCAATAGTAACTAAAGAGCTGTGTTTTTGAATGTAAGCCAAATGAGAAAGGACTAGGTGGGTAATTAACCCATTTATTTGAATCAAAGCTGAAATCCATTTATGAAGTATGGTATCATGTCTGATTTTCTCCCTCCATCTCTTTTTCCTCACAAAAGTTGTCTTCTTCCTTCTTCCTTGTCATCCTCTTCCTCTCCAAGCAGTCATCAAATGTTGAAGCTTTAAGAAATCCAAGTATCCATTGTGAATTATAAGGTAAGATTCACAATCTTCATCCTTCAAGCTTTCATTCAAACCCACTTTTGTAAGATTTGACTTGGTTACCCAAAGACGGGTTTTAGTGGGGGTTTATGGAACTTGTGGGATTTAAGTGATAAAGAAACATTTTAGCTTCTTTTCAAGGCTTAAAATGGGTTAGCAACTCATTAAACTTGTTTTGATTAGATCAAGAACAAGGGGAGAGCTCAAAAGCTAGAGACAAGGAAAAACTAGTCCTTAGGTGATTTAGGGATGTTTTTCAACAAGCTAGAATCAAGGTAACCCGATTAGGGATAGAAATGGGCCAGGTCGAGTCAAATTTTTGCTTGCTACGACTCCGACCTGAGACAATGAAACAACGACCCGACTTCGACTTTAGCATTGTTTAACCCGATCCGAACTATAAATAAAAAGAACTAAAAGAAGATTGAACAAAAACAAAATTTCCATAACGATAACCCACCCCTGGAGTTGTAAAATGGTTGGGTCCCTCTGCTTTTGGAGTTGTGAAACTGACTCGACCTAAAAATAAATAAAAAAGCTAAAAAAGATTGAACAAAAACAAAATTTCCATAACGATAAACCATTCCCAGAGTTGTAAAATGGTTAGGTCCCTCTGCTTTTGGATTTTTGAAAGGTTTAGAGGGGGAATCACCTTTTTAGAGCTTGGCTTGAAAAGATTGAGCTTGCCTAAGTATGATGCAGAAGAGAAAAAGTCTAATATTGATATTTGAGAATTTTTTCCAAGTAAGTGGCTACCTTTTTAGGATGATAAATGGTTGTTTGATCTAGCAACTGCACTTAGCAAAGAGAAAAGGATCTCTAATTTCTATTTCGACTCGTAAATCAACTCTTGAAATCAGATTTAAGGGAGGAAATAAACAAATCTTAAAGAAAAAAAGGACCAATGGAGTAGCAAAGGCAGAAAATGTAGATATGAAAGAAAGAAACCCTAACATAATTATATAATGGATGACATTTTTGTAAATTAATTAAACCATATAATAAAAATATACGGGTAGGTTATTTTTGACTCTAAACCTGACTTTGACCCGAACCCAAAAAACTTTCACACTAAACCCGACCCAACCTAAACCTGATTTTTTTATAAAAAAAATCCATTTTTTGGATCAGGTTAGGTCATAATCCATCGGATCCGGGTTAAATTGCCATCCCTAAACATGCTAACTAAACCATACCACATATAGGTTATTGTATGTGCATATTTGGTATGTTTTGTTCTTGAAAGCATGCTAGAGTAAATTCATGGTGAAATCCATATTTGTTGTTTGTAAGCATAAAAGTTGATACCTTTTGACCCCTAAGACCTCAAATAAGACTTTAAAAACATTTATTAGACTTAGTGTAACACAAATCTCCCGTATACCTTTACGTATTCAAGCTACAAATGTCACATCACTTTTAAAATCGTTTCTCATTGGAAAAATCCGTAAAATTTTGTTTCATTTTATAAAACCATTAGAATTCATTTATAATTAAAACACACATTAACTTACATATACAAATAAAAGTGATGTTCCACCATTCAACGTTTTACAGTAGTTTAATTCAAAAAGGTTTACAGAGCATTTTAATAACCTATTACATGCCAACTAAAATATATCAAAAGTAGACATGTATGTCATACTGTTACTGAATTAGGTGACTCTGACTTGATGTCCGATGATCTCCTTATTCAACTGGTATTTAACCTACGCGTGAAATGAACACACGTTAAATATTACTTAGTGAGGCATAATACTACAATGATATTACAACTATACAACAATATCTTATGAATACTGAATAAATAATATGATTTCGTTATTTATAAGGACCAGCTAAACCATTCTTATTTCAACCATAATTCTTATATACCATCATGTAAATTAATCATATTATACCTATCGTACTTATCATTTTGTATATTATCCCCCTTAATTCTTTATTTACCCAGTGTACATTACGTGTAAAAGTATTGTACATGTATTTCAACAAGGTGTTCATTGATCATATATCCTTTATAATCCTTATGGTGGCACCTTAAATACTGTTAATACACTGGTTTGTATTTTCATTTGGGGTATCCTTTCATACCCGTTATATTTTGTTTAAAATTTTCCTTTATAACATCCCTTTATACTAATTATGTATTTTTGAACGTTATATATATATATATATATACACACTATCCTTTCTTATCACTTATAGACCATTCATATAACATTACATTATAATTTCTTTATTCTCTTACTCAACACTGTTTAACGTTCGTCTAACTGATATAATTGACACCTTTCTGCCAATGCAAAGTTAGGCCATTATTCTTTTACTCAACGATACTTAACCGTTCATCTAAATGTCATAATTGTCACCTTTCTGCCAATTGCACAGTTAGGCCATTATTCTTTTACTCAACGGTACTTAACCGTTCATCTAACTGGCATAATTGACACCTTTCTGCCAATTGCACTGTTAGACCATTATTCTTTTACTCAACGGTACTTAACCGTTCATCTAACTGGCATAATTGACACCTTTCTGTGAATTGCACAGTTAGGCCATTATTCTTTTACTCAACGATACTTAACCGTTCATCTAATTGGCATAATTGACACCTTTATGCCAATTACATAGTTAGGCCATTTGGTAATCACCATACTTACATTAGTAATTTCTACAACTATAACTAGGGTAGTATATACATACATAATTAAATGCACTCACTTGACTTTCCTCGCTATGTGTCCCAAATATAAGGCTGATTACTCTGGAACTTTGCCTTTTCCCTTAGTTTTGCTTGTTTCGTGAGCTTGGTTCCGATCTACTTAAGCATTCATAAAACATATACCATATCCAATGTTGGAATATTTTGTATCCATTATACTTAAACAATACTCAAAAGAACATATCATTAACTTTCTATACCAATATCAGCCTCAACATAACATTTCTAGTCCTTCGATATCGATACCCCTTCTATGGTATCGATACTATCCTATTAGGGTATCGATACCCCCTTAATGTATCAATACATAAATTAGCTTCGACATAGCCTGGTATCGATACCCTCTCCATGGTATCGATACCCCTATGTTATGGTACTGATACCCCCTCTAGGTATCGATACCCAATTTAAATTCGATATTTTTACTGGTATCGATACCCTTACCATGGTATCTATACCCCATTGCTTGGGTACTGATACTGGTTAAATCAGTATCGATACTTTTTATATAATTTAGTCTAATTCTTGCCTAGGGTATCGATATTGTTCTATGAGGTATCGATACCCCTGTTCAGATTTTCCAGTTTTCAGCTTGAAAATCACCCAAATGGGGTCAAATTCTTTATATTTATCCCATTCAATAATATTACACTCTTCTTTAACTATCCATACTACCATTCTTTCAATTTGTTTCCTAAAACATCTAACATCTTTCAAGAACATTCAATTCTAAGAATGAACCCACTTTTTCTAATATGTTCTTTAACCCATCTAATACTTCTAATCTCTCATTAATCTCTTTGGTAAGTCAAATCTACCAGTAAACTTCAATAATTACCAATATACTAACATTTTATTTTCAAAATCCATTTTCTAAAATCTCTAATATTTTCTCCATTTCATGATTTAAACCTCAATTAATCCTCCCTTAAGCTTTCTATCACTTAAGGTTGTAAAAACAACCCATAATTAAAAGGAAAAACCACATAATTGAAACTTAACTTTAGAGCTATGGAGGATAGCAACCCAAGGGAAGAAGGAAGGAAGAAGAAAATATATTCTTTAGTTTTCTTTCCCCTTTTTATTTAAATTCATTTCACTCTAAAATGCCAAAATGCCCTCCTTATTCATCTATTTCTATAATTCAGTTCAAACACTATTTCAATTCATTTTCTTATCTTTTACCAATTATTCAATTAAATCTTTAATTTTTAATTCTTTTCAAATTAGTCATTGGCCTACTATTTAGGGTATTACAAATCTCCCCTTAAGAAAATTCGTCCTCGAATTTTTAAAAACTTTGTGCGTTTACCACAATACTACAATATCTATCGAATCTGACCTCTCAAAAGTCCTTAATTCTTCACTCTCTACTTATAATATTCTTATCCTTAAAATTTTCTTCTATTGTAATATAATCAATGATCACCTCATACCCTTTTAGAGGTTTTGAACATCTTTTCTATCTCCTATTCTCTCTCTTCAATTCCACAAATAATTAAGGCTCGTGTGATTAGCACCACTATATTACCACTCATTATACTGATAAAAACATCAATTTTTTAAGGTAACTCGACTACTGCCGACTCTAAATCACACATAGATAATTCCTCTTGATTCTTGTGATACTAAATCATAGAAACATGTTCAATACTCTAAGAACCAACTACCTTGAATTCCATCTCTCAATCTAGAGGTAATCCAATATATCAATCTAATAAGACATCTATAATTTCACAATTTGATGAAATTATCACATAATCCTACTTTTTTTTATTTGAGTATCTATCACATTACCCAATTATCGTTCTCTTCACAATCATTATCAATGTCACTTTAGGCAATGATCTTAACTCATCAATTTGTAATCCCATAAGATTCACACAGAATATAATCCCTGGAACCTTTACTATTTGTCTACTACCTTCCTATTCATACTTTTACCATGATCCATTAAGGTTTACGACTATCCTTTAACTCACGATTGGTTCTACAGGAATTTGTCTAGCTCTAGCCAACCTTGTACTAATGTATGAGTGCATAGATCAAGGGTACACCAATACCAATACAGGTTTATCAAAAGATGAAAAGTACATGTTAAAAATTCTGGATCATCCTGATCCTCATTGGTCATAACATTATAGATTCTGGCAACTCCACAAGTCACTTGTCGCTGCAATGATTCATCTCGTTTCCTTGATCTTCCACTTCCTTTGTTTCTATTAGAGGTTGCCACAGATATTTCAGATTGCATTAGATTGTCCTCAGATTTCTTTGGGGCAGTTTCGGGCAAAGTGAACGGTCTCACCACTTTGGAAACAAGCTCCACTAAGAAGTCTGCATACTCCCTGGTGCACTCTTCCACATGTTTGACATACTATTCTTTCTCCATATGCTCTACCTGAGCTAGCAGAACCTACTGAGACTGTTTTGTTTTCTTTGAAATTTTAGCAGAACCCTTTTGCTATGAATCTCTCAAACTCTAGCCTTTGCCTCTCTTAACATAATGGGGAGTTGAAGGTGTTCCAACCCTTTTCCCCATCTGTAAACTATGTTCTGATGCTAATGTCTCCACTTATGCTCTCTTGATAGCTTTGGCTCGGTTAATAACTTCTTGCAAGTTAGGCAAACTCAAAGCCAACATCATTTCTTTTAATTTTGGCCTCAACCCCTCAATAAACCAATTGCGTATGGCCTTGTCATTTGGAACTATTTCCGTAGCAGAACAGTTCAACTTATTATAATCAAGCTCATACTCATGTACTGCTCGATCACCTTGTTTCAAATTTAAGAACTTTAACAATATTTCCCGTTTGAACTGTTCACCCACATACTTATCCTTAAATTCTTCTAGGAAGAATTGCCAAGTGATTTGCTTCGGTGGTGCATACATCGTAGTGTTGGACCACCATACTCTAGCTGATCCTCTAAGTAAAGATAGCTCCTCCCAACTTTTCCTGATCTGAGCATTGCAGGCTTTCAAGCATTAACATCACATCATTTAACCACATATCGACCTCCATAGGACCCTCACCTTCATCTCCTCGAAACTCTGGAGCTCCCAAACTCTTTAGCTCATTTGGGATCAACATTCTAGGTACTGGAGGAGCAGGGGGAGGTTGAAAATGAGTAAACATAGCATTAAGAGCTTGCATAGAAGCTCCATACTCTGGTATCGATATCCTTTGAGGTGCGGCACATTAGCATTTTTAGATGGAACCGGTTGCTCGCTATTAGCTTCGTAACTTTCGCTATTAGTCCATTCTCTCATCTCTTGTTCCCCTGCTCTACGCCAGTTCGAGGATTCTGACATCTATTAGAATATACATAGTAATAACATTAATATTAGTAAGGAGAGATATCTTATCATATTCATTCTATACCCTATCAGTAACTTTGACATCTTAGTGGCATATAAACTATTTTTACCCTAAATATTTACACTCAATTCGACCGAGAATTGGCTAAACCTATAGCTCTGATACCAATAAATATAACACCCATCTCTCGTATACCTTTACGTATACAATCTACAGATGTCACATCACTTTTAAAATCGTTTCCCATTGGAAAAATTCGTAAAATTTTGTTTTATTTTATAAAACCATTAGAATTCATTTATAATTAAAAACGCATTAACGTACATATACAAATAACAAGTGATGTTCCACCATTCAACGTTTTACAGTAGTTTAATTCAAAAAGGTTTACAGAGCATTTTAATAACCTATTATATGCCAACTAAAATATATCAAAAGTAGACAAGTATGTCATACTGTTACTGAATTAGGTGACTTTGACTTGATGTCCGATGATCTCCTTACTCAACTGGTATTTATCCTACGCATGAAATGAACACACGTAGTGAGGCATAATACTGCAATGATATTACAACTATACAACAATATCTTATGAATACTGAATAAAGAATGTGATTTCGTTATTTATAAGGACCAACTAAACCATTCTTATTTCAACCATAATTATTTCATAGCATCATGAAAAATAATCATATTATACCTGTCATACTTATCATTTTGTATATTATCCCCCTTAATTCTTTATTTGCCTAGTGTACATTACACCAAAGTGTTCATTAATCATATATCCTTTATAATCCTTATGGTGGCACCTTAAATACTATTAATACATTGGTTTGTATTTTCATTTGGGGTATCCTTTCATACCCATTATATTTTGTTTACATTTTTCCTTTATAACATCTCTTCATACTAATTATTTATTTTTAAACATCATATATATATATAAAATTTATATATACTATCCTTTCGTATCACTTATATACCATTCATATAACATTACATTATTATTTCTTTATTCTCTTACTCAATAGTGTTTAACGTTCGTCTAACCGGTATAATTGACACCTTTCTGCCAATGCACAGTTAGTACATTATTCTTTTACTCAACAGTACTTAATCGTTCATCTAAGTGGCATAATTGACACCTTTATGCCAATTGCACAGTTAGGCCATTATTCTTTTACTCAACGGTACTTAGCCGTTCATCTAACTGGCATAATTGACATCTTTCTGCCAATTGCACAGTTAGGCCATTTGGTAATCACCATACTTACATTAATCATTTCTACAACTATAACTAGGGTAGTATATACGTACATAATTAAATGCAGTCACCTGACTATCCTCACTATGTATCCCAAATATAAGGCTGATTACTCTGGTACTTTGCATTTGCCCTTAGTTTTGCTTGTTTCGTGAGCTTGGTTCCGATCTACTCAGGCATTCATAAAACATATACCAAATCCAATGTTAGAATATTTTCTAACCATTATACTTAAACAATACTCAAAAGAACATATCATTAACTTTCTATACCAATATCAGCCTCAACTTAACATTTTTGGTCCTTCGGTATCGATACCCCTTCTATGGTATCGATACTACCCTATTAAGGTATCGATACCCGCTTAATGTATCAATATCGAAATTAGCTTCGATATAGCCTGGTATCGATACCCTCACCATGGTATCGATACCCCTATGTTATGGTACCGATACCCCATCTAGGTATCGATACCCAATTTAGATTCGATATTTTTACTGGTATCGATGCCTTTACCATGATATCGATACCCCATTGCTTAGGTACCGATACTGGTTAAATTAGTATCGATACCTCTTATATAATTTACCCTAATTCTTTCCTAGGGTATCAGTACTGTTCTATAGGGTACCGATACGCCTGTCTAGATTTTCCAGTTTTCAGCTCGAAAATCACCCCAAATGGGGTCAAATTTCATTATATTTACCCCATTCAATACTATTACACTCTTCTTTAACTATCCATACTACCATTCTTTCAATTTATTTCCTAAAACATCTAACATATTTCAAGAACATTCAATTCTAAGAATCAACCCACTTTTTCTAATTTGTTCTTTAACCCATATAATACTTCTAATCTCTCATTTATCTCTTTGGTAAGTCAAATCTACCAGTAAACTTCAATAAACACCAATATACTAACATTTCATTTCAAAAACCATTTTCTAAAATCTCTAATATTTTATCCATTTCATGATTTAAACCTCAATTAATAATTCCTTAAGCTTTACTATCACTTAAGGTTGTAAAAACAACCCACAATCAAAAGGAAAAACCACATAATTAAAACTTACCTTTAGAGCTACGGAGGATAGCAACCCACGGGGAAGAAGGAAAGAAAAAGAAAATAGCTTCTTTAGTTTTCTTTCCCCTTTTTATTTAAATTCATTTCACTCTAAAATACCAAAATGCCCTCCTTATTAATCTATTTCTACAATTTAGTTCAAACACTAATTCAATTCATTTTCTTATATTTTACAAATTATTCAATTAAATCTTCAATTTTTAATTCTTTTCAAATTAGTCACTGGCCTACTATTTGGGGTATTACACTTAGAGGAGTCAATGGGGGAGTTTTGGGTGTGATTTCATGTTCAAAACAGAGTATTTCATTATGTTAGTAATGGTACTATAAGAATAGTACCGATACTGTTCTTCGTGAAAGGCCAAAATAAGACTATCTTGTAAGGGAAATATCGTTACTCTATGTAAGGGTATCAATATTCGGGGTTCATTATCAATACTCAAATGGTCAGTATCGATACTGAGGTATTTTTGGAAACATCAAAGCTAAATTTAGTATTGATACTCACGCGAGTATAGATACCCAACGTAGAGTGTCGATATTCCCCATAGGAGTATAGATACCAGAGTATTTTTCAAAACATCGAAGAAAATTTTGGTGTCAATATTCAACTGAGTATTGACACCCAAGGGGACCGATACCCACAGTGATTTTTGTGAAATTTTGATTCAATAGGTTTGGGTGTTTGGGCTTAGGTGTTTTGAGGTCTCTTAAGCTTCAAGTATTCGATACAAGTGAAAACAATCAAGATAACTAATTTCTCACCTAGAAATCAAGCAAGCTAGGTTGACATAAGTTTGGCCTTTGTATGATGCTCGGGAAATAGCTAGGACACCCGAGTTACTCTAGTATTATGATGATCGTCCTTTGTTTGTGAGTATCCAGATATTTTCTGTTTGGTATGCATCTGATGCACGTAAATTTTGATATAAATTTTGATATATGTAAATTCTAGAATCGTACCTTATGCTCGACTATGTTCAAAATGTGAGCTTTCGATGTACGTAGATTTCGATCCTCACCCAGACCTCTTGAGTATCTGAGATAGAATAAGGGCTATACGTTTCGATGCACATAAATTCCAGTTCTTACCCCAAAGCTATCATGTTCTAGATAGACTAATGTGTTGTATGAGATGCAAGTAAATTCCTACGACCAAACCACTTGGCATGTCTCTTGTTTGTTATGTACTTTGCATAATTATGACCTTGCATACTGAAATGTTCATGAAATGAATGTGTCGACACCCATTTTTGCTTGGAGACCGTTATTATTATTTATATTTATATTTATATATTTATATTTTATTTATTTTACATGCCCAAAATTACAACAAACCCAATTGAACCCAATTACTAGTGAACTAGTAGGCCCAAACTGAAGCTCAACACCAACACCAACACCAAGCCCAATCCTTATCCTAAACCCTATCCCATATTAGTTAAAGTTGATTAAAACCCTAATTTTCAGCCATCATTGCTCCTACCAAGGGCCTGTCCCGTCGCCACCACTTCTGCGACCACTGTTCTGGCCACCCATTCCCGATGATACTATTGCTGAAGTCATACAAACGCTCCATCTCGTCTTTAACAGTGAAAATGAAAATCAGCAACCAAATCTAAATATTGTTTAAAAAAGGGAAAGGATCCTAAATCTACCTAATACCAGAATATATGGGACATTAAATATCCTGATTTTCCTCACCAGTTGAAGATCTGAAGGGGGAATATAACATGCATCAAGGGGTTTTCGAAAAGGGGGAGAAGAAAAAATCGAAAAGAAAAAACAGAGGAAGAATCTTCGAAAAACAAAAAAGAAAATCGGAAAAAGGAGAAAAAGAGAAATCTTTCAGGAAAAAAAGGAGAGAGCTTTACCCTGGAGGATCTTTGCTTCACTAGACTTGGAAAATCTCCTTAGCTTCAAAGGTAGCCATCCTTTTTGGTTCTGTTTTTGAGAGATTGTGAAGAGAAGGGATTAAATTTGGGATCTTAGCTTGATTTAGGTTTAAAAATAGAGTTGTTTAGGTGTTATTGGCCCCTTGTCGAGGTCGTTTGGGGTAGTGTACAGTGGTGGCCACGGTGGTTCGTGGCCACTGTTGAAATTCAAATGAAATAAAAATAAAGAAAGAAGAAAGAAGAAAGTAGAGAGAAAATGAGAAATAGTCGGTCAAAAAAAATGGGATCTAGGGTTCCTTGAAATCCCAAAAAGGGGTATTTAAATCAGATTCAAAATGACGTTGTTTTGGGCTCTAGGGTAACAACATTTTCGTGTATGGGTAAATCACTCGAGGGTGGTCTCTGGGTTTGTGAAATTTTGTTTTATTCCCTATTTAAATCTTTTAAGTTTTTGATTTTGTCCCCTAAGTTTTGCGTGTATTATATTTTGATCCTTAGGCTTAGTTATTTCAAGTTTATGTATGTTTATACATTTGACATGTTACTTTCAGATTTTTCATTTTAATCCCCTGTATGCTTATGGATTTATTATGATTTTGGTGCCTGAAATATAATATGTTTTATACTTTATGACTTATGTTTAGTTAACATGCTGTTATGACCTTAGATTTGCTTGTCCATTTTATTTTTCCCACTATACCATGTTTCCTTATGTGTGTATGTATGTATTTTTACCTCATGTTATTTTATTTAAGTTATATATGAGCCATTTATTATTTATATTGTAACAACCCCCGACCCATACTTTACCCGGATACGAATATGAGATGTCACATTGACTTTTCAAACACTTTGACTCATTTAAAATGCTACTAAAACTTGACATTAAAAACAAAACTTAATAAAACATAGTTTAAATACATATCAGAGCATCTACACTTTAAGCACTTATGAAACACGCCAACAAAATTCCAATAATAACATCACATACAATTTAATTTTCTTTGATCTGATACTCTTCAGAGATATGTTGTCCTGCCCTTGCTTACTCTGTTTACTCTATTGAACATACATGCGAAAACAATCACATGCAAAGTCTATGACTTAGTGAGGCATAATAAGTATAATGAAACAATAAAACATTCTTTTAAATATTTCAAAGAAAATACTTAATACAAAAATCAATTAACATTTCATATAAATAACCTTGACTTTTAGTCACTGTTCAATTCATAATTACTTTTACGTTTTATAAAAACTATATATACAATTATACACTTTTCATTCTATATCAATTTGTTTAATTCATATCTATTAGTTTATTTAGCCCATCGTATATTTCTGAGAACTCAAGGTATGTTAGTACATCGAGGTTGTGCACAAATGTAGTCACCAGTGCTCATATAATTTGCACCGAAGTGTCACATAGATTTTGTTCCAAAGAACCGTGTAGAATATTGTCCTGAAGGACCACATAGAATTTTCCCAAAGGACCACATAGTTTTTTCCTGAAGGACCACATAGAAATTTGTCCCGAAGGACAGCGTAGAACCCTCGACTCTTGGCATGAAAACTATACCTCTAATTCTCATACATATACTTTATGCTTTAGCTTTATAATTAATTTTCATTACTTTATTCAAGTGTCTTTTATTCACATATACTAGGGTCACTTACAAAATATTCACATATAACTTATTCTCATAGTATTTCATTTCACATAGAACGGTTTCACATAGAACATATTTATATATATCATATTCACATAAAATAATTTACTCATGGCATTTTATATAACATTTCTCGACTTATCATGTATTCCTATAGAATATATACTCATAGTGTTCCATATAATATTATTTCAATTATCATATAAAATAGTTTGGGTAATTCATACCCAAGATCATAGTAAAAATAACATTTAATAAATCAATATAAAAAACATGTTTCATAACATAATACAAATTATTTTATTCAAAAACATTTGAGGTTGGCTCATCGCAAGTCGTTCCTCAATCATATATAAAATAAGTAACACCCACCTTTGCCTCACTTAAGCCATAAGCAACTCTTTTTTACTTAAATTCACCAACTTTATACATCACTTCGCTCAACATTTGCTTTTGATTGAATCTACACATTGCATGACCAATATGAAAATCAGAGCTAAATGAACATCTAACCAATTAACTTTTTCTTCAACGAAATGAAACACCTAATTTATCATTTCAAACTAAATAGCATCGGTACTCTACCCACAGTACCAATACTTCTCTTCTATGGTATCGATACCTACTGAAGTACCGATACCATTTTAGCATTCTGGAATTCATTTTCAATTACAGTATCGATACCTTACTCTTGGTATCGATACCCCCACATCATTATCGATTTTACTTCAATCAGTATCGATACTGTTCATCCGATTCATAACATTTTTTCAATTGAACTTTATAGTATCGGTACTGTTCTTCCAGTATCGATACTGTTCTTCCAGTATCGATACCCTTACCCAAATTACACTTATTTCATTTCAAAATTTACCCAAAACTCACCTAAATCTCATAATTTTAACCCTATTTAAATCCTTAAACTCAATATCACTTATCACAACCAACTTATAACACTTAAATCCCCTTTATTATCCAAAATTCTCCTTAGAACACTTAAATCTATAAATCATACCCAATCTTCAAACATATTCTTAATCATTTCTAACACTTCTAACATCTTGTCTAAACCCTTGACAAGTCAAATATACCTTTAGAAATCCAAATACAATCAATTTTAATAGATTCTCTTAAAAACCCATTTTACTAATTTAATAATAACTCATTAATTCCATGGTTTTTAGTTATCTTTAAGCTTCTTTAAGCTTTTATATCACCCAAGGACTAAAAGCCAATTCAAAAATGAAAGAAACAATCGGCTTTAAAATCACTTACCTTAGCCATGCTGTTCACGGTGGGAAGAAGAGAAGAGCTTCCAGACTTTTCTTTCCCTTTCTCTAAACCCCATGTTTTAAATATCATTAAAAGAATGAATTTTAAATTCATTCATGCTAAAAGACCTTTTTGTCCTTCCATTCTTCCATATTTGATAATAAGTCTTAGACACAAATTCCAAAATCAGTCCTTAAAATTTTCAATTTATTAAATTTAAACCACCAAACTTTAAATCCTTACACTTTAGTCTCTGACCCGATGTTTGGGGTGTTACATATATATATTTTTTATTTAGGCCTAATATACGTTATACATATCTATATATATTATGGGTACCTTTTTTATAATACGTATTGTGGGTTCCTTTTAAAATGGTAATAGATATAGGTACATATATGTGGTAAATATATTTTATGCCTTAATTAAAGAGATTCACGTATGCAATGATATATTTAAATATACATATAAGTCTAGATGTAATGCATTCTTTAAATAGATTGTATGAAACCCTTGTAAGCATGATTTGACTCGAATTAAAATAATTTGACTAAGGGTAATATTCTTTCATTTTAATTTTTTTATGAAGTAATTGTCTTAACGTATAAGAAAATTACCTTCGATAATTTTAAAATGAAAGTGTATCCCATCAAGTGAAATCCTAAAAATTGATTACATTTAAAATTTGGGAATGAGAAAAAGATTGTGTTCTTTTAATTAACCTCACTAAGAAAAGAGTGTTAGATCAAATCTAAGGTCCCGTCTTGATGAATTTAAATAATTGAACATCCTTATTTTCATTAAAGTTTGGTAAAATAATTAATTAATCGTATTTTTTGACATATGTATTTATTTTTAGTTTTTTATGTGTTTTAATGGGATCTCAAAATGAATAGCACTCGACTTAATAATGAAGTTTAGAGAGAAATAGTAATCTTTCTTTATTTCGATTGGAATAAGAAATGAATGATTTAAGGCATAAAAGGTCATTTCTTCTCGATAAGAAATAATTAAATATTATTGTTTTTCCTCTTAAAATTCAAAGAATGTGTTTCAAAAAGGAAAATCTTAAATTTAATTTGTTTCACCGTTCTTTATGTATTTGAATTGGAAATTAATAATGAACTTTAGGATGAGATTATAACATTTCTTTATTTCGATTGGTGTAAGAATTGGCTGCTTTAAGGCATGAGAGGTCGATTTTTCTCGATAGGAAATAATTAAAATATTATTGTGTTTCATCCTAAAATTCAAAGAATATTATTTGTATGAGATCTTAAATTAAATTAAACTTAAATTCGTAAGTTTTATTGCAAAGACAACTAATTAATCGACTAGGTACCAATTTAGAGCGCTATGGGGGTGCTAATCGTTCCACACGCATAACCGACTCCCGAACTCAAATATTTGGTAACACATACCATAAATTTGTTGTTTTAATTAAAATTAATATTTTTATTAAAATAACAAATATATTTTTGGGTGCCCAATCACACCTTAATCAAATAATGGTGGCGACTTCTCGAACCATTTTTTATTTTAAAAGGAAACACCAAATTATTAGAAACGAGATCTTTAAAAAAAATAAATTTGTTTGTTTTTAAGTAAAATCGTTTTGACAGCTTGGCGACTCCACTATGGACCTTTTTTTAGAGTCAATCCGATTAGTCAATTAATTAATTGTCTTTGCAGTGAAAATTACAAGTTCGTTCTAATTTAGTTTTTGATCCCTTGTTTGGTTTAAATAAAATTTATATTTATAATTCAATTAACCACTAAATAGTTGTACTGATTTGTTTTCTAATATTTTCAGATTAAATAAATGTTCAAGATTTTGAGAATTCTATTTTATGTTGTTTATTTTTTTCGCTTATCATCACACACTACACAGCTGCATTTGCATAACATGAGCTAAAACCTGCTCCGTCTTATTTAAATAAGAGTGAGAAACTAGTCCCTCGTGTGGTTTTCACGTTCGTATAGGATAGTTAATCGCTCTTGTGGCTCATGCCTTATGGTCTTCGTGATGATTTTCACCTCGGTATGGACATAAGAAAGTGTGTCCCCTCGAATTGAACTCGATCCTAAAGCTTGTGATGGGATATGATTGAGGGTCTGGCAGCCCAAGGGGGCATCGACAAGGATAATTCGAGAACCTCTTACTTTAGAGTCGAACCCAACATATAGTAAACCTAGACCCAAACCTAGGTAAAGCCCAACCCAAACCTTAAGAATCCCGTGAGGAAAGTACACAATGAAAAGTTTTTTTGAGTGTTTTAATTTTTGTAGTATAATTTTGTTTTTCAAATAAATGTATAAGAATTAGAGATCATGTGGTTAGGTTTATTTTTTCGAATAAGCATGTGAACCAGATTGCATGAGGTTAGGATTTTCTATAAACAAAGTATGGGGGTAGAAATCATGTTTGGATAGGATCTACTAAAGCATGATTGGGTAGCCAACATGTGGGGTAGGTTTTATTGACAAATTATATTATGCCCGATTAATTTCTTTATGATTACTAACTAAATTTTTTTTATTTTGCTTTCATTTTTGCATTGCACTATTCATTCTATGGTGTTTATCCGTGATCGATGTCCATATAGAAGGCTAGTAATATGGAACGAAGGATCCAAAAAGAGGTAGAAGACAATGCAGATGTTATGAGATGGTCCGAGCGGTCCCAACTTACAAATGGATATAGCTTACAACCTAGATACATGTCAGAACTGATTGGGTACACACATATCAATGTTCATCAAAATGAATTGAGCTAGTTAAAAGAGATCTGGGGAAAATGGTAAGCAGCTGATAAACAATTGTTTTATCAGCTCTATGGTGACATCTCTTATCCCTAGATTTTCTGATTGACCGAAATTTGTTTAGGTCTCTTGCACAGTTCGGGATCCCTACCTACAGTTGCTTTACTTTTGGATGAGTGGATATGACACCTTCCATAGAGGAGTATCATGCCTTGATTTTTTGTCCGATATTCCAAGTAGACAAGGTGTACATGAAGCCATAAAACACTAACTCTTTCAAGAAGAAACTACTTTTAATGATCCGAATGAGTGAAGAATAGGTCGTTAGAAGCATCAAAAAGAAAGGAGATAGTGAATGCATTACTTGGATCGCTCTGAGAGAAGTAATTGATTGTCATCCTGACAAGAGAAACAAGATAAACTTGTTTGCTTTAG
This sequence comes from Hibiscus syriacus, assembly GCF_006381635.1. Classification (NCBI taxonomy): domain Eukaryota; kingdom Viridiplantae; phylum Streptophyta; class Magnoliopsida; order Malvales; family Malvaceae; genus Hibiscus; species Hibiscus syriacus. Next base: position 1,455,028 of record NW_024062539.1, on the reverse strand, counting down.
GTATTTATGGGCTAGTTATATTCCTGAAAGCCCTGGGGCTTGTTGATGTGTCAGTGGTTGATTTATTCGAGAGATTGGACAGAAATGTGATCCCATTCTGGCTATTTTGGCAGAGATATTCCGTTCCTTAAATTCCTGCAGATGCGAAGGAGAAGGATGTTTCATAGGGTTTGGACCACTATTGTTAGTTTAGATCCTTAATCACTTCAAAAACGTCGAGAGGGCACCTGGTCGAGTGTTTCTAGAAGGGTTTTCACCCTTGAAAGATTTCATTTCTCGAAAATGGCCTGAGGGTTTCACTGAAGAGAAATTGATGATCATCTTCAAAGAGATCCGAGATAGTGATATATTATGGGGCGCTTCGTGGAACATTTCTTTAGACATACTTTATAGGTGTGGAGAACCATATTGGGTTATGTTGCCAGGAATATGGAGTTTCGTATGGTACGCTCATTTACTAGTTTCAGGCAATATGGGCCAATACATTTCATTCCTGCGACTTGAGATTTATCTAGGTCAGAGTTCGTATTCAAAGGAGAACAATATAAGAGTAAAATCAAAGGGGTTGCTGATGTGTGAAAGCAGACTCATAGAGTAAATCTCTTTACTTATGACTTGAAGCTGTCACAAGAATACAAGGAATGGAGAAGTACTCGAGTTAATGATAATATCCTGATGGTTAATCCCGAAAATATTCAACCTATGTAAGAACATCTTAGAGTGATACCATCTCCGTTAGAATTAGCCAACGTGATTTTGAGGCTGAAAGAAAACAGTTGAAGGAAACATTATAGAAGATGGAGGATGAAGTCTACCAAAAAGAACTAGAAGCTGATATCCAAAATGGTCGAGCTGACTGAATTGAAAAAAATAGAAAAATAATTCATATTGGATTTTGATGATCTCTAGTTATCATACCAACGAATGGTAAAAGCTCAAATGACAACTAACTCAAGTAAATCGCATGCTGAATGAAGACAGTAAGTGGAAAATTTAAAAAGAGAAGTTCAGGAAAGTAGCGAAGTGCTCAAGCAAAGTAGACATCAGGTGAATATACTTTCAAAAGAGAAGAGTGCATTAAAGTAATAACTATAAGAGAGTCAGGCCAAAAATGAGAAACTGAAGGGCATGGTCTTATGTTTAGAGTCAACTTTATGACGATACCAAAGTCAAGAAGACAGTTCAAACCGTGTGAAAGTTGAAAACTTGAGGAAACATGTGAATGGACTTGAGGCTATGGTTCAAGATTTTCAGAGAATGGGAAGCGAATTATCGATAGTCCCCTATGAAGTAGATATAAAACGGTGTCATCATTGGGAACATGCTCAGTGGAGAGTTAAGCAATGGGATGACCTCATCGCAAGCTACCTGGAACATGCTCAAGGAGTAGCTCAGTACTTAGTTGACTTAGCACATGAAGCTGCTACTGTAAGGGAAGGTTTGGAACCCGAAACTGAAAAAGCTTAGAGGATTTTGGATCTACTCGGGGACGTGCAACAATTATGGGAAATAGCTCAGATCTATCTGTGATATATTTAAACCTTGTAACCAAATTTTATTTCTAATATTAAAAATTGTTCTAAGGAATTGTTCCAGAATCAACTCCTAGCATTGTGCATTTATATTTTCTGCATTGTAATTGCTATTTGTATTGCATTTTATTCATTAATAGTCATATTTTTCATATTCATTAATAAAATATCAATATTAATAAAAAGGTTGTATGGAAGAATACTGTAAACTTCTAAGCATCTGTACCATACCTGAAAAAAGGCAATAGACGAGAGAATCACCCAAATTGAGAGAACCCAGCTCGAAATGTAGGAGAGTTTCAGGAAAGCTCAAGAGGAGATGCGTGAACAAATGTTGATATCTCAGAATGATATGATGGAAAAACTTGCAAGCATGTTACAAGGAAGGAATACAAATCGGGAAGATACTCCAATTGTTGGTGCTACTACTGAAGAACCTGTGTATCCCCCGGGCTTTGAACCATAGGCTGATCATAAAAAGGCTCCAACTATTGGTACAACTAAAGAACCGCTACATCCTCATGGCTTTATACCACCGCATGTTCGAACACAACAAGCAACGACTGCTCAGCCAGGAAGAGTGCACACAAACTTACCCGATACCTCTGTAAACCCGCATCCAGTTGAAGATGTCCCAGATTTTGATGAGGAGGGTAAAAAAGAGCATAATAAACAACTAGAAGAGAAATGAAAACAATTGGAAGATGAAATCATAGCTATGAAAGAGGACGCTAGCATGTATGGGATCGATGCCAAAGAGCTAAGTATGGTTTCTGATTTAATGCTACCACCCAAGTTGAAAATTTTAGATTTTGAAAAATTTGATGGCACGAGATGTCCCTATGCTAAAATCACTATGTTCTGTTGAAAAATGAATGGCTGTGTAGGGGATGATCAACTCTTGATCCATTGCTTCCAGAAAAGCTTAACAGGTCTAACCATCCGTTGGTGCAATCAATTGAGCAGTACTCACAATAAGTCCTGGAAGAATTCATCTAAAGCCTTTCTAGAGTAATATAAGCACGTGAAAAATGTGAGGCCTAATCGAATCATGCTATAGATCATGGAGAAAAAAATCTAATGAAAGCTTTATACGGTATGCTCAGAGGTGGAGGGATGTGGTTGTCGCTTAAAGAAGAGGAAACTAACATGCTCTTTATAAATACTTTAAGAGCTCATTTCATTGGCCACCTTATAGGAAACTCATCTAAGATTTTATTGATTTTGTTATAGCAGGGGAAATGATCGAAATGACGATCAAGAGTGGGAGGCTTGATGGAGGTGAGACTAGGAAGAAACCACATGTGAAAAGGAATGATAACAAAGTTAATAATGTGAAGAAGTATGACTCCAATAACATCACCGTGTCTCAACCTCAAGCCACGTGATCATCCACATAGAACTCTACCAGGAAATGGGAAAGGGAAACAAGACAAGAGAGATAAACTTCAGTTTGACCCGATCCTAATGGCCTACAAAGAATTTTTTCAGATCCTATATGATAAACATGTGGTATCACCTTACTATACATCACCGATGCAACCTCCCTACCCTAAATGGTATGACACTAATTCCCAATGTGATTATCATACAGGGGTTCTGGGATATTAAATAGAGAATTACATTACCTTTAAGAAGATTGTCCAAAGGTTAAGGCAGAAAAATATCATCAATTTTGGTGATAGTGAGCAACCGAACGTGGCTCAGAACCCACTGCCAAACCATACAAGTGCAGATGCAATTGCTGAGGAAATAGGAAAGAAGATCATAACAGGGGTGAGTGAGGTAAAATCACCTATGTATTAGATATGGGGTCAGATGATCAAGGCGGGCCTATTGGTCTTTAACGTAGCCGTTAAACAAGTTGATAGCATGTGTGCATGTCAATATCAAAATTATGAGGATCACACCATACAAGACTGGTATGAGTTCCGAGCTTTGGTATAAAAAAATGATGGATGATAAGAAAATGTAATTCTACAAGGAAAATCCTCAAGAAGAAGAAGCAGATTTTTGTGCATCTGAGGGTTCTTTCAGGGGAGTTTATAATGCCAACTGTCCTCTAGTTATCACATTAAAAACTCGTGTGACAGAGAAAATAACTCATAAGGTGGTAATTATACCACCATCTCTATTCTCTTATAAAGATCATAAACAAGTCCCTTGGATATACAAATGCGAGATGGATAACGTGGGTACTTCAGAGATCACCAAAGAAAAAGTGGACGAAGTAGGCCATTTCACCAGGAGTGGGAGATTTTGTTATTCCAATCAGACCAAAGAACCCGAGAAAAGAACTGCCACCGATAAAGGAAAGAAAATTGAATTACTGCTGAAAGATGATATGTCAGTCATTAACAAGCCTGTGATAGAAAATGAGGCTGTGGAATTTTTGAAAATTTTGAAACATAGAGATTATAGCATTGTTAAAAATCTACATAAGCTACATACTCGTATTTCGATCCTTACTCTTCTATTGAGCTCTGAGGCACACCGAGATGCACTGGTGAAAATTTTAAATCAGACTTTCGTGCCAAAACATGCACCCATGGACAAGATAGATAGATTGGTTACAAATATTCAAGATGATAACTTTATCTCTTTTCTTGATGATGAGATCCCATCTGGGATGATTGACAACCACAAAGCTTTACATATTACTATTAGGTGCAAGAAGCACGTGTTATCCCAAGTTCTAGTTGATAACGGTTCTGCACTAAATGTAATACCATTGGTAGCCTTGAAGAAGTTACCAGTAGATAGTACACATGTGAGGAATTGTCAGAGCATCATTCGAGCATTTGACAGAACGAAAAGAGAAGTGTTGGGGAATATTGATATTTCTTTGACTATAGGCCCATCTACATACGAGGTCAAGTTCCTTGTTATGGACATTATTCCTACCTAAAATTACCTATTGGGAAGGTCTTGGATCCACCAGGAAGGGGTCGTGCCATCCACGCTTTATCAGAAACTCAAATTTGTAATTGAGGATAAATTGGTATGCATCAATGTTGAGGATCATAATATTGCTTCTATTGTCCACTAATGCTCCATATGTTGAAATAGAGGAAGAAACTATTTAATGTTCCTTCATATCCCTGGAGTTTGTTAATGACACATTCTTAGTTGAGGGAAAAAAGATATCAAAGCCTAGGTTGTCCAATTGTATCAGAACGGAATTAAAGCTGACTTTGGGTAAAGGATCCAAGGCTTGAAAAGGGCTAGGGAGCCATCTACAGGGATATGTTAATCCAGTTTTTCCCACTGTCAAAAGAGATCGGTTTGGCTTGGGATATCAGTTGACCTTGAAAGAGAAATCGAAAGGTATCCAGAAAAGTTAGGAGATGAGAAGAGCAAGGTTAGCCAGAGAGGATATTATGTGGGAGCCAATGACTTTCCCGCCACTGCATGATACCTTTGTATCGAGAGGCCATATGTTTCAAGGGAGCTTCTAACTTAGAAACCAATTGTTGAGGATGCCTTGGGAGATCTGGGCATTAATATAATAATGGATGATGAGGTTGAAGAAAGAAAAACTGTAGGCATCTATCCCGCCCTGCCGTGCTTCGTGTTGAATAATTGGACTGCAGAGGAGTTACCTGTAGTTTATAGTTTTTTCAGAGTAATACATGAAAAGTTTCCCTGTTGTCTAAACCCAGTGCAATAGGTGATCTTTTGTAAATGGTTAAACTACTTGTTTTTAGTTTTCTATGAAAGATGCATTCATATTAATTCCCAAAGTGGCAAACATTCTCTCATGCATTTCTTCATTCTTTATTATTTATATATAGATTATTTCATTCTATTTATTTTGATATGGGATTGATTCTCCTGTATGTGTATATGTATATATATCCTTGTGTTCGTTATTCTTTCAGGGCCTCAGATATCAATAGTATGAATGCTGATGACACTGGCCCGAAGATTGATTTCGAGTTACCCATATGTCAAGGGGAAATCGAGGGTTGTGATAATGACGAGGAATGTGACTTACCTTCTGAACTGCTAAAAAAGGTGGAACGGGAAGATAAATAGATTTTGTCTCACGAAGAGGCCACTACACCACCCTATCTGCTAAGGGACGACAAAGTTTGATTGTATTACTTTGAGAGTATAAAGGCGTGTTTTCTCGGTTATATGAGGACATTCCGGGTTTAGATACTGAATTGGTGGTACATAATTATCGATAAAGTCAGAATGTAAACCTGTGCAACAAAAGCTCAAAAGGATGAGACCTGAGATGTTGCTGGAAATTAAAAAAAAAAGTAAAGAAATTATTTGATGTTGGTTTCCTTAAAGTGGCCAAGTATCCTGAGTGGGTGGAAAATATCGTTCCATTTCCAAAGAAGAATGGAAAAGTTCGCACGTGCATGGACTTCAGAGATCTCAATAGGGAGAGCCCAAAGGATAATTTCCTTTTTCAACACATAGACACCCTGATAGAAAATACTGTTGAAAACTCCCAGTTTTCATTCATGGATGGGTTCTCTGGTTATAATCAAATAAAGATACACCCTGAAAATATGGGAAAAAACTACGTTTGTCACCATGTGGGGCACATTTTGCTACAAGGTGATGCTGTTTGAGCTAAAGAATATCGGGGAAACATACCAGAGAGCCATGGTAACATTGTTTCATGACATGATGCATAAAGAAATAGAAGTTTATGTTGATGATATGACCATTAAGGTGTATATAGAGGAGGAACATGTAGATAATTTTAGGAAACTCTTCCAAAGATTGAGGAAATGTCAACTGAAACTCAATCCAAGCAAGTGTACCTTCGAGGTGACGTTTGGGAAGCTCTTGGGGTTTATAGTGAGCAAAAAAATGATTAAAATAGATCCATACAAAGTCAAAGCTATTCAAAATTTACCACCCCCACAAACACGAAAAGAAGTTTGAGGATTCCTCGGGAGATTAAACTACATTGCTCCGTTTATTTTATAATTGACTGAGAAATGTGATCCCGTTTTTCGTCTTCTCCACAAAAATAACCTAGGAATGTGGAATAATGATATCTAAGAAACTTTTAAAGAAATTAACCGATATTTGTCAAATACCCTAGTCTTAGTGCCACCCATCTTAGGGAAACCATTAATTCTCTACTTGTCAATCTTCAAAAACTCAATGGGGTGTGTATTAGGGCAATATGACCAAACCGAGAAAAAAGAGATAGCAATTTACTACATTAGTAAAAAGTTCACTAATTGCTATAGGCAAGGTATTCACCAATCAAAAAGTTGTGATGTGCTTTGGTTTGGACTACTTGAAGGCTTAGGCAGTATATGTTGTAGCATACCACTTGTTTGATCTCTAGGCTTGACCCTCTGAAATATCTGATGGGTGTACCTACTTTATCTGGAAGATTGGCTCATTGGCATATTTTATTGTCTGAGTTTTATTTCCAATATGTGAGCCAGAAAGCAGTTAAAAGAAGTGTTATAGCATATTTATCGCTAGCAGGGCTTCTGAAGAATATGAATCGTTGAGTTTTAATTTCCCATATGAAGATTTGATGGCTATTTCAACAAAAAAGGCAATTATTTCTATCGATGAACATTGGAAGTTGAACTTTGATGGTGCTTCAAATGCCTTTGGGCAAGGAATTGGGGCAATTTTGGTCTCACCTAGTGGAGAACACTATCCCTTCACTAGTCGATTGAATTTTGATTGCACAAACAACATGGCTGAGTATGAAGCGTGTATTTGGGTATTAGAGTTATAATTGAGTGGTTAGTAAAAACACTCAAATTATATGGAGATTCAACTCTGTCAACTTAGAGGTGAATAGGAAATAAAAGATCCTAAGTTGGTGGAATATCATAAATTGGTCATGGAGCTTATCAAAGAATTTAAGGGAGTGGCATTCAATTACCTCCCCAGAGAAGAAAATCAAATGGCAGATGCCCTACCCACTTTGGCGGCAGCCTTTAAAGTAAATGAACATTCAAATATGATACCTATCGAGATGCAAGCTTATGAGTATCCAACCCACTGCTATAGCATATAAGAGGAAGATGATGGATATACCTGGTATTATGATATCTTGCAATACATTAGACATCAAAGTTATCCTGAGCAAGCAACCAGGACTATTAGAAGAATGGTTTCATGGTATGAGCTTGATGGTGAGATATTGTACAAGAAAAGTCATGATTAGGTTTTATTGAGGTGTGTGGATGCCAAAGAAGCTAAAACAATCATTGAAGAAGTGCGCGAGAGAGTGTGTGGTAACCATGCCAATGGACATGCAATGACTAAAAAAATATTTAGATTTGGGTATTATTGGTCAACCATGGAAATTGATTGTATCAATTATGCCAGAAAATGCCACAAGTGCTAGATTTATGGAGACAAGATCCATAATCCTCCTCATGCATTACACGTGATGACAACTCTGTGGCCATTATCTATGTGAGGCATGGATGTCATTGTACAAATTTCACCCAAGACTTCAAATGGTCATTGTTTTATCTAGGTGGTAATAGACTACTTCACCAAATGGGTAAAAGTGACTTCTTATGCAAACGTTACCCAGTCAACATTTTCCAAGTTCTTAAAAAAATAGACCATCTGACAATATGGTTTACTAGAAAGAATTATCTCTGAAAATACCTTGAACTTAAATAATAAGATGATGAAATCAATATGTAAGTAGTTCAAGATAAAACATCATAATTCCACCACTTATCTCCCGAAGATGAATGGGACAATAGAGGTAGATAATAAGAACATTAAGAGGCTTATAGAGAAAATGGCTGAGACTTATAAAGACTGACATGAGAAGTTACCATTTGCTCTATTTGCCTATCAAACTTCGGTAAGGACATCATCTGGGGCAACACCATTTTCTTTAGCCTATGGGATGGAAGTTGTGTTACCCATTGAGGTAGAAATTCTGTCACTTTGAATATTATCAGAGGTTAAGCTAGATGAAGCAAAATGGGTATAAGCCAGGTATGACCAACTTAATCTGATTGAGGAGAAAAGATTAAAAGCTATATGTAATGGTCAGATGTACCAAAAACATATGATGAGGGAACATGATTAGAAGGTTCTCCCATGAGAGTTTCATGAAAGATATCTGGTACTTAAAAAGATTCTTCAATTTAAAAGGATTTCTGAGGTAAATGGATGCCAAATTGGGAGGGACCTTATGTTGTAAAAAAGGTTTTTTCTGGAGGAGATTTGATCATCACCGAGATGAATGGACCAGAGTTACCTAACCCTGTGAACTGCGATACTGTCAAGAAATACTTCGTCTGAAGAAAGAAAAAGGAATAAGAATGAAAAAAATAAGAAATAAATAAAATGAAAATGAAAATGAAAATGAAAAAAATAAAAATAAAAATAAAAAATAATAAAAATAAATAAAAGGGGGTTCAAGATGAAAATCCATAAAGGACATCTTGAAACCATAAGAAGTCTCAAGTTGAAAACTCACAAAGGGTGGCTTGAGTATCATTTAAATTCAGGATTTATGCATGATGGAGATTCTGAATTGATTTTGAAGTTGAAAGGACTCCTGGTTTGAGAAGTGATATTAAATGGTGATCAAGGTTAAGATTAGAGATTGAAAAAGGCTTGAATAACTAGAAAAGAAATAGAGAGTATATGAGATTCAATACTGGTTTATAGCATCCAATATTTGGAGATTTGGTAGTATAGGGGGAACTTCAAACCCTTGAGCATCGTCATAGTTCTCAAGATCCCTTTAACAGAAGCTACACTTGAGTCACTCTGCGACGTGCTAGTTCAAAAGCATTTATACTATTGATATTTGGAGATGTCTACTTCATTTTATTTTACTTTTTCAGCTAAAAGTTTGCCATTTATTTACCCAAAAAACTCTTTACATTTATATAAACGAAGTATTTTTCTTGTTAACACCATGTTGCAAGCATCCTAATTTGGAAATACAAAATGTAGATTAACTTGGGAAACATGATATCATTGTGTATTATTGTGTAAAAAGTTTTGGAAAAGTGCAGGCGTTCTGAAGCTAAAAATGGTTTTAGCATGAGGCTTACATGATGATGGGTTACAGGAAATTAAAACCTTTGGCTACATAAAAAAGCTCAGCAAGTTGGGATAATTCAAGATGTTTGTCACTGATTAAGTAGCTGGTCATGAATATTGTCTGGGTTCAAGAAGGAAGAGAATAAAGGTTATACCCAACGAAAAAGTATATAATCAGGATTATCAGTTGGGTAAATATGTGGTGATTTATGTGTCTAAGGATAGATTGGGTCATGAGGTGGTCGACGAGAGAGGGTTCTTATTCGAAAAAGAAAAAAAATATTAAAATTACATTATTGCACGCATTTTAGGCATAAACATGATCGTAACATTCATAAAATGCATGATGACGATAAAAGTAAATGAGCACTTATAGGTATTCCAAACGAAAGCTGAAGGTTGAAGATGCTGAAATTTTGAATTCCAAACATTCAGGTATGATGTTTCAAATTCTCAAGCATATACTAACAAGTGGTATTGTTTAATTTTCATATTTGATCTTCTTAAAGACAAGAAAAAACAAATCAAACCCGATTCAATCTTCCCTGAAGAGCAGTGAAATGAATCAACATTTCTGGATCTAATCTACCCTGAAGACCAGTGAAGTAGAGCCTTTTTTTTTAGATTTGAACTTCCCTAAAGAGCCATAAAACAAATCTATCTTGATTCAATCTTTCCTGAAGAGCAGTGGAACAAATCAATGTTTCCAGATCTGATCTCCCCTGAAAAGCAGTAGAGGAGATCCTTTTGTTTCAGATTTGATCTTCCATGAAGAGCAGTGGAACAAATCTACCTTGATTCAATCTTCTATGAAGAGCAGTGGATCAAATTTACCTTGATTTAATCTTCCCTGAAGAGCAGTGGAATGAATCAATATTTTCATATATGATCTACCCTGAAGAGCAACAGAGCATATCCCTTTTTCTGATTTGATCTTCCCTGAGGAGCAATGGAACAAATCTGCCTCGATTCAATCTACCCTGAAGAGCAGTGGAGTAAATCAACATTTTCGAATCTGATCTACCCTGAAAAGCAGTGGAGCATATCCCTTTTCAGATTTCAACTCAAAAATCTCTGTTGAGATATTAATTATTTCCAGTCTCACTTAAGAATATATCATATTTTCAAGCATAGATTCGACCGGACAAAAACTCATTATCTCTTCGTCTTTGTAAAGAGGGACAATTTTTGACACCCGTTTTCATCCGAAGACCATTATTATTATTATTATTATTATTATTATATTTCTTTTATAGGCCCAAAATTAAAACAAGCGCAATCGACCCCAATTACAAGTGACCTAGTGGACCACAATCGAAGCCCAACGCCAAACCCAAACCTTAGCCCACGTCAATTAAGGTTTGTTAAAACCCTAATTTCTATCTACTACAGTCGCTTCCGCCGCCACTCTTCCGGTCACCTGTTCTAATATTTTTTAAAAAAGGGGATGATCCTAAATCTACCTAATACCATAAAATCTGGGACATTAAATGTCCCAATTTTCCTCACCAGTCGAAGATCTGAAGGGGGATATTCGAAAAAGGGGAGAAGAAAAAAATTGAAAAGAAAAAACAGAGGAAAAAGCTTTCGAAAAAAAACAAACCAAAAAAAAAGAGGAGAAATATTTCAGAAAAAGGAGAGAGCTTTACCCCTGGAGGACTTTGCTTCACAGGACTTGGAAAATCTCCCTAGCTTCAAAGGTAACTATCCTTTTCGGTTCCATTTTTTGAGAGATTGTAAATTGGGGGGATTAAATTTGGGATATTAGTTTGATTTAGGTTTTAAAATAGAATTATTTAGGGGTTACTAGCCCCTCCTCGGGGTTGTTTGGGGTAGTGTACGATGGTGGCCACTGGTTGAAATTCGAATGAAAAACAAAAAAAAAAGAAAGAAGAAAGTAGAGAGAAACAAAGAAATGTCCGGTCAAAAAGTAGGATCTAGGGTTCCTTGAAATCCCAAAAAAGGGTAACCATTATTTTCGTGGGTGGGTAAATCACTCGAGGGGTTTATGGGTTTGTGAAATTTTGTTTTGGTCCATATTTAAATCTTTTAAGTTTTTGATTTTGTCCCCTAAGTTTTGTGTGTATTATATTTTGATCCTTTAGTTTAGATATTTCAAGTTTATGCATGTTTATACATTTGACATGTTACTTTCAAATTTTTCATTTTAATCCCCTGTATGCTTATGGATTTATTATGATTTTGGTACCTGAAATATAAGATTTTTTATACTTTATGACTTATGTTTACTTGACTTGCTGTTATGACCTTAGATTTGTTTGTCCATTTTATTTTGTCCACTATACCATGTTTCCTTATATGTGTATGTATGTATTTTTACCCCATGTCATTTTATTTAAGTTATATATGATCCATTTTTTATTTAGACCTAATATACATTTTACATATTTCATATATTATGGGTACCTTTTTTTATACTACATATTGTGGGTTCCTTTTTAAATGGTAATATATATATGTGTGTGTGGTAAATATTTTTATGCCTCATTTAGAGAGTTTCAAGTATGCAATAATATATTTAAATATACATATAAGTCTAGATGTAATGCATTCTTTAAATAGATTGTATGAAACACTCATAAGCATGACTTGACTCGAATCAAAATAATTTAACTAAGGGTAATATTTGCTCATTTTAATATTGTTGTGAAGTAAATGTCTTAACCTATAAGAAAGTTACTCTCGATAATTTTAAAATGAAAGTGTATCCCATTAATTGAAATCCTAAAAGTTGATTACATTTAAAATTTTTGACTGAGAAAATGATTATGTTCTTTTAATTAAATTCACCGAGAAAAGAGTGTTAGATCGGATCTAAGATCTTGTCTCGATGAATTTAAATAATTGAACATTCTTATTCTCATTAAAGGTTGGTAAAATAATTAGTTAATCGTATTTATTTGACGTATGTATTTATTTTTAATTTTTTATGTGTTTTAATGGGATCTCAAAATGAATAGCACTCGAATTAATAATGAATTTTAGAACGAAATAGTAATATTTCTTTATTTTGATTGGAGTAAGAAATGACTGCTTTAAGGCATAAGAGGTCATTTTTTCTCGATAAGAAATAATTAAATATTGTTGTTTTTCCTCTTAAAATTTAAAGAATGTGTTTCAAAAAGGGAAATCTTAAATTTAGTTTGTTTCACTGTTCTTTATGCATTTGAATTGGTAATTAATAATGAAATTTAAGATGGGATTATAATATTTCTTTATTTCGATAGGAGTAAGAATCGGATGCGTTAAGGCATGAGATGTCGATTCTTCTCGATAGAAAATAATTAAATATTATTGTGTTTCATCCTAAATTCAAAGAATATTATTTGTATGGGATCTTAAATTAAACTTGAATTCGTAAATTTTATTGCAAAGATAACTAATTAATCGATGATGTACCGATTTAGGGCGCAGTGGGGTGCTAATCTTTCCCCACGTGTAACCGACTCCTGAACTGAAATTTTTGGTAACACATACTGTAAATTTGTTGTTTTAATTAAAATTAATATTTTATTAAAATAACAAATATGTTTTTGGGTTCCCAATCACACCCTAATCAAAGATTGGTGGCGACTCCTCGAACCATGTTTTATTTTAAAAGAAAACACCAAATTATTCGAAATGGGATCTTTTAAAAAATCAGATTTTAAAAAATTAAATTTGTTTGTTTTTAAAAAAAATCTTTTCGACAGAATGCATGTAGTATTGCATAGCTATTTTTGTGGCATTTAGCTTGTGAGCTCAGCGTATTGAATGAGTTTCCATGCTCATGTTAGTAGAGGACTATCGAGGAGCCTATCGCATAAATATGTTCTAGATCAGACGATTCAACGTATGTCTTGAGTATTAATTACATGGCATGTATTTATGTAGACATTATATTATTTAGTCGCAACTCTATTTTGGTTTAAATTCAATGGATATATTTTGTACGTATTTTGGGAGACTCCCATATATTTTTGTAAACTTGAAATATGATTTCAATTATGCTATGATGAGTGTTTTGATGTTATTGAAAATTTTGTAAAGAAATTTTTGTGTTGACCGTTTTAGTGGTCCCGTATGACATTGTAATTCATTGATCTTCGGATCAGACTGGATTAGGGTGTTACATTTAGTTATATCAGCGCGTCTAGGTTTAATCATTCCTAGGATGTGCAAGTCAAAGTCAGTAAGTGTCAGTGTGAGTACATGCCCTAGAGCGTAAAAAATACTTAAGTTTCTGGAATGGCGACAGTGACCTCACTTTCCTTTCTAATTTCCAGATTCAATCATGGTTGATGATACAATCCCTAGTCATGAGGGCTAAGAGGAAGGTCACACCTCTTTGGCTGGAGATTTTGGTGACGAGTATGCCCCAGATTCTAAGCATGAGGTACCTACATACGTAGGAGTCAATGAGGTGACCTTCTTTTATGATATGAGCTTGACCCGTAGGCAGATAGTTTATGCTATTCTAAATCTATCCGCTATGCCAGCTCCCCCACCTGCACCCCCAGTTCAACTTGCAGTGGCACCTCAGGAGTCCCCTATCGAGTGGCTCCGTAGGTACAGGATGACCAAATTTTATAGATACAGGGATGATGAACCCATCTCTGCAGACCAATGGCTTTGAAAGACACTCCATACCCTTCATTAGTTGCACCTCACTCTCGAGGGTAAATTAGAGTATATCACCGTCCTTCTGAAGGGTGATGCGATTGACTAGTGAGAGAACGTAGAGCTGGCGGTGGAGCCAGAGAGACCCATCTAGGAGTACTTCCTGTTAGAGTTTTGTGAAAAGTACATCAGAGAGGACCATACCGACTATTTGCATGACTAGTTTCTGCATTTGACTCAGGGTGATAGGAATGTAATTAGGTATGAGAAGGGGTTTATCTTGCTGAGCAAGTATGCGCCAAAGCTCATTTCGACTGAGGCTCACCATTGTAGGAGGTTCAAGGAGGACTTCCACTTGGATATCTATACTCAGTTGGCAGTCGATCCCCCTTATATTTTTGTGAAGTTGACTCGCCAGAAAAAGGCAGTCGAAAGAATTTTTCTCAAGAAAGCTCAGGTGGTGAGCGACTCAATGGGTCAGAGCCGGAGGGATCCAAAGACTGCTAGGCCATATCAGTCATTAGCTAAGTGGGCCAAGGCTCCCCAAAGTTTAGTGAGACCACTATCAGGGTCGTCTAGAGGGGCAGCTCAGAGATCAGACCATGGAGGTAGGTCCAATCTCGCAGAAGATTTTTATCGTTAGCTCTCGGATCTGGCATCGACAAATCAGAGAGGGCACCAGATCATTTAGTGTGTTATACTTGTAGCATGAGGCACCTTGCAGAGTTTTAGCAAGAGACTAGATGTTGTTTTAGTTATGGGTCTTTAGACCATTTTTGTCAGAGACTGCCCCCGAGCTCAAAGTTCGAACCCTACATCATCTCATAGATCTGCGCCATTTGTTCAGCGAGGTCGAGGGTCCTTCAGAGGTGGTAGAACAAGTTTAGGGTATATAACAGGGGTATTTCTAGATCCAAGACCGTCCAGGATCCCAAATTAGCCTCGCACCAGTATATTTTCCGAGCCTAAGAGGAGTATGATGCTGCTAAAGTGATTTTATATATCTTTACAATTTGTTTCTATTTTTGCTACTGCATTGGTAGATTCAGGTTTCACCCATTCTTATGTTTTTATGATCTATTCTGAGAGAGAAAGATTTCTACTAAGGATTTAGAAATATGGGTCAGAGTGTCTAGTCCCTCTAAGATTAGACGTTTTGATTGACAAGGTTCATCATCATTGCCTCGTAGAGCTTCAGGGTAAAGTATTCTTAGTCGATTTTATGAATCTACCATTTTGAGAGTTTGATGTGATCTTAGGCATGGATTGGCTTACTGAGCACGACGCAAGTTTGAGGTGAAATGTGAGATAACTTAAACTTTTCAAGTATAATGGGATCAAGGTAGTGATGACCAGTAGGAGTACGAGTTACACTACCAAATTTGTTTCAGTAATTAGGCCTGAGAGATTGTTGAGTCAGGGGTGTTAAGTCTTCTTGGCTCATGTTGTGGATACATGAATTTTTGTTTCGACGCTTGAGAACATTTGTATCGTATAAGAGTTTCTCGATGTATTTAGGGAAGAACTAACAGGGTTTCCACTTGATTGTGAGGTTGAGTTTAGTATTGAAACAGTGCCAGGCTCAACTACGGTGTCCATTACACCTTATCGCATGGCATTGACGGAGTCAAAAGAGTTAAAGAACCATATTCAAGAGTTGATTAAAAGTGGTTTCATTCGACCGAGCGTTTCACTTTAGGGAGTGATGATCCTCTTTTTCAAGAAAAAAGATAGATCGATGAGGTTGTGCATCGACTATCGATAGCTAAATAAGTTTACCATAAAAAATCGCTACCCTCTCCCTAGAATTGATGATCTGTTCGACTAACTCAAGGGAGCTTATGTGTTCTCTAAGATAGACTTGAGATCATGGTACTATCATTTGAAAGTAAAGGATGTCAATATTTCGAAGATCATTTTCAGGACAAGGTACGACCATTATGAGTTTCTCATGATGATGTTCGGAATCACCAGTACCCTGGTGGTATTCATGGATTCGATAAACCGTGTCTTTCATCCTTACCTAGATCATTTTATGGTTATCTTCATCGACGATATTCTTGTGTACTCCCAGTCTAAGGAAGAGCATGACCAGTACCTCCGCATCATTTTACAGATACTTAGAGAGCGTCAATTATATGCCAAGTTTGGGAAGTGTGATTTCTGGTTGATCAAAATGGCATTTTTGGATCATGTTGTAGTAGTTGATGGAATCCGAATGGATCCCTAGAAGATTAAGGCAATGTTAGAGTGGGAACCGCCTAAGAATATCACTAAGGTGCGTAGTTTCTTAAGCCTAACAGGTTACTATCATTATTTTGTTAAGGCTTTCTCCATGATTGCGACACCATTGAACAAGTTACTTTAGAATGGAGTTCCTTTTGTTTAGAACGAGTGGTGCCAAAAGAGTTTTGATCGTTTGAAAGATATCCTCTCGCAAGCCTCCATTTTGACACAACCGAAATCGAGTAAAGACTTCACATATTCAGTGATGCATTACTAAATGGTATGGGATGTGTTTTGATGCAAGAAGGGAAAGTTGTGGCCTATACATCCCGTCAGCTAAAGCCTCACAAATGAAACTAGCATACTCATGATTTGGAGCTTGTCATAGTGGTTTTTGCTTTGAAGATTTGGAGGTACTACTTATTTAAGGAAAATGTCACATCTTCAAGGATCACAAGAGCCTTAAGTATTTACTTACTAAAAATAAGTTGAAATTGAGGCAACAAATATGTGTAGAGTTGTTGAAGGACTATAACTGTGTGATATACTACCATCCAAATAAAGCAAACATTGTTGCAGATGCTTTGAGCATGAAGATTGTGGTAGAATCACGATCTTTTCTAGCACGTCTGAGTTTGACTGATTTGGGTTGACTATTAGTTGAGTTGAGAGTGGAGCTTGAGCTAGTGAGTGAGGCTAAGAGGTTGTAAGGTTCAGATGATCGATTAAAGGCCCAATTCAAGCAAGTTTTTTGAGCTGATGCCCTATGTTTCGAGTTACGCGATGAGAGCATATTGTACTTCCGAGGGCATTTGTGTGTGCGAACCAACAAGCAGCTTCGTGACAAAATCCTTTATGAAGCACATTGTAGTCCCCTTTCCACTCATACGGATAGCAACAAGATGTACCAAGAGCTCTAACCATTGTATTCGTGGACGAGCATAAATAGAGAAGTATCGAGTTTGTTGCTAAGTGTTTGGTATGCCAACAAGTCAAGGCGGAACATCAGGTTCCTTCTGGATTACTGCATCTGATTCAAATTTATCAGCGGAAATAGGAGATAGTGACAATGGACTTTGTAATCGGCTTATCAATGAGAAGAATCATGCATGATGTAGTGTGGGTTATAGTGGATCGTTTGACCAAGTCTGTTCATTTTCTTCCTATTCGGATGGACTTCACGTTAGAGCGATTAGTGCAATTGTATATCCTCAAGATCATACGGTTACATGGAGTCCCCATCTTGATAATATCTAACAGAGATTCACGTTTCACTTCTCGATTCTAGAAAGCGCTTCATGTAGCTTTAGGAACTAATATGTACTTTAGTATCACCTTTCATCTTCAGATAGATGGACAAACTGAGTGAGTCATTTAGATTTTGGAAGACATACTTAGTTTACAACAACAACTTCCAGGTAAGAATTAAGATGGCTCCGTATGAAGCCTTGTATAGGTGTAATTTTATAACCCCATTATGATGGATGAAACTCAGTGAGGGTAAGATAGTAGGTTCCGACTTGATGTAAGGCGATTATACATACTTTGATGAAAAGAGTAGATAGCCTTATTGTGTCCCGATCTAGGATTGAGAAGTACTGATGTCCTTGAATTATAAGTTTGGGCTGCAAATAAGATAAGAAATAAATATGTTTAGTAATGGAAGGATAAATGGAATAATAAGATAAGAAATGAATTTAAAAGAATGGTATAGAGATGGCTGCGGAAATGGATGGTCTTGATGGATGATGTTGATGATGTAATGGCAATGGTGGTGATATTGTATCTCAAACACGCCAAAGATGAAATAGTGCTAAGGAGCACAATCCCGGTCTTCACAAACTTGCTTGTGGGGTGGTGATAGTGTCTTCAACCCACTAGATATCAATCTAGGAATTTTGGAATCAAGATGGAAAGAATGACGCCACAAGTATATGAATTATACTTGCTTAATCGATAAAGTTCACAAAGAACTTTGAAGAGAAATAACTCACAAGAGTATGTTTTATATAAGAGATGAGATGGGTACAAATGAAGGCAAGCCACTCTATTTATAGGAAATGAGAGGGCTTGGCCGAATGGTTACAAGTTGTTTCGGCTAGATACATAACTTTATGAAGATACATAATGTTTTAAAATGAAAAATTAAGTCATTTGGGCTTGTGATGGTTCGGCTAACTCTTCATGAAGGGCCTTAATGATTCGGTCAAAGGATGGAGAGACATCTCCCTTGGCCGAATGGTTCATGCTTGTTCATCTTGGCGCCAATTTCCTCTCCTTGGCCGAATAGTCATGTGCCTTATCATGTTTGGCGCCAAAGGCTCTCATGTGCATGCCATGTGATGTGGCCGAATATGCATGGCATTCTTCCTCATGATGATTTAAGCTTCTAATGGTTACAATTTCTTCACCAACGTGCTTCTAGATGAAAAGGCATCTTCATGGACAGCATCATTCATGGAAGGTCACAATGTTTGAGAAAGGTGTCCCTTCATGTTTGAGCAGCTCCTTGTGGAAAGGTACCTCTCGAGGTGGCAACTATTCGCGAAAATGTACGATTTCACAAATTTTAACTTAGGACATATTTGAAGTGTCCTAAGTGGTGATGATGATGGTGCAATTCCCCAGCTGAAATGAGTTCATCTTATAGCTCAAATCTTCAGCTCAATCCAGCTATGAGCTCACGGCCTCTTGACAACTTTTCATCAATTGTTCCTTGTGCTCTCTTAATTGATCCCATGTAAGTTTCCTTGTTGTTACATGCTCCATTTAGCTCCAATGTAGCTCCCAAGTGTTGGCCGAATGTGCCTACATGCGTAACATAAAAATAAACTAAGTATATAAACTTGTATATTATAAAAAATGTGACTATAGTATATGATAATAACTTGTATCTCATATATAAATGGATAACTTATTATCATAATAACTATAGGTATAATATATATATATGAAAATAACTATCTTATAACATATGAAATAAGTATCTATAGGTATAAAGATAGAAAGTTTCTTCCCTGGAGAGGTTGGAATAGCCATGGTAAATATGATGCTGAATTGGATCACATCATCCTCCCTTTCTTTTAATCGATTTGTCCTCAAATCGAATGATCGTCTTTTCTTAGTGTCCTTCCATTCAATCTTTACAAAAAGGTTCATATCCGTTGAAAGACTGCTTTGGAAGTTCTTAGGCTGAAAAGAAAGAAAACTTTTATTAGTATGAATGTGATCAAACAAATTTAATGTTAAGAAATACTTCCTGAAAAATGTAGGTTCAAAGTTCATGTCTATTGAAGACATTTGTCTTTGAACGTTAGTGCCCTTTTGTATTCCAAAAATCATGCTCCTTTCCATAGATAGAGGCATTGATTCATGACAGGTGGTGACTCTTGGAATGGTGATGTCCTCATAAGTCGTGCCCTTTGGATGAAAAATCATTTCCCTTTGGGTTTTAATAGGCATGACTCTTGATTCTTGGTGGATCACGTCCTTTGGATGAAGAGTTACCATTCTTTGCTCTTAAATAGTCGCACCTCTTGGCTCTTGAAAGGTCACGTCCTTTAATTTCCCAAATTGATGGATTGTGTCACTTGGATCATCCTGCAAATCAAAGGAAATTCCTGCATTGTCAAAGTTAGAAAAATCTTCATTGACCTTGCGCCTTGTCAGTAAACATCTTTGTAACAAGCACTTAGATGTATAAGCACTTGTTTTTGGAATGTTTTCTTCCTGGATTAACTTCGATTTTCCTTTCCTCATGTCCTCAACACTTTGTTTCATCTTGATTTGATCAATTTGAACTTGTCTAGGTGTCAAGGGTGTTAGGATGATCTTCTTCCCTCCATGGTTGAATGAATACTGATTGGTAAAACAATCATGAATGGTCCTCCTATCATATTGCCATGGTCTTCCAAGGAGTAAGTGGCTAGCATGCATAGGAACAACATCGCACATAACCTCTTCCTTGTACTTACCAATAGAGAAAGGAACCATCACCTGTTTGTTGACATTAAGTTCACCTCGTTCATTGAGCCATTGTAGTTTTTAGGGATTTGGATGTTTCAATGTTTGCAATCCTAATTTTTCCACCATGATGGTACTTGCCATATTCGTACAACTTCCACCGTCTATGATCATGAAACACACCTTTTCATTCACATGGCAGCGAGTATGAAAGATGTTTTCCCGTTGTACATCGTCTTCTACTACTTGAGCACTTAGATTTCTCTTGACCACTAGGGCTTCACCTTCCACCGGAGCACCAATTTCTGCTTCTTCCTCGACTTCGATTGGTGTTGCTTCTTCTTCTTCATGGTTAGATTCAATCTCACCATTTCCAAGTAGTAACATGGTGTTTCTATTGGGACATTGTGTGGATATATGCCCCCTCCCAAGACATTTAAAGCAACGGATGTCTCTTGTTCATTCAGGGATCTCTTTTCCTCGATTCTCCTTACCAAGTTGAGATGCATTTGATGATTTAGCCTTTTCTTTGGTAGGAATAGGGGTAGACTTCCTCAAATTATTGTTTGGACTCCATCTTGAAGATGTAGGCACTGAAGTACGAGAGATAGGTCTTCTCTGAAGTTGCCTTTCTATTTTCATAGCCATTTGCACCATTTCATCAAGTTCGATGTAATGATACAATTCTAACGTGTTGGCAATCTCATGATTGAGTCCAGCAAGAAATCTAGCCATGGTTGCTTCACGATCCTCCTCAATATTGACTCGGATCATTGCCACTTCCATTTCTTTATAATAATCCTCCACACTCCGTTGGCCTTGCTTCAAATTCTGTAATTTCTGAAACATGTCTCGGTGATAATGAGTAGGAATGAAACGTTTACGCATGATACCTTTCATTTCGAGCCTTGTTGAAATCGGTCTCTCTCCATTCCTTCTTCGAGTAATAGTAAGTTGATCCCACCATATCAAAGCATAATCAACAAACTCCATGGCTGCCAATCTTACTTTTGTTGAGTTTGGAATAGTTATGGCAACTAAACACATGTTCCACCTTGCTTTCCCATTCAAGATAGGCTTCTGGATCAGTCTTTCCTTGGAATTGAGGAATTTTGATTTTGATGTTCTTATATTATCATCAACATTGGCACGCCTAGGTCCTTGTATCAATGCTGGTTCTTCTTCATCATAAGGATTTGGAACATCATCTTCTGGAAGAGGTTGTTGCCTCCGAGGAGTATCATTGTTTCTAGTTTGTGGTTGATCTTGTCTTTGGTCTAGTTTCTCATGGAGAGCATCAAATTCTGTTCGAAACATTCTCATCATTTCTCCAATCAGTTCTTGTATTTGCAAATTGGTTTGACCTGCATTTCCTTTAGGACTTTGAGACATGGTTAGTAAATAAAACAAAAATAAACCTTACCAGCACACTCACAAAGTCTCACAATTTCACTCCAAAGAAAAGATAAGATCACTCCACTAAAAACTCGTGTTTACTCTCGGGAATATATATATATTTGGCTTTTAACAATTCCCCTTCTGATCTCACTCTCTCAATAGCCTTTTTCCACTCAATTTCTCTTGCTAAGTCCTTTGAAGAACTTACTCAAGATTAGAACAAGTTAATTCTTTCCTTGTGTGCGTCGGCTGCAAAATAGGTTAGGGTAGAAAAGAATAGAAATGGAAAGGTAGAAGAAAGGATTGAAAGGTATTTAAAAGAAAGAAATTATTGAAGACAAGGAAAATGAAAGGATAGAAAATGAAGAGGTGACTTACAATTCAAGAAACAACACTTACTGCAACCTTTCTCAAGAAACAATAAGGTTATCTTCTCTTAGTGTAGATGGCCTCTTTGATGTACTTGTAATGGTAGAGCACTTTCCTTGGCTTGCTTTCTTTTTGAATTTTTTTTCTTTTCTGATTTTTCTCTTCTTTTGTCTTTTTCGTTCTTTTTGCACTCCAATTCTGATGAAGGAGTATTTTCTTATGTTTTTCTTTTGCTTTGCACGCCAATGACACTTTTGTTGTCAATCCAACTATGCTCTGATTACCGCTTGATGTAAGGCGATTCTACATACTTTGATGAAAATAGTAGATAGCCTTATTGTGTCCCGATCTAGGATTGACAAGTACTGATGTCCTTGAATTATAAGTTTGGGCTGCAAATAAGATAAGAAATAAATATGTTTAGTAATGGAAGGATAAATGGAATAATAAGATAAGAAATGAATTTAAAAGAATGGTATAGAGATGGCTACGGAAATTGATGGTCTTGATGGATGATGTTGATGATGTAATGGCAATGGTGGTGATATTGTATCTCAAACACGCCAAATATGAAATAGTGCTAAGGAGCACAATCCCGGTCTTCACAAACTTGCTTGAGGGGTGGTGATAGTGTCTTTAACCCACTAGATATCAATCTAGGAATTTTGGAATCAAGATGGAAAGAATGACGCCACAAGTATATAAATTATACTTGCTTAATCGATAAAGTTCATAAAGAACTTTGAAGAGAAATAACTCACAGGAGTATTTTTATATAAGAGATGAGATGGGTACAAATGAAGGCAAGCCACTCTATTTATAGGAAATGAGAGGGCTTGGCCGAATGGTTACAAGTTGTTTCGGCTAGATACATAACTTTATTAATATACATAATGTTTTAAAATGAAAAATTAAGTCATTTGGGCTTGTGATGGTTCGGCTAACTCTTCATGAAGGGCCTTAATGATTCGGTCAAAGGATGGAGAGATATCTCCCTTGGCCGAATGGTTCATGCTTGTTCATCTTGGCGCCAATTTCCTCTCCTTGGCTGAATAGTCATGTGCCTTATCATGTTTGGCGCCAAAGGCTCTCATGTGCATGCCATGTGATGTGGCCGAATATGCATGGCATTCTTCCTCATGATGATTTAAGCTTCCAATGGTTGCAATTTCTTCACCAACGTGCTTCTAGATGAAAAGGCATCTTAATGGGCAGCATCATTCATGGAAGGTCATAATGTTTGAGAAAGGTGTCCCTTCATGTTTGAGCTATTTATGGTGTGAATGACCTGGTGGTGAGCTGGCCTTAGATGACTTGTAACATGATGAACGTTTGGGCATCTCCTTGTGGAAAGGTACCTCTCGAGGTGGCAACTATTCGCGAAAAGGTACGATTTCACAAATTTTAACTTAGGACATATTTGAAGTGTCCTAAGTGGTGATGATGATGGTGCAATTCCCCAGCTGAAATGAGTTCATCTTATAGCTCAAATCTTCAGCTCAATCCAACTATGAGCTCACGGCCTCCGGACAACTTTTCATCAATTGTTCCTTGTGCTCTCTTAATCGATCCCATGTAAGTTTCCTTGCTGTTACATGCTCCATTTAGCTCCAATGTAGCTCCCAAGTGTTGGTCGAATGTGCCTACATGCGTAACATAAAAATAAACTAAGTATATAAACTTGTATATTATAAAAAATGTGACTATAGTATATGATAATAACTTGTATCTCATATATAAATGGATAACTTATTATCATAATAACTATAGGTATAATATATATATATATATATATATATATAAATAACTATCTTATAACATATGAAATAAGTATCTATAGGTATAAAGATAGAAAGTTTCTTCCCTGGAGAGGTTGGAATAGCCTTGGTAAATATGATGCTGAATTGGATCACATCACGACTTGATTCAATAAATTGAAGAGAAAGTTTAGCTGATTCAAAGTCAGTTGAAAGAGGCTTCTGACAGACATAGGTCGTACGTTGATATGAAGTACAAGGAAATAGAGTTCGAAGTGGGAGACAAAGTATTTCTCAAGGTCTCCCCATGGAAAAAGGTTCTTCGATTAGACATAAGAGTAAGTTGACTCCACGATTTATTGGACCTTATGAGATTTTGGAGAGAGTTAGGCCAGTGGCATATCGATTAGCTTTACCTCTAGAGTTAGAGTACATCCAAAATGTATTTTACATCTTCATGCTTCGAATATACCGATTTGATTCATCCCATGTCATACCCCTTGAGTAAGTTGAAATGAGGCAAGACATGACTTTTGAGGAAGAACCGATCTGAATCATTACCTGAGATGTCAATGAACTAAGAAACAAGACGATACCGTTAGTAAAAGTTTTGTAAAGAAACCATGGTGTAAAGGAGCTGACATGGGAACCTGAAGAAGACATGCAACTTTAGTATCCATACCTCTTCTATTCTGGTAAATTTTGATGACGAAATTTCTTCTTAGGAGGGGAGAGTTGTAAGGCCTAAAATTTTGGCTCATGAAGAGTTTGACCCAAGTGGCTTTGATTTGGGCTTTAGGTGAGCCCAATAGTTACTAAAGAATGGTGTCTTCGGATGTAAGTCAAACGAGGAAGGACTAGATGGATAACTAACCCATTTATTTGAATCAAAGCTGAAATTTATTTATGAAGATGGTAGATAATGGATGTTATTCCAAGTGCGTAGACTATTCAGCTGACCATTCAATGTAGCTTAACACCAGTAGAGTCTCTAGCAGAGAGACTAAATAGGTATAAGATAATAGACTTTTATGGTTCAAACAATGATGATCCAATTTTGATCGATTAGTGGTTAAGAGAGACTATGAGGACTCTGAGGTAACTTCATCTTACCCCAAATGGTAAGTTATAGTGCGTTACTACTTTGCTCAAAGGTGATGCTATCGATTGGTGGAAAATTGTAGAGATGGCTCAATAGCCAAATGTGCATATGTGGGATCGGTTTCTAAGTGAGTTTAGAGGCAAGTTTATTGGTAAAAAACATATAGATGGATTGAGAATATAGTTCTCTTAGCTACTTTAGGGAGACCTCTTAGTGTACGAGTACGAGAGATATTTTCTTTGATTGAGTTGTTATGCTCCAGTGCTGGTTGTGATCGAGTCTTTGAGGTATGTAGAATCAGTAGAGAAAGTAGTCTTGTAGTTTTATTCATCAATAGAAAAGGGTTATATATACACAAGCTAGTATATCTAAACTAGGTAACTAAATATATTACAATTAATGGAATATATACTTTTCCTAAAAGTTAGCCTAATAATTTGTAACACTCCTTGTTGCATCTTCTCCGAATAAAATGGCAATCAATCTCAATATATTTGGCTCATTCATAGAAGACAAGGTTAGAACAAATTTGAAGCGCAACTTGATTATCACACCAGAGTTTTGCTAGTACTGAGAATTTAATTCCTACTTCATTAAGAAGCTGGTATACCCATATAATTTTATATACGAACTTGGTCATTTATCTGTATTCAGCTTCAACACTAGATTGTGAGACCACATTCTATTTCTTACTCTTCCATGAAACCAAGTTACCACCAACAAACACACAGTATCCCAACGTAGATCTTTTATCTTCCTTGCATCTTGCTAATCCGAACCTAAAAAACATTCTATCCTAGCTTGACATGATTGCTATATAAAATTCCACATCCATGAGCACTTTTCAGATAATGAAAAACTAGTTCTACTATTTTTCAATGATCAACAGTTGGAGATGGCATATACTGGCTCAAAACACTTACCGAATACATAATGTCAGGATGTATTACCATAAGATATTTTAGTTTTCCAATAATTCGTATGTACCTCTCAAGATTATCAAAATATTTTCCTTCTTTGGTTAATTATAGATTATGAACCATTGGAGTGCTATAAGGTTTATCACCTAATTTTCTCGTCTTCGATAATAAATCAAGCGCATATTTTCTTTGGGATATAATGATTCATCTTTTACTCCTGCTCACCTTAACTCCCAAGAAATACTTTATCTCCCTAAATATTTCATGTGAAACTGAGTGTGAAGAAAGAACTTCAAAGATGAAATTCCACTAGAGTCATTTCCAGTGATAATGATATCGTCCATATAAACCACTAACAGGATAATGCTTCCATTAGACTTTTTAAAGAAAATAGAATGGTCTTACTCACGCTTTTGCATCCAAACTTCTCAATAGCCTAACTAAACTTCCCAAACCACCCCTGAGGACTTTGTTTCAAGTCGTATATAGATTTATTCAAATAATATAATTTCCCATGCTCCCCATGAGCAACAAAACCAGGTGGTTACTCCATATACACCTACTCCTCAAGATCCACATGAAGAAAAAAATTATTTATATCCAACTGATGCAAAGGCCAATCAAACGTGGCTTCAAGGGAGATGAATAATCAGACAAAAGCAAGTTTAGCAACAAGAGAAAACATATAATAATAATCCTCTCTATATGTCTAAGCATATCCTTTAGTAATAAAGTAAGCTTTTAATCAATAAAAATAACCATCAGGATTGAATTCAACAGTAAACACCTACTTGCACTCAATAGCTTGTTTTCCAGCAGGTAAAGGTACCAAAGTCCACGTACATTGTCCTCGAGAGAATTCATTTCCTCAAGCATAATTGTACACCATCTCGGATGAGCTAATGCCTCTCAAACATTTTTAGGGATAAAAATAATATCTAAGGATGTAAGAAAAACACCAGAAGAAGAGGAAAAAGGATTATAGGAAACAACAGAAGAAATTGGGTATATACACTTACGTTTACCTTTTTGAATGGAAACATGAAGATCAAGATCATCTGTGGTAATCAGATCTGATGAAGAAGATATTGACTCATCAAGACATAATTCTGGAACCTCTATAACCGGGTTGGAATTGGGCAAATGTGGGTGACATGAGTAGGTGTTTTTAATGGGAGGCTTAACAATTGAAGGATGAACCAATGTAGAGGATGAAAAATCCAAGTTTGACAGTATATGATAAAGTAAGAAATCACCTTCCTCTTTATGCAGAGGACTTGAAGAAAAATGGAAAGGTGTTTCTTCTAAAAAAAAGTAACATCAACAGACACAAGATACCTACACAGACTTGGAAAATAACAACGATACCCTTTTTGTGCACATGAATACCCCAAAAACACACATTCAAGTACTTAGGATTAAGCTTTGTAACATGAGGATGAAATCTCAAAGATTGTTTCATAGTTTCTCAAAGGTGAAGGAACTTGGCATAATCATCCGCAGATATTGTAACAACCATTGAAAAAGTTTTTATATTCTTTTTATCAGCCATAAGTTCAAGATAACACACAACCCGCAAAGATAATAAGCGGAGGCAGTACGTGGTCAGCATCAAGCAGAGACGACGATGGAAGTAAATGGCATCGGAAAACAGACGGCCATGCGCTCTCACACGAAATCTTGTGGTGACACGTTAGTCTCACGCACGAGTATTCTGGCAACTGAACTTTCTAGAACGGTTGATCGATACACAGTAGACCTCCTGGAGCAAGCAGTATCGATAGATGGCCTTTAAAATCTTCAGTAAAAAAACCAAAAACCACTCATTTCTTTCGATACCTAAATAGCCAAAAAAAATATCAACTACTCAAATATATATATTAAACCATCCGATACCATGTAGAATCAGTAGATAAAGTAGTCTCGTAGTTTTATTCATCAATAGAAAATGGTTATATATACACAAGCTAGTATATCTAAACTAGGTAACTAAATATATTACAATTAATGGAATATATTTTTCCTAAAAGTTAGCCTAATAATCTGTAACAAGGTGCAAAATGTTGAAAGCATAATGATGGGTTTGTTGGGTGAGTCAGGCACACCAAGCATGAGGACTTGTGTATCAGCGGATTTATCTTAGTCAATGGCTAAGAGGGCCAAAGATTCATCTGAGAAATGGATACTGACGTCAGCTCAGTCACTCTAGCTCAGTCAGAGGTCATATTAAGTTCTCATAGGATTTCATCAATTCCTCCATCTGCGGTGAGCTTTGAAAGCTTCAATGTAGTAGTATGATATTTAGAGTGTGATCATTGTGGCGAGAAGCATAGATGAATATGCTTGAAACTCTATATGAAGTGCTACAGATGTGGATCATTGGAGTATGTGGTGAGGGATTTCCCTAGTTTAGAAAAACATGTCTTCGTTCAACCTAGGAGAGTGATCCCAATAGTTTAACATGGCATAAAGTTTGCTTAAAGAAGTGTCAACACTATTCTTAGATATGAGACCAGATAAGTGAATCAACCTATTTTTGATTTGACTAAGCGTAATTTAGTTTTTTAGATTTCTTCAAGAGATAAGAAGGATGTTGATAACGAATATGAGATGTCAGGTGTGTTTTATGTAATTATAGTAATTTATGTTGTGCTTGTAGTCATAAGTGTGTGCATTCTTTTGTGGTGTCAAGTGACCTATGTGGAAAAGTATTCTTGTAGAGGATATTGGCGTGAGAATCTAAGTACCTAGTTGGTGGGCCTTGGTGGAATAGATAGAGTTCTCTAAGATATTCTTTGAGGGATAGGGTCAAGCTCAGTAGCCGACCTAAGGGATGTTGTTAGCAAAAGAGTTGCTTTGACCTTGGGGTTACGAGTCTAGAGAGGTATGAGAACCATATGAATATAGGTGATCA
This sequence comes from Hibiscus syriacus, assembly GCF_006381635.1. Taxonomy (NCBI): domain Eukaryota; kingdom Viridiplantae; phylum Streptophyta; class Magnoliopsida; order Malvales; family Malvaceae; genus Hibiscus; species Hibiscus syriacus. Next base: position 1,426,202 of record NW_024062539.1, on the reverse strand, counting down.
TCCCTTGTATGTTCTCATGGGGAACATCCTCGTGGGTTTTCAAGTTAGATATAAGACTATAAGGACGTTTTTGTATTGTTAGTTAAGAGTTTGTATGGCTGATCCCATAGGGTTTTAGTAATCCCAAGTTCATCATTAGATGTGGATATTTCTAGAAAAGTGTTAGGAATATCCAAGTCACTCTAGCCAGTTTAATAATCATCTTGTTGCCATAAGTATTAGGATATATCCTAGTTATTGCCAAGTCACTTCAGTCCCTAACTGGTGCAGAAGTCCTAAGTACTCGCAAGGAGTAAGCTAGCAGGTTGCATGTTTCTAATGCAACAGTTTCATATCTTACCTTAAGTACTAATGGTAATATAGATAAGATAGTGTGGTGTGAGTCTCGAGGCACAACAAACCCTCTAACTTCGCCATGATGAACTTTTACAAGAACAATAAGAGATTTAGCTAGGTGAGCCAAGCCTCATCCATGATATCTTCATGTTGGTATATGAGTACGATCAACCAGGGTTAGTTATGTAATATTATGGATTTTAGTCATGGAGTCTAAAAGTGACAAGACTTTAAACGTCGATTGACTAGGGTTAGTTATCATCGAATAGCACAATAGTGGTAAGTGATAGTGAGTGCAAGATGTAGAGTCACAGAATTCTTAAGTCAAAATACAGTTTCTAGAGATCTCTACTTTATGTTGTGTGCCCTCTAAGAGGACCAAATGTAGCATGTTTGCTAAGCAAGTAATCGATTCTCAACTTTGGTTACATTATAAGCATGAGGTGGTGAGTAGCGTGTATGTGAATTGCAAGAAAAGTGAGAACCATTCAGTTAGCATAGATGGATATTGAATCAGAGTTATACAGCAGAAATGTAGATTAATATCTAAAAGGTTGGGAGTTGTTGCACCCCTTTCTCGTATCCAACCCCGAACACGAGTCAGAGATGTAATAAAACATTTACAGACAATCTAGATTTGACAAGTGGTAAAATTTTGTTTCTTTATAAATTATACAATTCAACATAAATAATTTAATCACGTAAAATCAAAAAGTAATATTAAAAAATATTACAAACTTTTTTCTACAAGTATACATGCCAACTAGAAATCTAAAACAATAGTAGGATGTCATTACTGATACCTGTAAATGTTCATTGATGATTGATGCCAAGCTCAGCTTCTTACTCCTCTCGTTATATTTTACATACGCGAAAAAATCATCACACGCTAAGTATACACTTAGTGAGACAATAAATATAAATATTCAAGACAATGAAACACATAAATGTAAACAATAATAATAATATTCAATGCATTATGATCACTTTACATGTACTTTCATCATGCTACTAATATTAACATGATATGAACCACATATAAAATTCCTTACCAATATACTTGCTATTTTTTACATAAGCTCATAAGTTTATTCACATGTTTATCATTTAATAACCAATAAACCACTACCCAATATAAACCCTAAGGACCCTAGGTACTCGAGTTAAATATATGCACCATAGTGCTTCTACATAAGGTCGTATCCACCATATACACTATGTGTCTTGGGTATACACTCTAGTATTTTGCATCACGTGTCTTCGCTAGACACTTTAATACCTATACTATATGCCTTTGCTAGACACTCTAGTACATTTACTATGTTCCTTTGCTAGACACTATAGTACTACCAATTATGCAACTGTTAATGAACTCTATGGCATGCCAACTATACCCTGTCCCTCAATGACTTACTTGGGCATATAGTCTATATTTATTTAATCCATCCATGGAAAAGTATATTTGTATAGTTTCACACTGGGCAATTTAAACCCCAAAATAACATTCATAATAATCATTATATATATATATATATATTCATGATAAACATCATATATAACAACCAATTATCAATGCATTTTATATTCAGCCTTTGGCATATTTAGAATATGTCAAATATATAATAAATAACATAAATATCATTACAATATAAATAAGGTAGACTAATTGCAAGTCTTCCTAAAGATGTATAAAACATCCATGTATAATATCATGCATGTGTTTCACTCACTTTTACATTATATACAAGTCAAAATATAAGCCTCGCTAAGATTTAACTTGATCCCATGCTTTCAATTTGGTTCTATCCCAAATTTATTGCAATTTCATATTTTAGTAGTTTGCACCACCTTAAAAGAAATATCATTATTTATTAAATTAAACACTTAAAAATTATTCTATTTATACCATTGAAAACTAGACTCGAATGTGAATCCAACCATATAAGGTATTTCTTCTAGTTCAATTTGTACAATTTATAATGAATTTTCAAAGTTGACTTACCTAAGCTGTTTTGAGCAGAATCTGCTGCCCTATTTTCGGACCTATCATTGATTAAAAATTCATATCTTTTTTATACACATTGAAATCAGTATCCGTTTGTTTTAAACAAAACTATACTTATATAAAAATCCAAAGGTATAAAAATCATCCTCTAATTATTTTTGTGTAATTTATGGTGATTTTCTAATCTTAATGTTTAGAACCCAACTTTAGGCAAATTTCACTAATTTGCATTTTCAGCTTATTCAATAATTCTATTAGCTCACCAAATAAACATATATGCATGAACAAAAAATCACGTAACAATTAGGAGTCACTTATTGCCATATTAGCTTCGTCATTGGCTCATCGCAAGCCAATTTTTGTTCGATAACATAAGTACAAATTAAATTTGCACTCACCTGGTGTCCTTAGCTTGTAAACCTTCCTTAGAAATTTGCATTTCATCCTTAAGCTTCTCCTTAGCTTTAAAAATGTTTGATCTTGATTTCAATAACACAATCTAAATGATCACCATTACAAAACATATACAAATTCAAACCATATGTTAGAATCTTACTAACATAGGCACTCATTAGAAAATAAATTCCTAAAAATCTTTCGATGCTCATTCGATACGATTTCCATGTCACAACATAAATGTTAACTTTACCACTTTTAATTGACCATTCAAGTTCATTTTTGTCCAAACTTCACATAACATTTCACTTAAGTTCCCAACTTTTTCATATTTATGATTTAAACCTCAACTTTTACCAACTTTCCAAAATAATCCAATTTCACATTCTAATATCAATTCCAACACTCTAACATTAATTGCTAGCATAGTACATCAACTATTAAACAATTACACGTTATTTCCATAATTTTATATAATTACTAAATGGGTCCCCCAATATTCACAAAATTACATAAGGGACCTTATAAATTTCTAAGGCTTTTAGAATCCTTCCCACATCATTTCCAACGCTTACATAATCTTTCACAAATTTTCTCACTCATTCAAGCCATGGTCGAATACTTTAGTGCTAGGGTTCCACGATTTTCACTTGATTTCAATTTATTCAAGAATGAAATCAACCTCTAATCAACATTATAAAATCTCTACAATCAAACCCCTAATCAAATTTCATCAAAACATAAACTTCCCCAAATTTTAAGGTTATGCCAAAAATCATATATCCATTTTTAACAGGTTTGATCATGATTTGATCATCAATCAAGCTTGGAAATGATTTTACAACCTCAATAACATCAAAATACATAACTAATTCATGAAACCCTAACATGAATATAAACCCTAGAATTTGGGGTCTTTGAACTCAATAAAAATTAGAATGCAATAATGGTATCAAATGCTAGCGTTTTTTGAATAAAACAATTTTCTATTTAACGCCTTAATCCAAAATCCAAAGGAAATTGCTCAAAAAATGAAAAATAAAATTTTTCCTTCATACGTTACGAAGCTCTCATCCATGGCTGATTTTGGAGATGAAATATCATGAAATTTCTCATTAATTTCATGTTAATTTTTTATTTATTAAGCTTAAATGAATTTTAAATTCATTTAATGGGAAATGATAATTTTACCATTAATAAAACTTGATAATTACCTTCATACCAAGACAAAAAAAAACTCTTATCATATTCCCAAAGTCAAAGATGGCCAAAATATTTCACCCTTTACCATTTTATCCACATAACTTTCCAAAAAAAATCAATATTGTCATTTTAATCCAATAGTCCAAATTGAACATATGAATAAATCCTTAAATCCAATTATCTATATTATTTTCCATCATTTTAAAATATGGAAATAATATTTGTAAGGTTAATTTTAATATCCTTCAAATTTTCTCAAATTTCTATTCGATCCGATTTATCAAATTTTTTTACCGAACTTTAACACTTTCTAGCTTTTAACAATTCATTCTTAGGGGTGAAATATTCATTTACGGGACAAAATACATAACTTTTGTAATTACACTTTTGGTCCTTAAACTTTTGAAAATTACCCTTTTAGTCCCTAAATTTTTCTAAACTTTATGCTTTAATCACTAAACTTTAAAAATTTACATTTTGGTCACTAACCAAAATTTTGAGGTATTACAGGAGTTTTCATCATATCTTTAGTAGTCAACTTCATGATTGTGTATGACAATTGTCTGTATGATCTCGATGTGTGGTATGACGATTTACCTAAGTTTAGTAACTAAAAACAACTTAGAGGGTTATGCAAATGTTAACTCAATTCACAAGAGTTAGCTAGTGAAAGTTTAGTTGGGTGCAGACGAGTTGTGGAGAAGTGTTTGCCCTTATGAAATGTTTTGAGCATCCAGTGTTAAATAGTAAGAATGAGATTCTTTGGCTTTCTGACTCTCGAAGGTTTTTGGTTAGGATTCAACGTGAGTAATGTCCTTTGGAAAAATCATATATCGATTTTGTAAGTTGTTATTCGATTCAAGTAAATTTTGATGATGAAATTTCTTTCAAGGATGAAAGAGTTATAACACCCCGAATCCAGGGTTAGTAGTTTCGAGTTTACCCGGGAGGCATGTGGTCCTTGTGGAGTTGAAATTAAAGTCGTTGGACCAAGTTTGAACTTAATTAGATGAGAATTGAGCCCGATTAACCATAAAAAGGGGATTTTTAAATATAAGACAAAATACAAAAGACCAAAAGTGCCATTAGACCATTGATGGAAAAAAGGTTGATTCTTTGGGGTTTTATATCAAATTTGGATGTGGCGTTCTCCTACTTTGTCTTCTGTTATTCCTTTATTCTTCATCTTCCTCCTCCACAACAAGTGCCTAACCCAAATTAAGTGTTGGAGTTTCTTCCTTACTCCCTTAATCTTCAAAATCCGTTCTTAACCTCCTTCATGTTCATCTTGTTTTAAGAAATCTTTGTCTTTCATGCTTGGCTAGAGAAAATGGTGGAGAATCAACGAAGCCTTTGTGGTGTTAAGATAGTGTATTTCTAATCATTTGTGGTGTTAAAGCTTTCATTAACATGAAATTTTTTAAGATTTCAGTTTTTTGAGCAAATTAATGCTTATGCTTGATTTGTGCCATAGATAATGTTTTTAGTGTAAAACACGTGTTTTTATGATACTTTAGGACCCCAAGTAGCTTCAATAAGCTTTAGCACATGCTTAGGAACAAAACTAAGACCTTTGGGATGATTTTTGGGTATTTCCCGAGCTTAAACAACGCAATTCTAAGTTCAAGTATGATATTTGATTAACAATATTGATAATGGTTGAATTTAAATGATTTCTTGGCATTTTATTAGTGGAGCAATATAAGGAGCAGTATCAATACTGCAGCCTTGGTATCGGTACTGAGGGTAATAGTATCGATATTGAGAGCAATTTTGGCAAAACAAAAGCTATTTTCGATACCTATACTCTAAATGGTATCGATACTTAACCTAGGAGTATCTAGGGGTGTTCAATCAGTCGAATCGATTAACCGACCGAACAGAACTATCCAAAAATCATTAACCAAATTTTTTACCTTTACCCGTTAACTGAACCAAATTTTTTTGAAAATTTTTTAACCGAACCAAAAAAAGTTTGGTTGATTCAATCGGTTAACCAAATTAACCGAAATTTTAAATAATATATATTATATATTATATATTTAATATTTTTAGTTAATTCAGTTAAAATCTAAATTTAAACACTAATAAAGTTAAGTAATATACTAATATATAAATAGTATAAATAATATATTAAATATTTAAAATTTTCAATTAATTTAGTTAACTAATCGATTTCTAACTGAATTAACAGATAACTGAACTTTTAAAAAATCATTAACCATTAACCGACAGAACATAAAATTAATCAACCGAAAAACTAAAAAAATTTGGTTCGATCGATTTAATCAGTTAAAACCGAATAATGAACACCCCTAGGAATATCAATACTACATGTAGTGTATCGATACTACTCATTTCAGACAGTTAGGTTTGACTTCATTAAGGCTCGTAAGAGTTAAAGATGACTTGTAATGGTGGAACTTAGTCCGCGAGGAACTTAAATGGCTAAAGGTGCCTAGAATCATGTTTAGAAGTGGGTACGACTGAAGTAACCGTATTAGGTGTAATACATCTAAGAATCTTCGATATAGCACGTATCAAATTGCTAAGAATAAATTATTATTGTAGAGAATGTAATGACAAGCAGCATGATAAGCTGATCAGATTACAAAATAGAGGAATCATGTACTACGAGAATGTTTACGAATCGAGGACGTGCAAGTCGTCCCTCTAATTCAAGGGTAAATTGAGAGAATGTTTATAAGAGCAATTAGAGTGTCGCCACCCAATAACGAACTTTATTCAGGAATCAGGCTAACAAGTAATACAACAAGTGAACAAAAGACATAGTAAACATCATAAAATCATAAAATGCATAGAGACCTCCTCAGAGGCAAAATGGATAAAACGACCATAAGTGATAATTAACATAATAGAGCAACCTAATAAACTAGAAGAAGTTTCAGACTAATAAACCCTTGCATAACGTTCTAGATACATGAATGAGTGAGATAATAGCTAGTGAGGGGATGGCCTCACTTAAGTGTGTCGAGCTATTCTAGTGTGTCAAGCTATTCTAGTGTGTAGCTAACTTAGTTGCCCTAGTGGGGTATTATCAGTGTTATTGTTCTTTTGGACCTTAAATTACATGTGTAGTTGCGTCAATCCAATATAATGGTTGTCCTTAAATCTTTTCTTGATGTTATACCAAGCCAATGTTTTGGTTGAGAGAAATTTTTTGATGCTTTGTGACTCATGTTCCCCTTCCATGATCTACCTGATGATATGTGATACCAGAAGATCATTCAAAAAATTAGTGGTGATTTTACTGATGTTATGTGATAATGGTACCCTTCTCAATAGTATAGTATCTAATGATATGTAAGACAAGATACTAGCAGAGTGTTCCATTCAGATAATGCACAAGAGTGTTAGTGTCGCATTCAGATACTGCACAGAAGTGTTAGTGTCACATTAAGATAATGCACATTATTGTCAGTGTCGCATTCAGATAATGCATATATGTGTTAATGTCATATTCAGATAATACACAATAGTGCATCACGTGTCATATTTAGAGAATGCAAAGCAGTTACATTCATTATTATTAGAGACCCAATAGAGGTGTACTTATGGTAATGCTCTTATTAGATGATTAAGGGAAACATGAGACTTCTATTTCAGCGATAGAACAATTAAGACTTAAGTAGGTAACCCTTGTTTATGATCATGCATGTGCCTACTATTTGGTATCATTTCTTTAGCATGCTATTGTTTATGAGACTCGTAATGCTGCTTTAGATTAACGATTATATTGTTGGGCTTTGTAAGCTTACCGTTCGAATGCTTTCAGTCATGGGTTATTAGCTTGATTAATTCATTGAACAACATTGTAGAAGGATTTCTAGAATCTCTTCAAAAATAATGTACTATAGCTTTAGTGGCCATGTGTATTAATTGGACCCTTATTATTTTATTCACATTTATAACTATGAGTTTGTATTATTTTGGTTTTAAATGATGTGTCACAAAGTTCTAATTTATAGGAAGTTTTTTATAACTATCATGTATGTCTATTTTGGTACCATCCAGTATGTTTTGAAATGAAAATGAAAAAGTTTTTAAAAAATTAGGGTTGCCTCGGTAGCCTAATGTGGAAATTTAGACCCAATCAGGTTTAGGGTGTTACACTTTTGCTACAACAAGATTAACATCCATTGCATCCAGTACTAAGAGCATAGAAGATCAATTGGGCCTAATGAATAACAAACTAGGATTTTTTTTTTTGCTATATCAAAGAGAGGGATCATATGTTATTATCCATTTTTTTAGAAATGATGCCCCATATGATCATAGAGTTTCCCCTTTTCTTGAACCACTATTTGATATTCATAAGTAGAAGTTACCCAAAAAGACGAGCAACTAGTAGAAGTCACCCAGGAATGGAAATAAAATTAACCTCCTCAACAAGCTCATAGGGGAAAGACTCTCACGAATACTACACGCACTCGAGCCTAAGAAGATCAGCCCTTCGCGATTGACAACAATGATGATTTAGATAATAATGATAATGATTAACTTCCACCACTGACACCACCAACAGCTTCGACATTGATAAAGAAGCATCACTTATAGCGCAATGTCGGTCGTATTTGGAACTTGCCCACCAATGTTTTTGGTGAAGATACGACTACCTCTACTGATGAAGAAATGATACACATCACAACATTGAGAATGAAGAAATGTACAAGAATGTGGTACCCAAGAAAATCCCAACACCACCACATTAGGGCTTAAGTCAAGGCATTTTAGTATAGTTTTCATGTATTGAGGGTAATGTTTCTTTCAAGTTTGGGGGAGGTAGTGTTCATAGTTAGTCATTTGCATTTGTAGTAGTTAGCATAATCTTGCTATGGAATTTGTTTGTTTTGGAGATAGTTTTATGAATAATTTGATGATGTCCGATGATGAGAATTTTTTTATGGTTGCGAATTGAATGTACAAGATTATTGAGATTGGTAGAATTGACCCTAGGACTTGTTTCTTTGCGCTTAACTTTTACATGTTTGTATGTTCTCTATGCTTAAGAGTTATAGAAATTTTTTTATGAAAAGCTCTTGCATGACTTACTATGAAATAAAATAATGAAAGTTAATGGTCAATGTTATCATGAAACTAAATTGAACTCCCCTATGCTTGTTAAAATATTTTGATAAAATGTGAATTAATGACAATGGCATAAACTTTTTAGGGACACTTTGCTTTGCGTTGCTTGCCTAGAAACCTACCTTGAGTAAATGATAATAATTTCGTATGAGTGAATCAATGTCTTCACCGGATGACTTTTCTTAACAGGCTCAATGATGGGGTGTTTGCTCTACTTCATTTCAAGTCTATGATAGTAGGTGTCATGAGCTAAAGCCCTTTATAAATAGTACAAACTTGTTAAATTACTGGAGCAAAAGTGTGTGTAAATATTAAACAAATACTAAGGTAGACAAGAGAACATACTTAGGAAATTTCTATGCATTAAGCATAGATTAGATGCAAGTACGCACAAACATGCAAATAAACTGGTCTTAGGGAGTCATAAAATCTTGAAATGTCTAGCATGTTGAAGCTTAATATTTTGAGGATTGGAAATTTTTTCATAACATGTCTTGAGATAAATTATGCAATAGCATTTTTACTTTTGATTACTTTTCATTGCTTGAGGACAAGTAATAACTTCAGTTTGGGGGATGTTAACCTCGTAAAAAGGGTATATTTCATGCCTTTTTATCTGGGTTATTATTTAGTTTCAAGGCTCATTTAGTTATATTAATCATGTATTAATGGGGTTTGTTTGTTGATCTTTTAATTATTTATAAGATGATGCTTTGATGAAGTAAAGCTAGTGCTTTGGCGGTGTTTTTTGCAAGTTAACTAGGAAGGAGGAGGAGTGACAAATTGTTGTAGCATTTGTGCCCGCGGATAGGACAAAACAAGATATTTTATGGCTATGCATGTGATCTCTTACCAGTTGTGACCTACACGTAAAGGGAGTATTTCCCTAAGGCACACAAAGATTGGAGGGCATGAAACCCTAGGAGTCCCCACTAGATAAAGGAAATGAAACCCACAATTAAAAGTGGTTGAATTTATGAGATAAGAATGAGAGACTAAGTATCCAACAAGTGTGAGGTCTCATCATCTTATCTTGTAAAAATCAGTTCTCAACATCTTTCGCTGCATTATTTGTTCATACCACTTCACATACAATACTTTTGTTTATATTTCATGTGCAATTACTTAGCTTAGTTTCCCTCCAATTCATATGGAGATGATCCCACTCATCACTTTATTACTTGATCGAGGTATATACTTGCACAATTTATGCACCATAATTGCACACACAACAAGCAATTAAGCTCATCTTGTGTATGTACATTATTCACATAATCTCATAGGGATAGGTAGGTAAAATATACATTATGAGTCTTTCCATGGCTTTATTATACCACATTGAACTTAGATAACTAAATTAGGTATCCACCATGAATTCCTCAAACAATGGGCTTTGGACATATCCCCTTCGACGAATCCAAAACCAATTTCTGACTTAATCCTTTAGTAAGTGGATCAGTAAGATTCCTTTCCGACTTCACATAATCTAATAAAAGTACTTTGTTCCTTATTAAGTATCTCACTGATTCATGCCTTATGTGAATATGTCTTTTCTCATTATTGTAAGCTTGGTTTTGAGCCACACATATCGTTCCTTGTGAATCACAATATAAGAACACCAGAGGAGTCAATTTTTTGCATAAAAAAATTTTTGCTAACAAATTTTTGAGTCACTCAGCTTCTTGCTCTGATAAGTCAAGAGAGATAAACTTTAACTCTATGGTAGAATGTGTGATACAAGTTTGTTTAGCAAACTTCCATGAGATTTTTGTGCCACCTGAGGTAAAGACATACCCACTTGTAGAGTTTACTTCATCATTATTGGTAACTCAATTGACGTCATAGTATCCTTCTACAACCACATGATGTCTAACAAACTCAAGTTTCCAATCTATAATACCCTTAAGACACTTAAGTAAACGTCTAAGTGAAATCTAGTGATCACCACTAAGATTATGAGTAGGGATGGGCATGGGTCGGGTTGGGTCAGATTTTCGGTCCACCCGAGCTGACCCGAGAACAATGACTCCTCCACTAGAAATTCGACCCGACCCACATAATATATACGCCGAACCCGACTCGAAATAATAAAAAATATTATTTTTATTCAATTTAATTGGAAAAAATAATATATAGAGGGGTATTATTGTAATTATTCCTAAATATATAAAGTAAAATTATATTTTTTCCAGGTCGGGTCGGGTATTTTCACCCTAAACTCTAATCCGACCCGACTTGAACACCAACTTTAAAAAACCCGACCCAAACCCGAACTCGAATTTTTTTAAAAACCTGACCCGGTCGGGTTGGGACCCGTCGAATTCGGGTCCCATGCCAATCCCTAATTATGAGTATATCTACTCAATCTATTCACAGTATAGGCAACATCAAGCTAAATATAATACATTAAGAACATAAGACTCGTAATAATTTTAGCATACTCTAGTTGAGAAACACTACTTCCTTTATTTTTAAAGAGTTGTATACTAAAGTAGGAAGGAGTTCTAACAAGGACAACATCAAAATTTTCAAATTTCTTTAACACCTTCTTAATATAGTATGTTTGATTGAAAGAAAATCCCTTTTCATTTTTTGGTAACCTTAACTCCTAAGATCACATCAACCTCTCCCAAATGTTTCCTTTCAAATTTAGTGGTCAAGATTTTTTTTATTAATGGTTCAATGTTAGTATTTAATATCAACATGACATCAACATACAAACTTATGATGACGCAATCAGTCCAAAATATTTTTTTAATACACGTATGCATTCGCTTCATTTATAGTAAAACCAAAAACTCAGAAATGTTTTGTGAAATTTCTTATACCACTACTTTGGAGATTCTTTAAGGCCACAAAGGACTTTTTAAGTTTATACACTGTCTTCCATACTAGGTGCTTTAAAATTTGGTGGTTGCTCTATATAGATCTCCTTGTCTAGATCCTCATTCAAAAATACAATATTTATATCCATTTGATGTACACACAACTTGTGAATGGACGTTGTTGCAAATAAGGCAGAGTCATTGAGATTTTTGTAACAAGAGAATATGTATCAAAGAAGTTTATACCAAACTTCTAAATAAACCCTTTGACTACTAGCCTTACATTATACCTTTGGATTGATCTATCTAGTCTAAGTTTCTTTTTTAAAAAACCCACTTAGAATTGATTGGTCTAAATCCTCTTGGCAAGTCAACCAACTCTCACGTGATTAGACATTATCAACTTTAGTTCATCATTTATGCACTTCTCCAGAAACTAGCAACAATAGATCTTATAGTTTCATTATACGACTTTGGATCACTATCTAACAGTAAAGTCTGAGCTATAGGAACAAAAATTGAATCTACATCCCTATATTCATAAATAGACAAGTCATGCAGATACATAAATCTGTATGCGACATTATTTGAAGCATACCCGATAAACACTACATCAATGATTTTGGGATCGATGGTGGACTTCTTAAACTCATGCAAACCACTGGTTTGGTAAATTCTTTACCAACAATTTAGAAACGAATTCACCTTGATGGATGTAATCGTTGTAGTAGGTGATCGTCTCCGAGGTTAAAACGGTATCTTCAAATATTTGTACACCTGAAGATTGGAGAGGACAATGGTGGTGCTAATTTTCTCTATTAAATCACAATAGAAAAAAGATTTGAGAAAGGAGAATTTTTTAATAGAACAAATGAATTGCTTTGGATGATTTTGAAATCTAAGAATGGTCTTCTATTTATAGGCTTGAAATCGATGTTAAAATTGTCTATTAAAGAATCATTATATATTTTAATTTTAATTTTCATAATTAATAGCTTATAATTTGTTGTAATAGTTCTGCTATAGTTGGCTAAATCTGGCCTCAAACCTGTTCAAATTCAGAAAAATATAGTTGTTATAACAGTTGGTCAAACGAATGTAATTTGTATAAACGCTGATTTAAAACCAGAAACTATGTTATTGTATGTTGTTATAAACAACTATATATGACCCTGTAGACACCCGTCTTGTCCGGGATATAATAATAATTATTATATTATTAATACTATTTATTTTTATTTTGCAGCTCCTACGTGCTGGTGTCATCCACGAGAAAACCAAGTCTCAGCCATCAAGTCACCACCGAAAGTTGTCATCATCAAAAGTGGTTGAATAGTGCAAAACAAAAGCAAAATCAGTGAAATCAAACCAAAGCCAAGAAGATCCAACAGAACCTTACCTAAACATTGAATTTTCGGGTTTCATTTACTCCATCAACACCTAATCCCGTGAAATATGGAAATTTGTCTCCTGAAGAGAGAAAAAAAGACTTCAACATACATCATAAAGGGGCAATTTTAGAAGAGGATGAGAGATTTTGAACAGCTATAAAAAGGGGCTCTCGATCAACAATAAAGAGGAGGGATTCAAGGTAGAAAAAAATGAAACAATTAAAAGAGAAAAGCATTTAGCAATAAACAGGAATCGATTAAAGCAAAGAAATCATCAACAGCCCAAACATTCGAAACAAAAGAAATGTAACAAGGGTCATACCCGATTTTTTTTCGAAGGTAGTATCAATGCATTGAGGTTTTTTTATTTATTTCGTTTTTCCAGTGTGTGGTGTGTGCATTTTATTTTCTAAATAAATAGCAAAAGAGTAAGGAAAAGAGAGAGAGTCTAGTTTACCTTGTTGGTTTGAGCCCATCGCCGGATAAATAGAAGAGCCTTGAGGGAGATAGTTTATCGAGAGTGAGATTAAGACTACAGGCTGTTAGGTGGTCGGTTTAGGTTACCGGGTCGTTGGGTATGGTGGCCGGAGCTTGGGTGAAGCAGCGATGGCGTGGAGAGCTTTGGGTACTCTCGGTGGATTCGGTTTTCGAATTTGGAAAGGAAGAGGTAGATGACTCTAGGTTGATTTGAGTATTGGTTTGAGCTAGAATAACCACCACCAGTGATGGGCTGCTGGCGGCGTAGAAACGATCTTTGAAGCTCTCGAACGGTTACCACCAAAGAAGAAGATAAAGGGAAAAAGGAAGAGGAACAGTGCTGGGGGCTAGACTTAACAGGAGTGTGCTTTAGATATTAGGTTAATTTTAGTTTAAAGATTTAGGTTATTTTAGTGAAACTACATCGTTCTGTTTGGAGCTAAAGTAGGCCACCTTTGCCCGAATGGGTTTATCTTTGTAAGGGTCATACTATTTTCCATTATAGTTCGTTTAGGTCCTCAAATTAAGTCTCTTGATATTTTAATTTGGTCTTTATACTTTGTGCACATTTAATTTTCATCCGAAAAGCTGATTTATTTATTTTCTGTTATTTAGATATTAGATCTCTAATTTTCTGAATGTTACTTTTTTTTAGTCATCAGATTAAGGTTTATATGTTTTCAATTTGATCTTTGCATTTTTTACGTATTTAATTTTAGTCCTTTAGGATGGTGATTTGTTTTATTTAGGTGTCATGTCCATTTTAACTATTATTTTGTATTTAAAATAGCAAAGTTTGGTTTAATTAATATTTAGTCATCCATGTTCTTTTTATTTATTTTATTTTAGTCATGTATATGATTTATGGGTTATTGTTGTTTCTTGTTCTTTATTTATTTTAATCTAATTATTAGATCTCTAATTTGTTCATATTTGTTTATTAGATTGTTTTAGATAATATCATTTTAGATCCTTAAATTTGTATTTTTGTTATTTTAGTACTTTAACTTTATGTTTTTTGATTTTGATCCTTAAAGTTTTTGTTTTTCTCTATTTTAGCCTTTATAAATTTAAATACATATTTTCCCTATTTGTATTTAGATTTGTAATATTTATTTGTTTTACTCCAGCCCTTTGAATTTCCTCATTTAAGTTATTAATTTGAAGCAAATAATAGTCAATAAATGGATCATATTTTAACTTGATATTTGATTCAGGATTTCCATTATTACGACGTGTAACCGACACAGTACCAATTTTGGGCGTTGTGGGGGTGATAATCCTTCCCCACGCGTAACCGACTCCCGAACCCATTTTAATTGAATCTTTGGTAAACGCAAACCAAATTTTCTCTTCAAAAATGATTTTTCTTAAAATTGTTTTTTAAAAGACTTTTTAGGTATTCGACCTACCTAACCCAAAGGTTGATAGCGACTCTTTTCAATTTATTTCAAATCACCCCATTTCCCAAAATAAAAGTCGTAATTGTTTTCTAAAATAATTAAACGATTGCCCCGCCGGAAAATGGTTACGACAGCTTGGCGACTCCACTGGGACATTTTTTTAGAGAGTCAAGTTGTAAGTCATTTATACATTGTCGTTGTAATGGAAATTATGAGTTCAAGTTTTTAGTTAATTTATTATTCATTTATTGAAGTTTGTAATTGCTTCATTTTTTGTTATACTAACATTTTGATTTTTGCTTTCAGATCTGTCCAAGTTTTTGTCGTGGTTTCATTTTCCTTTTGAGTTAGAGGGTTGAATATTCCTCCTCACACACATCACGTTCATTTGTATACCATAATCTCACTTACGAGCTTTGTCCCTTTTAAGTTGAGATGAAAGCTTAACCTACGTGAGATAATTTGTTTCTCCGCACGGGTTTTAGCAAGTAATCTTTGGGGTTCATACCTTATGTCTACGTGAGATAAATTGTTTCTCCGCATGGACATAAGGGAATGTATCCTCTTGAATTGAACTCTATCCGTACGAGCCTGTAATGGGCCAGGATTGAGGGTTTGGTAGCCCAAGGGGCACCAACTTTAAAGACAATTCAAATACCTTTTTCTCGTTAGAGCCAAAACAATGCATATATTGAACCGTAGAACCGTTACCCTATGTATTAGACATACCAAACCTCTGACCGTTAGTAGGTACCCAAATTAAGTGTACACAAAGGAGGAGCGTTTCTGAACTTTTTTATTTTTTGTTGAATAACATCATGTGAACTAGATATTATACAGTTAGGATCATTTCATTGAAAATAATTATTTTGGGTAGAAAGCATGTTTGGGTAGGATCACTATCTAATAAAAGCATGATCAGGTAGATATCATGATTGAGTAGGTGTTATATTTATCTTTAAATAGCATCTTTTAATTTTATTGATTATTTCTCCCATACTAATTTATTACTTTTCTTTTTCGTATGCCATTTTTTCGTCCTTCTTTGCATTGCATCACTTTTGCATCTGTATTTGCATCTTCGCATTTGCATAATCATTATTAATAAAAGAAAGGTATTGATTAAACCAAGTAATCATCATATTAGAAGAGCGATCATTGAAATGGAAAAGAGTTTTCATAACAAGGAAGAACTCAATCCAGCAGTTCAAAATTAGTCTGAAGAAACACAAAGGGCGAAGGAGACAATTTTTCTGGGGATTATGTATCACAGATGATCACAAATGTCAATGTCAATCTCAAACAATAATGATTTACAAGAGTTGATAGAGATTTGGGATATTTAGAGAATAGTTACTAAGGAGAAATTTCACAAGAAATATGGTGACATGGTTTATTTCCTCTGCGTAAAGATAGATGAGTCGTTGCTTAAAATCTCTGGTCTAATGCCGAAATTCTGCATACAAATGTTTCACTTTTAAAAAATAAGATTTGACACCAACAATAGAAGAGTTCTGCTCTATTTAATTTTGAAAACATATAGGTGGATAAAGTTTATTCCAGACATCCGAAAGTTCAATCTTTCAAGAATAAACTGATAAAGAATACCGGTACAGGTGAAAATTGGATAGTACAACATTCAACAAAAAGGAGAAAGTGAAAGATTTCATTAGCATTGTCTTAATAAGGTAATACTCGAGCATATAGATGAAGATAAAAGATTGGACACATTTTCTTTGACATATTAGAGAAGGGTATAAATCCAGCATCGGCAGTTTTGGCAGAGACTTTTTGATCCCTAAATGATTGCCATAAATTAGAAGGAAGGCAATTCAGATGTTGCACTCAAATACTCACCGTCTGGATTCAGAATCATTTCTAGAAAGATGAGAAAATTATTGGGGTCATGATCATGGAACTAAATAAAAAGGCAAAACTGCATTCATAGATTGATCTCTCTTGTAAAGATGGAAGTTCTTTTGGAAGAATGGAACTCTTTCTAAGAATGATTACTTTTGGAAATCGATACTTTTTGCATTTGCATTTACATTTGCATTCACATCTTTACATTTTTTACGTTTGTATTTACATTTTTTGCATCTTTGCATAGTTTCAATCTTACATCATGCATTTGCATTTTGTTTCACACTAATTTACATGCATTGAATCATGAAAATATGGGAATAATTCATGGAGGATTCCATGATAGAATTTTCAAAATCAAATTGGAGCTAACTTGGTCTTCTTAGAGAATGATAAAAACCATGAATGAGATTGTAGCAAGGGTTGGTATAATCGAGAAACTCCAAGAGCAACTTATCAAGATTCAACAAGAAATGATTGATGAAGCTAGGAAATTCCAAGTTGAACTAGAGAACAGATGTCCAAGTTGATGAGCATGATGGTTACAATAATATATGGGGGAAAATCATTAAAAGACCCTATTATGCAAGAAAAGATGAAGACTTCAAGTGATAATATGAATAATAGTGGTGCAGCCAATGCGATGACAGAAAATGATCAAGAACCTATTAGGGGATATGGTAATTCAAGTCAACTCCAAAAATCAAGTATGATTCCAGAAAATACTATAGAGATCATACTGGGAAAAGAAGAAGTTAAGGGTGAAACTTCTAATACGAAAATGGAGTCGAACTCAAAGAAGAGAGGCATAGAGGAGGTTCAAATGGCAGTAAAGAAAGCCAAAAAGAATAGAAAGAAGAAGAAGATGATACCTCTGATTCCGATTCCGATCTCATATTCAGACATGTTACCTTTTCTCTTTGAAAGTGGCTCCTAATGTCTATTTCTCCAAGGCCTAAAACTTATTTCCGCCCAGATTGACAAGGTGTCAAAAATTCATGCGGTTATCATTATGGAGAGTTTAGCCACTCCATGGAAAATTGTACGATATTGAGATTAAAAGTTTAAAACCTCATCATGGAAGGATTGTTATGCTTTGAAAATGGAAAACCTAAGCTCCCCGGAAGCTCAAAACTTGTCGATGAAGGGATATCTGCAAACCAATGTCTCTCCCAAGACGTTGGTCAAACGTTGAACCTTCAAAATGAACATCTCAATGATCAGTCACAAGGTCTTCAATATGGTCATAATAATGGCAAGGAGAAAGTGAGATCAAAAGAACTTTCGTACAACCAGTTATATCCCAAGTTGCTCTAAACCCAAATGATTGCTCCACGATTGGCTAAGCCTCTGCTGCCCCCTTATCCGATCTTGCATAATGAGAAAGTTTCTTTTGAATATCACGTCGGAGCCCGAGGACACTCTATCAAGAATTGCAGCAACTTCAAGTGACAAGTCCAAGATCTTTTGACTCATGGAGTTATAGAGGAGGATGTTAACAATCAGTCTGTTTCGGTTAGACAATTGGGAGTCAGTTCCCAGAATGGTGTTGATGAGGTAAGAAATGAAGTGCAAACGGAAGAGGGCGTAAAAAGAGGAATAAGCAAAATCAAAGAAAGCAAGATATGTGAGGCAGAGATAAATGATCCAACTTTTGAGACCTCTCTGACACTGAAAAATAAGATAAGTGTGGGAAATGACAAGCAAGAAGCTAAAGGAGAGGTAATCTGAGATTGGCCACAAAAGATATCTTGGGAAAATACGACCCTCAAGGTTTTTCAAGTGCCCATTTCCAACTTGCTATCCCCTTTAATCAAAAATCAGTACCTCACTCCAAGGCCTTTAAGAGTGAAGACTAGTTCATCTGCTTATGGCTATGACCGAATAGTGCTTGCAATTTTCATCTAGGGGTATTGGGCCATCATACTGACAAGTGTATACCATTGATGGAAGAGATAGAAAGGCTCGTTGACAATGGAGTCCTGACTAGAGAAATGATCAAGAAATGGGGGGAAATGAGGACAAGGACCCCGAGCCGATTATATACCCAACATTATAGGAGTAATGGGGCATGACAGATAAATAAGTGGAAGTTATTATCTACCACTGTAGTACTTTCTATTTTCAGCATCTTGTTTAAACTTGTTTTTGTTCCTTTCTCTACCTTTTGTGTAATAATTAAATTTTTGTTGCTTTTAAGGTTATGAGTATTGAATAAATCTTGCAATCTTGTAGTTCTTTGAATATCAACAGGACTAAAAACTCTTTATGATTAGAGTTACACATCTTTGATAAATTATCAAGATTGGAAACTGGTAAAACAAGGACCTTGACTTGACTTTAGATGAAATATACCCAAACATTGTACCCTTCTACAAATATGAGATAGCCTTCTCCAGTGCAAGGAATTAGATAAAAGGCTTGGTATTTACATATATGAGCGTACAATATGGGGCATCTTTTGTGTGACTTTGCAAAATTGTCTAGATTACTTTCTATGGATGACGTTCGATGATGAAATATTCATAATTAGGTAAAGTCAGTTGCTTGGGAATTGAACTCTAACGATGAGATTTTCTGATTTCCACCAAACCACCTAGGCTATAACAGGTTTTTCTTAAGAGTTATATATCCATGTTATATTATTATATATACAATAAAGCTTGAGTTATCCCTCTAAAGCAATTGGTTAATAGCCCCGGCTTTATGGATAATATTCAGCTAGCTTATTATATTATATGTATACAATAAAGTTGAGCTATTACGCTAAGGCAATTGGTTTTAGAGGAAACTCAAAAGCCCTGGCTTTATGAATAGATTATATTTAAACCATGACCTTGATCGGGTACTTGGCAATTCGGTGTATGCTCCACTGCGATTTTCAAGTCGAAGACTTTGTGATGAGATGAACTCTTCAGCTAGCCCGATAAAGGCAAATTATAATAAAGCTGATCTCAGCTAGCCAGAACATGGAAAATTTTATAAATAAAGAGTTTCGGTAAAGATGGACTAAGGGAGTTAAGAAACACCTGTTATAGTCAACTACACACGAACACACAGAAATTTCATTTTTAGATCGATATTTTCGCATTGCTTTGGTTAAAGGGAAGATTTTAGAGAAGTGAAATAGATGTATTCTAGATAGTCTAGTAATTGGCTATGCTAGTTGCGTCATTTTGTCCGCATCCGATTAAAATACCAAGTCATAAAAGTGTGGCATGTGGCAATGTTCACAAAGAATGAGAGATGAGTGACATCTTCAATAGATGTAACCATAGCAAATAGGAAAGCCAACCTGATATTTACCCATAAATCTTGATACTTGTCAAAGAACTATAACTTTAAAACATTAAAGAGATGTTGATTCTTTTGATATTCTTTAAACTCGTGCTTATGATTTGATTCTATTGTGAACCTGTAAGAAACAATACTTTACAAAATTCTTTTATTCTTTGATAACGAAAGAAGGAAAACATTTTCAAACATGACAGTCTCAAATGAGAAAGGTTCTTGAATTAAGTTGAGGAATGTTATTCCTCTACTTGAGAAAAATAATGAGCGATGAAACACTTCACATTCTTGAAAGCAAGTGGTCCGGAAGATCAGGAGGGCTGGAGGAGAGAACTTATAACACTCTTTCATGACATTATCAGCAACCTGATAAGAAGAGGATGATTGTCTCATTCGAAAAAAGATTACATATCCAGTGCATAGCAAAAAAGGCAAAAATGCAACCAGTCAAGCAGAAGATGAACACCTTACTCAGAAGAAGCACATCTCTCAGTCATTTCTTGTTGAAAACATTTTTGTATTTCGATATAACAAATTAGTTTAAATGGATTTTAAGATTTTACAAATGATTTTCTAAATATATTCGATTCAATTAATCGAATATCAAATTATTACTCCAAGTCTTTTAAGATCAATTTCAAACCTTACTAAATGTGTAAAATTGTGTTTTCTACTTAATATATTTTTGAAACAATTTTCACAAAGTATTTTGAACCAAAATCAAGCCTAAAATCAATTTTTCAGAGTGATGCACCGATGCACCAATCCATGCATCGATGCACCATGAATTAAATCGAACATCGAATGCATTTCATGCATCGATGCACATACCATGCATCGATGCACTGAGGATTTTATGAAAAAATCGAATGCATTTGATGCATCGATGCACTAAGGGTACAACGGTCAAAATATTTGAATTTTTTTTACACTAATGCACCGATGTACCATGGGTATGCATCGATGCACTGACGCTCCCAACTAATTTTATTAATTGTTTTCACACTTAAACGGCTCTATTGACTCCACTAATCATCCCCAACGTTCAGAAGTGATTCAAGGTGTATTTAAACAAGCTTAGAAGCCATTGATCAATAACAAGAAACATCAAGCAACTAGAATCAAGAGAGAATCAAAAAGAAAGCATCAAACCTCAAGTTTGAGCATTTTAAGCCTATTTTTCATTCAATATTCATTTTGCTTTCAAGAACACTTATTGTGCTCAATTGTATTTATTCTTGAGTGTTCTTCCTTTGTTCTAGAATTGTGCAAACATATTTGCCTTGTGAGGTTTTTCTTGTGAGTTTGCAAATGTGTAATCTTCTCTTTGAGAAAAGAGTGTTCTCAAGAATTGGGGTATATTCTTGAGGGAGTTGTAAGGTTGTCTCTTTGGCCTCAAAAGAAAGAACAAATTAGTGAATTTTTTGGAAAATCCTTAGTGTGGATAGCTAAGGTAGTGGACGTAGACTTTGTTTGATAAAGCCGAACCACTCTAAATCGCTGTGCAATTACTTTCAATTTTTTGCAAAAGCTTCCACAAAATTTTAATTACCAATTCACCACCCTCTTGGCCGATTCCTTTAATCGATTAACTCAACAATTGGTATCAGAGCCTAACTCATTTGAAGGTTTAATCGCCTCTTGAGTCGATTCGGGAAGAGTTACATCGATAATCAAAGTCATCAATGGCCTATACTTCAAACTTTGACTCCGGTCTCGATTCGATGCCCGTCAACAAGCCTCCTTTCTTCAATGAGGCTAACTATGCCTATTGGAAAAATAGAATGATGTACTTCATTTAAGCAAGTGACATGGGAGCATGTAATGTCATAGACGAAGGATATTTCAAGCCTCTCACTCATCCAAGATTATGGAGTGAATGAGAGACAAAAATGTTCCAGCTCAACTCCAAAGCCATCCATATTATATTTTGTGTTCTTGGACCAAATGAATACGGAAGAGTTTCATCTTGTACAACCGCCAAAGAAATATGGGATAAACTTCAAGTCACTCATGAAGATACTGATGAGGTAAAGAAATCTAAAATTAGTATTCTAACACATAGCTATGAAAATTTCAGGATGAAACCAAATGAAGATATCAAAGCTATGACGGATAGATTCTCAACGATTATCAATGGTCTCAAATCATATGGAGATATCATTTCAAATGAAAAACTTGTGAGGAAGTTAGTTTACTCCCTTCCAAAATCATGGCAATCAAAGAAGACGGCAATTATCGAGTCTAAGGATCTAACGTCCTTAACTCTTGAAGAATTAATCGGTTCACTCCTCACTCATGAAATAATGCTTGAAGATGAGGTGGACCTCGATAATATTAAAGAGACACCAAAGGATAAGGAGAAGAAGAAAAACATTGGAGTTGCTCTTAAATCCACAAAATATGAGAGTGATTCGGATGAAGATGACGATGACGAGGAAATGGTATTGTTTGCCAAACGGTTCAGAAAAATGATGAGACCTTACCGAGGAAAAAAATTCAAACAAAATGAAGGCCTCAAAAATGAATCAAAAGAGAAGGAGACAATCATTTGCTATGAATGCAAAAAGCCGAGGCATGTCAAAAATAATTGTCCACAATTGAAGAGAAATGGTCAATCAAAATATAAGCACAAGGCTCATGTGGCTACATGGAGCGATGAAGAAGGTTCCGATGAAGAGGAACAAGAAGTAGCAAACTTGTGCTTGATGACATTCGGGGAAGATTCTAAAGTAACCTCTAACTCATCTGATTTTGATGATTTATCCTATGATGAGCTATTAGAGAAATATAATGGGTTGGCTTCGGATTATGAGAAATTATTTTTAAAATATAAAAATGATGTTTCAAAATTGAAAAATGAAAATAAACTCATATCCAAAACCAACAACGATCTTGAAAGTAAAATCAAAAATTTGAAAATCAAACTAGAAGAGTTTGAAAAGAAAATTTTGGATCTGTAAAATTTACTTTCAAAGGTCAATGATGATCATCAAAAGAAAATTGATGATCTTAAAGCTTCTTTTGATAAAGTTGGAACAAGACGTTTTGAAAATGGAGAAAATTGAAAATCCAACTTTGTTAGAAAAAGTTTTAAAAACTACAATCATAGAGGTCCCCAAAGAACCTCTAATAGAAAAATCGTTAGAAGTATATGGGTTCCTAAAGAGCTCATTACTACTAAAGATAAGGATATCCTACACAATGGATACCTAAGGGGACTAGGATTTTGGAAACTAATGAATATGGACCCAAAAGAATTTGGGTACCAAAAATCAAAAATTAATCTATGTTTGTAGGAAAAGGAGCATTGCTACAAGGTGTGGGAAACAAATATAAATTCATGGTACCTTGATAGTGGATGCTCGATACACATGACCGGGGACAAAAACCGGTTCATATAGCTTAACGCCAAAAATGGAGGAGAAATTACTTTTAGTGATGATTCAAAAGGTCACATTGAAGGTATGGGTACAATAGGTAATACCTCTTCCATACAAATTAAAAATGTGTTATATGTGAATGGATTAAAGCATAATCTCTTGAGTATTAGTCAATTATGTGATAAGGGATTCAATGTCATATTTGAAACTAATGGTTGGAAAGTCATTGACATTGCATCTAATAGGATTATGCTTGTTGGTCATAGAATAGGAAACATATACATGGTGAATTTAGACTCTATAGAAATGACTAATTTATGCCTATTTGCAATGGATGAGCATGATAGTTGGTTGTGGCATAGGAGACTAGGACATGCTAGCATGAGTGTTTTGCAACGGTTAGTTCAAGGAGAATTGGTTCGAGGGTTGCCTAAACTAAAATTTGATAATGATAAAATATGTGATGCTTGTGCTAAAGGAAAACAAAAGCGAGTTTCTTTTAAATCCATTAATGATGTGTCAACTAGTAGAGTATTACAATTGATCCATATAGATCTTTTTGGGCCAACTAGGACTACTAGCTTGGGTGGAAAACAATATGCATTTGTCTTGGTATATGACTATTCTAGATATACTTGGGTTCTATTCTTAAGAACTAAAGATGAAGCATTAGAAAATTTCATCACATTTTCAAAAGTAATCCAAAACGAAAAAGGTTACTCTATCACTAGTGTTAGAAGTGATCATGGTACTGAATTTGAAAATCTTGGATTTAATGAGTTTTGTAATTCTAATGGTATTAGCCACAATTTTTCAGCACCTACAACCCCTCAACAAAATGGAGTTGTTGAGAGGAAAAATCGAACTTTAGAATAAATGGCTAGAACCATGCTTTGTGAAAATAATTTGCCAAAATATTTTTGGGCGGAAGCCACAAATATCTCTTATTATGTTGTAAATCGAGTAATGATTAGGCCAATTTTAAAGAAAACTCCATATGAAATTTTCAAAAATAAAAAGCCTAACATTAGCTATTTTCATCCTTTTGGATGTAAATGTTTTGTTTTAAATAACGGTAAAGAAAACCTTGGCAAATTTGATGCTAAAAGTGATGAAGGACTTTTTATGGGTTATTCCTTAAATTCTAAAGCTTATCGAGTATTTAATAAAAGAACTTTGGTTGTAGAAGAGTCTATACATGTTGTTTTCGATGATAATCTCCTTTCGAGGAAGGATTCTTGTTTGAATGATGATGTAGGTATTATTAATACAAATGACGTTAGACATGACGTTGGAGAATCATCATCAAATGAAGAAACGAAAGATGAGGAAACTCATGATCCTCTTGAGAATCCAACCATTGAAGAAAGGGAAGTATCTTATCCAAGAGAGTACAACTATGTCAAGGATGGTGAGATTATAGGTGATCCATCCAAAGGGGTAACAACTCGATCTTCTCTTAGAAATATTTGTAATTATGTTGCATTTATTTCATGCATAGAGCCTAAGAATATTAAAGAAACATTAAATGATGAACATTGGATTATGGCTATGCAAGAAGAATTAAATCAATTTGAGAGAAGTAAAGTATGGACATTAGTTGAAAGGCCTAGTAATAAATCTACTGTATGTACTAGATGGGTATTTAGGAATAAGCTTGATAAAAGTGGTAATATAGTGAGAAATAAGGCTAGACTTGTTGCTCAAGGGTATGCTCAAGAAGATGGCATAGACTATAATGAAACATACGCTCCCGTAGCTAAGATGGAAGCAATTAGAATGTTATTAGCATTTGCATGTTTTCATGAATTTAAACTATATCAAATGGATGTTAAAAGTGCATTTTTAAATGGTTTTATAAAAGAAGTGTATGTGGAACAACCTCCAGGTTTTGAAGATTCAAAATTTTTGGATCATGTTCTTAAATTGACAAAAGTACTTTATGGTTTAAAACAAGCTCCTAGAGCTTGGTATGAAAGATTGTCAAAATTTTTAATTGAAAAGGGTTTTTCAAAAGGAAAGGTACACTACATTGTTTTTAAAGCATAAAGGTAAAGATTTATTAGTAGTTCAAATCTATGTTGATGATATAATATTTGGTTCTACTAATGATGTTCTTTGCCAAGAATTTTCTAAGCTAATGCAAAGCGAATTCGAAATGAGCATGATGGGGGAGCTCTCATTTTTCTTGGGACTCCAAATCAAGCAAAGAAAAGATGGCATCTTCATCAATCAAGCTAAATACGTCAAAGATATGCTCAAGAAGTTTGGACTGGAAAATGGCAAACCTCATGACACTCCAATGAGCTCTTCAACAAAGCTTGACTTAGATGAATGAGGTAAATGTGTAGATGTTAAATTATATAGGTCAATGATTGGATCTCTACTTTATCTAACTGCAAGTAGACCGGACATTATGTTTAGTGTTTGCTTATGTGCTAGATTTCAATCATGCCCTAAGGAATCACATTTACTAGCTGTTAAGAGAATCTTTAGATACCTTAAGGACACTCCTAGTTTAGGACTTCGGTATCCTAGAGACTCTAGCTTTAGCTTGCATGCCTTTTCTGATGCGGATTATGGAGGATGCAAATTATATAGGAAAAGCACCTCCGGTACTTACCAATTCCTTGGAAATATGTTGATTTCTTGGTTTTCAAAGAAACAAAATTGTGTTGCATTATCTACCACTGAAGCCGAATATATTTCAGCCGGTAGTTGTTGTGCACAAGTTTTATGGATGAAACAACAACTTTTTGATTATGAAATTGAAGTAGGCACCATTCCTATCAAGTGTGACAATACTAGTGCTATTTGTCTCACTAAAAATCCCATCTAACACTCTAGAACTAAGCACATTGAAATAAGACATCACTTCATTATAGACCATATCACTAAGGAAGATGTAGTTCTAGAATTTGTTG
The DNA here is from genome assembly GCF_006381635.1 of Hibiscus syriacus. Classification (NCBI taxonomy): domain Eukaryota; kingdom Viridiplantae; phylum Streptophyta; class Magnoliopsida; order Malvales; family Malvaceae; genus Hibiscus; species Hibiscus syriacus. The sequence continues at coordinate 1,399,596 of NW_024062539.1, read as the reverse complement.
ATACTTTGCATCAATTAGCGGATATCTTTACAAAACCTTTGGACAAGGAACGTTTTTGGACACTTAGGAGAGAATTAGGTTTAACTGATCTATCTTCACTTAGTGTTTAAAATAATTTTAGCACTTTTAAGACTAAATGAAAAATGCTTATAATAGTAATTTCTGATTACATTCATTACTATTAGTTAGGGGGAGTTTATGATTCTTGATGAAAATTAATTTTATGTTCAAATAAATATTAATTTGATTGATTGAACATGATTAATTTTTAATATATGAGTTGCCAATACCACTAGAGCTAATTAATTTAGCATTTTAAGTATTTAAAACAGATTTTTGACTTTTTGTTCTTCATGCACCGATGCACTTAACAATGCATCGATCCATCCCTTTGAATGTGCATCGATTCATCATGTTGATGCACCGATGCACAGGGTCATGCATCGATGCATCCGTCGGGTTTTGGGTTAAAATGTTTCATTTTCTTCATTTTCTCAAACCCTAAAACTAAAACTCTCCCGCCGTTCATCCCTCTCTCTCTAAAAATATCCATTCTTGCTCAAAATCAACGGTTTTTCGTTGGAATTTTCAAGTTTTTCAAATTTCAAACCTGCTTATATCATTAAATCGTGCAAAACAACTCTTGGTCCCTCTCAATCCGAATTTTCAAGGTAATATTTCAAAAACCTCTATTTTATTGAGTTTTGATTTTAGAACTAGTTTTGATTAGTTCTAGGATGAACATTATATTGGGCATTGATTGTTTGTTGGTTCTAAACTAGATTTTACTATCAATTTCGTCAAAAACAAACAATTTTTCAAGATTTTTCTTTGAATTTCGAAATTAAAAAAAAATTGATTTCGAAAATTAGTAATATTTTGATTTAATTGTGTTGTTTTCATGAAAACTATATTATGATTATCAAATATTATTAAATAGTTTTCAAAACATGCCCATTAGGATATGGTTTAGAGAACCTTGAATTATTGAGGACTCATTTGAGTTTCGGGATTGATTATGCATACATGTGTTTCAAATTGCAGGTGATATTCCTTATTCCGATTTCCTTTAAACAATGTCAAATCCTAAACGCCCTAGAACTTCATCGAGTCGTTCTCGTTCAAACCAACCTCCCAATCCCATTCCTCCTCCATCTTCATCTCTATTAGGATCTTGTTTTAACATGCCTGAGTGTCGTAGAGACGAATTGTACTCTAGGTACAAAAATTCTTTCCAAACTTATAGAATTCGCGAATAGCGTATTCCTTCGCTTCAAACCATGGTTGACATTGACTTCGAATACCTTCCGACTCTTAAAGCTTGGAAGTTTGATAAATTGTTTCAGCTTAAACCTATCGTCTATTAATAATTGGTCCGCATTTTCTATTACAATGCGGTGTGTATTCAAAATGAAACTCAAAGTGGAACCATAGCAATTAGATCCTATCTTTTAGGCCAATATATTAATATTGACCCCGAGACTATAGCTTTTCGATTTGGGTTAGATGATAGTGGTGTATATAATGAGAATGAAAATGTGGAATATCCCTATGTTTCAAACTCCAGTGTTAGTACTCTATGATCTCATCACGATCGTTTTCTCCATTTGATGATCTCTTGGTGGTTTAGACCAACCGGGGGTAGGTACTCTACACTTCGTGCTTGGGATTTATGATGGATGTATTGTCTTAAAAATAAAATCAAAATAAATCTGCCCCACATTATATTCAGTCAACTAGTGGACATCATAAACATTGTTCCTTCAAAATATGTTGAAACATTGATTTATGGATGTCTTCTTAGTAACCTCTTTATCAAACTTGGTCTAGACGTCTCTCTTGACAATCCTATCCCACTTCAAAATCAAATCAATCTCACATCCTTGAAGAAAGAGGATTGAAAACAAGACGAGGTAACCGGTCAATGGGTTTTTAGACCAGGCAAACAAACTCCGGGAACTAGTTCCTCACGAACTGCTCCTAGCTCCTCTCGTGCTCCTCCTCCTCCGACTCCGACTGATGACGATGATTCTGAATTTCAACAACTTATGCAAGACATCGATGATCACGTACCTGATGACGAGCCTGCACCGGAACCAGCTCCACAAGAAGAACAAATGCCTTCTTATTTTCATTCATTTTTAGACACATTTGATATACGGTATGCGTCCATGGATTCACGCTTCACATTCATTGAGTCCCAACTCTCTACCCTGGGAGCTAGACAACAAGATATGAATGATCGTTTAGATGCACTCTCGCTTGAGATGAGAGCTTCTTACCCTCCTTCTCCTCCCGATCCTTCTATGGATGAATAAACTTATTTTGCTTTGATTGTTTTTGGGTTGAACTTTAATTTAAATTGTTAAAACATTTTGGATTGTCTTTATTTGATTGTTGGATGACTATTTGATGGATATTTGAACTTTTATTTCATATATATATTTTGGTTTGTTTCGATATATACATCATTTACCTTTTAGTTGAAATATGACCAATTTACCATTTCACATTTTATTATGAATATTGATTATGAAACTAATGGCTAATCTCTCTTTTGATTGTGATCTTAGCAGCTTAAGCTATATATATATATCAATTGGCTATGTTTTTCAAAACCTTGTATAAATCGAATTTAAGTCTTTTTGATTTAATAAAAAGGGGGAGAAATGTTATGTTTTAAGGGAGAAGTGTTATAGATGTTTTAAGGGAGAAGTGTTATAGTAAGGGGGAGTAATTTCTCAAAATTGATTTCAAATTTTAGAAAATCTTAAAATAACAAAAATGTTTTGTTATATCAAAAAGGGAGAGATTGTTGAAAACATTTTTGTATTTCGATATAACAAATTAGTTTAAATGAATTTTAAGATTTTACAAATGATTTTCTAAATATATTCGATTCAATTAATCGAATATCAAATTATTACTCCAAGTATTTTAAGATCAATTTCAAACCTTACTAAATGTGTAAAGTTGTGTTTTATACTTAATATATTTTTGAAATAATTTTCACAAAGTATTTTGAACCAAAATAAAGCCTAAAATCAATTTTTCAGAGTGATGCACCGATGCACCAATCCATGCATCGATGCACCATGAATTAAATTGAACATCGAATGCATTTCATGCATCGATGCACATACCATGCACCGATGCACTGAGGATTTTATGAAAACATCGAATGCATTCGATGCATCGATGCACCAGCCATGCATCGATGCACTCTGGCTATTTTGAAACATCGAATGCACTTTATGCATTGATGCACTCTTAGTGCACCGATGCACTAAGGGTACAATGGTCAAAATATTTGAATTTTACACTGATGCACCGATGCACCATGGGTATGCATCGATGCACTGACGCTCCCAACTAATTTTATTAATTGTTTTCACACTTAAACGGCTCTATTGACTCCACTAATCATCCCCAACGTTTAGAAGTCATTCAAGGTGTATTTAAACAAGCTTAGAAGCCATTGATCAATAACAAGAAACATCAAGCAACTAAAATCAAGAGAGAATCAAAGAGAAAGCATCAAACCTCAAGTTTAAGCATTTCAAGCCTATTTTTCATTCAATATTCATTTTTATTTCAAGAACAATTATTGTGCTCAATTGTAATTATTCTTGAGTGTTCTTCCTTTGTTCTAGAATTGTGAAAACATATTTTCCTTGTGAGGTTTTTCTTGTGAGTTTGCAAATTTGTAATCTTCTCTTTGAGAAAAGAGTGTTCTCAAGAATTGGGGTATATTCTTGAGGGAGTTGTAAGGTTATCTCTTTGGCCTCAAAAGAAAGAACAAATTAGTGAATTTGTTGGAAAATCCTTAGTGTGGATAGCTAAGGTAGTTGACATAGACTTTGGTTGATAAAGTCGAACCACTCTAAATCGCTGTGCAATTACTTTCAATTTTTTGCAAAAGCTTCCACAAAATTTTAATTGCCAATTCACCCCCTCTTAACCAATTCCGTCAATCGATTAACTCAACATTTCTGTTAGAAAGATTGATCACTTCTTAAGTTTGTGATAACATGAAGATAATCCCTCAAAGTCACTTGACAACACTGTTGTTTAGTAACACCAAAATGAGAGTATTCAAGATAAACACATTTGAGCATGAATAAAGCCATAATGATCCACAAATGGGGCATTATCAAAGTTGACTTGAAGGTTGGAGGTTCATATTATCCATGTGGGGCATCATGAAGGTTCACATCAGCATGAAAAAGACATAAATGATCCATGTAGGGCATTTTGAAGGCCTATTTTAGACATAAATGATCCATATGGGGCATATTGAAGGCTCACACTAGCATGAAAATGTTAGGATATTTTAAAGGTCCATTTCAACCAGAAATAGAATGTTGGGGCATTTTTAAGGCCCATCTCAGACAAAAAATGATTCATGTGGGGGCAATTTGAAAGTTCATTTTAAAGGCTCATATCAGCAAGAAACAATTTTGAATACATTTTGAACGTTCATATCAGCAAATGTTCGGGCATACTGAAGGACCATATCATCATGTGTCAAGATCATTGATTTGAAAAAATATTTCCAATGATACAAAAAGATATGAATAATTAAAATGGTGAAATAGTGACAGTGGAACTAACTATACATAATTGCTTTGTTCATCAGGTAGTTGTATTATTCTGGTGATTTGATGCTGGCAGTTAAAACATCACACTTGTGGTTTCATTGAACTTTATTCTTAAGTGACGTCCTACAAACGCTCCGAACATTATGCAAAGAACTTCACTGACAAGAAATTTGGGCAGAAGCCACAGGAAGGGATGAATGTGTTGTCAAATGTTTTACAAAAATCTGGGCAAAAACCACAGGAAATGATAAATGTGTTGTCAAATGTTTTACAAACCAGTGTTTATGGTGTTGAACCAATGTTGCAATCATATTGGTATTTCCATTTGTTGGTCTAAGATGAATTTTGACTTCTTCAATCCCAAGTTTAGAAGTGAGAAAATATGAAGATTTCTTTCCACAGAAGGGGAGCTAAAATTTTAACAACGAGAAACTAGTGAAGTCAACTAAGGTTAACAACAGGTTGTTGTTAAGCATCTCGAAATCATATGGTCCAAATAGCCTTATTTGAGATCTGATTGGATATGGAGACAAGAAAGGAATTAGGATAAATCTTCCTTGTAATCAGTTTCAAAAGTCAAATTGGAACATACGTTGCTCTCCTAATTAATCTCTGCTGAGTTTAACATATCTACATCTACATTTTTCAAAGATGATAGATTCTCTTTTCCAAGATGAAAGCTTTATTGGATTTCTACACAACTCCAAGCAAAGAAAGCTTGTGTTATCCAGGACAAAATGGGGCATCAAGATCATAATTCTAATTATGGCAAGAGTTACACAAATGAAACATTTTTTTTGAGACTTTAATACAAGTGGATCAGATGGTTCATCAGAAATGCCAACTTGAAATGACATTTTGACTAAGTGAAGGAAGACCGAGTTCACCATTTTGAAGTCAAATGAAGATTGCATCAACATTTTTTGCATTCATAAGAATATCATTTGCATATAAAAAAGTCATGCATTATACCTACATGAATTTGCATCTTTGCGTCAAACATTCATTCATAATAGTTGCATTCAGCTACATTTTTGCAGATCTTTCAGGAAAAAATGAGAGTAAAAGACAACAAGACATCCTCGGTAAGAGTGAGCAATCATCTTCAGATTCAACATTTTCAGACAATTTTGTCTAGCTTGAGACAGTCTCATTTAATACAAAGGATTTATCTCACTCAAGATTGTTTTTCCTTGAAACAGAAGATTTTATTTCATTCAAGATTTTTTTTCCTTGAAACAAAAGATTTTATCTCACTCAAGATTGTTTTTCCTTGAAACAGAAGATTTTATCTCATTCAAGATTGTTTTTCCTTGAAACAAAAGATTTTATCTCACTCAAGATTGTTTTTCCTTGAAACAAAAGATTTTATCTCACTCAAGATTGTTTTTCCTTGAAACAGAAGATTTTATCTCACTCAAGATTATTTTTCCTTGAAACATAAGATTTTATCTCACTCAAGATTGTTTTTCCTTGAAACAGAAGATTTTATCTCACTCAAGATTGTTTTTTCCTTGAAACAGAAGATTTTATTTCATTCAAGATTGTTTTTCCTTGAAACAAAAGATTTTATCTCACACAAGATTGTTTTTCCTTGAAACAGAAGATTTTATCTCGCTCAAGATTGGTTTTCTTTGAAACAAAAGATTTTATCTCGCTTGAGATAGTTTCCCTCGAAACAGAAGATTTTATCTCTTGATACATTTTCCCTTGAAACAAATTTTGTCTCCCTTGAGATAGTTTCTCTTGAAACACAAAATTTTGAGAACGTTTCCCTTGAAAAAAATTTGTCTCCCTTGAGATAGTTTCTCTTGAAACATAAACTTTGAAAACGATTCCCTTAAAATAAATTTTGTCTCTCTTGAGACAGTTTCCCTTGAAAAATTTGTCTCCCTTGAGAAAATTTCTCTTGAAACACAAAATTTTGAGAACGTTTCCCCTGAAAAAAAATTTGTATCTCTTGAGACAGTTTCTCTTGAAACAAAATTTTGTCTCCCTTAAGATGGTTTCTCTTAAAACCAAATTCGTCTCGCTTGAGACAGCTTTCCCTTGAAACAATAAATTGAATCTCACTTGAGATGGTTTTTCTTAAAACTTACTTCGTCTTGCTTGAGACAATTTTCCTTCGAAACAAAATTTATCTCACTCGAGAGAGCTTCTCTTAAAACAAGTTTCTTATTAATTTTCATCAAGTGCTAAATATCTGACAGAAATTCAAAAAGCCAACAAAGATTTCGTTTCACGACTTCAACAAAGAATCAATCCATATTTTTCACCATTGAAAGAAATGGATCTCAACAAAGATTCGAGAACCTTTGGGTCAATACCTTTGGGTACTTCAAACACAATTATTACTGACACATGATAATCTTTTGCAGGTCTGAAAAATTTCAAAGAGAAGATAAACAGATCAACATTTCCAATGGACAGTTCATAATGAGAAGAACTCATCCGACAGAGGGAGAAAAAGTTCATAATGAGAAGAGCTTGTTCGACCTATCACTCGATTCATGGTATTTCGAATCAGTGACACCTCGCTTGAGGGATTGACATTTTCAGAAGAGTTCATAATGAGAAGAACACGTCCTAAAGGAGAAAGTTCATAATGACAAGAACTTGTTCCTTTCAAGTCCATCACAGAAAGAGATGGATCAACATTTCCAATGAAGAGTTCATAATGAGAAGAACTCATCCAACGAGGAAGAAGAAGTTCATAATGAGAAGAACTTGTTCAACTTCGCATCAACATTTCCAATAGAGAGTTCATAATAATAAGAACTCATCCGATAGAGGGAGAAGAAGTTAATAATGAGAAGAACTTGTTCGACCTATCACTTGATTCATGACATTTCGAATCAGTGACGCCTCGCTTGAGGAATCAACATTTTCAGTGAAGATTTCATAATGAGAAGAACTCATCCAACGAGAGAGAAGAAGTTCATAATGAGAAGAACTTGTTCGATCTCACATCAGACATTTCCAATGGATAGTTCATAATGAGAAGAACTCATCCGGCAGAGGGAGAAGAAGTTCATAATGAGAAGAGCTTGTTTGACCTATCACTCGATTCACGGCATTTCGAATCAGTGACACCTAGCTAGAGGGATTGACATTTCCAATGAAGAGTTCATAATGAGAAGAACTCATCCAACGAGAAAGAAGAAGTTCATAATGAAAAGAACTTGTTCAACCTTGTATCATTATTTCCAATGAAGAGTTCATAATGAGAAGAACTCATCCAACAAGGAAGAAGAATTTCATAATGAGAAGAACTTGTTCAATCCAATGCTTTACAACGAAGGATATCCAAATCACACGCTAAAAAAATCGGGCAAAAATTGGTTGTCTTTTTTATCTTTGCCCTATTCTTTTTAACACGAGAATGAGCAAAGACTGGCAGCTGTAGACACTCGTTTTGTCCGGGATATAATAATAATTATTATATTATTAATACTATTTTTTTTATTTTGTAGCTCCCACGTACTGGTGTCATCCACGAGCAAACCAAGTCTCAGCCATCAAGTCACCACAGAAAGTTGTCATCATCAACAGTGGTTGAATAGTGCAAAACAAAAGCAAAATCAGTGAAATCAAACCAAAGTCAAGAAGATCCAACAAAACCTTACCTAAACATTGAATTTTCGGGTTTCATTTACTCCATCAACACCTAATCCCGTGAAATATGGAAATTTGTCTCCTGAAGAGAGAAAAAAGGACTTCAACATGCATCATAAAAGGGCAATTTTAGAAGAGTAGGAGATATGTTGAACAACTATAAAGAGGGGCTCTCGATCAACAATAAAGGGGAGGGATTCAAGGCAGAAAAAAATGAAACAATTAAAAGAGAAGAGCATTTAGCAGTAAACAGGAACCGATTCAAGCAAAGAAATCATCAACAGCCCAAACATTCGAAACAAAAGCAATGTAACAAGGGTCATACCCGATTGTTTTTCGAAAGCAGTATCAATGCATTGAGGTTTTTTTATTTATTTCGTTTTTCCAGTGTGTGGTGTGTGCATTTTATTTTCTAAATAAATAGCAAAAGAGTAAGGAAAAGAGAGAGTCTAGTTTACCTTGTTGGTTTGAGCCCATCGCCGGATAAATAGAAGAGCCTTGAGGGAGATAGTTTATCGAGAGTGAGATTAAGACTACAGGTTGTTAGGTGGTCGGTTTAGGTTACTGGGTCGTTGGGCATGGTGGTCGGAGCTTGGGTGAAGCAGCGATGGCGTGGAGAGCTTTGGGTACTCTCGGTGGATTCGGTTTTTGAATTTGGAAAGGAAGAGATAAATGACTCTAGGTTGATTTGAGTATTGGTCTGAGCTAGAATAGCCACCACTAGTGATGGGCTGCTGGCGGCGTAGAAACGAGCTTTGAAGCTCTCGAACGGTTACCACCGAAGAAGAAGATAAAGGGAAAAAGGAAGAGGAACGACGCTGGGGGGTTAGACTTAACAGGAGTGTGCTTTAGTTATTAGGTTAATTTTAGTTTAAAGATTTAGGTTAATTTTAGTTTAAAGATTTAGGTTATTTAAGTGAAACTACATCGTTCTGTTTGGAGCCAGAGTAGGCCACCTTTGCCCGAATGGGTTTATCTTTGTAAGGGTCATGCTAGTTTCCATTATAGTTCGTTTAGGTCCTCAAATCGAGTCTCTTGATGTTTTAATTTGGTCTTTATACTTTGTGCACATTTAATTTTCATCCAAAAAGTTGATTTATTTATTTTCTGTTATTTAGACAATAGATCTCTAATTTTCTGAATGTTACTTTTTTTTAGTCATGAGATTAAGGTTTATATGTTTTCAATTTGATCTTTGCATTTTTTACGTATTTAATTTTAGTCTTTTAGGATGGTGATTTGTTTTATTTAGGTTTCATGTCCATTTTAATTATTATTTTGTATTTAAAATAGCAAAGTTTGGTTTAATTAATATTTAGTCCTTCATGTTCTTTTTTGTTTATTTTATTTTAGTCATGTATATGATTTATGGGTTATTGTTGTTTCTTGTTCTTTATTTATTTTAATCTAATTATTAGATCTCTAATTTGTTCATATTTGTTTATTAGATTGTTTTAGTTAATATCATTTTAGATCCTTAAATTTGTATTTTTGTTATTTTAGTACTTTAACTTTATGTTTTTTGATTTTGATCCTTAAAGTTTTTGTTTTTCTCTATTTTAGCCTTTATAAATTTAAATACATATTTTCGCTATTTGTATTTAGATTTGTAATATATATTTGTTTTACTCCAGTCCTTTGAATTTCCTCATTTAAGTTATTAATTTGAAGCAAATTAATAGTCAATAAATGGATCATATTTTAACTTGATATTTGATTCAGGATTTCCATTATTACGACAGTATGTAACCGACACAATACTAATTTTGGGCGTTGTGGGGGTGCTAATCCTTCCCCACGCGTAACCGACTCCCGAACCCATTTTAATTGAATCTTTGGTAAACGCAAACCAATTTTTGTCTTAAAAAATGATTTTTCTTAAAATTATTTTTTAAAAGACTTTTTAAGTATTCGACCTACCTAACCCAAATGTTGATGGCGACTCTTTTCAATTTATTTCAAATCACCCCATTTCCCAAAATAAAAATCGTAACTGTTTTCTAAAACAATTAAACGATTTTCCCGCCGGAAAACGGTTACGACAAACCCAAAAAAACATCTTGATACATCCTATAAAATGCCATCAGTCAACCTACAGAAATAAATAGTTGTAACAGTTGTTAAATTACAAGTAAATCTCGTAAATCGCTTCAGTCAGTAGAGAATACATAACACCAAATTATTTTTAGTAAAGACGTACCAATAAATACCACGACCATGAACAAAATCGAACCGACGGCAGCCGTGACGATGCATGCATACGTAGGCCTTATCATCTACCATTCAACAAAGAAGAGAATGAGAGGTATTATAAATACCCTTCCAAAAGGCTTTTCCTTCCCAATAAGAGACTTACATGCTCGTACCCTCTTGAGCATTAACAACACTTTTAGTTATCTCAGCTAAGGTTTACAAATAACACAATACAATAAACCACAAACCAATATCCCTCTCTAATGGTATACATATTCTCAACACACATCATATTAGTAACTCGTACTATATTGCTTAAAATAAAAGTACATGAATTTTAAAAGTTCTATTAAAAATTTATAGGTACGAAATAACAAAATTTTAAGAGATTAAAATTTAATCATTAAAAATATATAAAAATATTTAAATTACATGATAATTTAAAATTTTTAAGTACTCACTCAATTCATCCCTATTCTAACTGATATATGTTTTGAAAAAAATACCGGACCTTATTAAAAATTCCTTTTAAACCAACACCAAATATTAAACCTATTAAGGAAAAAAGAATTCCATCTACGACACCATTAACGAAAATTTACGTCGCTCAACACAATCGAAGAAATCATCTCAAAACAATCGATTCAAAAATTAATGCATTTGTAGATAGGGATGGGCATGAGACTCGAACCTAACGGGTTCCGACTCGACCCGACCCAATCGGGTCAGATTTTTTTTAAAAAATCTAGTTTGGGTTGAATTCAAATTTAGGGTGAAAATACCCGACCCAAAAAAATATATAATTTTACCTTATATATTTATGAATAATTACAATAATACTCCTCTATATATTATTTTTTTTCAATTAAGTCACTATTTTTATTGAATAAAAATAATTTTTTATTATTTCAGATCGGGTCGAATCGGGTTTTTAAGTTTTATATCGGGTCAGATTCGGGTCGGATGAAAACTTATTTTGGTCGGAGTCTCGGGTGAAAGACTCCTTGTTCTCGGGTCGGATGGACCAAAAACCTGACCCGACCCATGTCCATCCCTATTTGTAGATCTAAGAGCCCAATTTATCTGACAATTGACAGATGTGTGTTTCAGATCTAACTCAGCTCATGAATTGATTTGCGCCACAGCTCAATCCATTCTTACTTCCCCCTAAGTGCCCTTACACTGTTTTCACTTTTCCAATACGACCACAAACAAGTTGTCGTGAATAAAAATGACAGAGATAACATTTTTATGCTGTTGACGAACTGAGGATTCAGATTAGGAAATTGAATATCAAACGTCATTCTTGACCTTTGAAATTTTAAGGAAGAAGGGTAGCGTATAACATATTGAAGAGACTAAGTTGTGTTTACCGGAAAATGAGAAAATTACAATAGATTCACATATTATTTCATATTAAGGATAACAATACCAGTTTAAAGTGTTAAACCAGTATCTGAATAAAGCAAGGTAGTTCATTCATATGGCAGATTCGATTTCATCAGAGTTCACAGCAACTCCATTTGGGGCATCTTCCGATTGAAGCTGAGCAGATACATCATCAATAGCAGAGTTCAGCTGAGCAATCTTTTCAGTCAGTATCTTCCGTGTTTTGTGCACAACAAACCCCAACTATTATTTACTACCATTCCGCTTTAAATTAAAATCTATAAACTTTAGGAGGAACATGTTTAATACCTAATCAGCGGCGATTTAATTTCGATGCACACAATTATTTAGGCCATTCACTAATCCTCAGAAGACAATAATTATAGACAAATACAAAAGGGGTTTGGAGGGGCTTACCTCCAAAACTTTTTCTTCATCATATATGAACTTAGGCAATCTCTTCATTAGATCCTTTCTATCAGCTCCAGCTAGTGCCTTGCTGATCTATTGAACGAAAACAAGAAAACCCAGTTGACCATCAAATAAGTCATGAAAAATAGTACAACAGATGTACAAAAAGCCGAACAAATAATAGTTTCCACAGATCCGGACCTTGGGTTTTAGTCATCTAAAACAGAAAATTCAGTAATGATAAGTTTCGTAAGACAAGAACTATAGATGTGAAGCACAACTGATTGATAAATATATAGCAGAATTTTAAGTGAGCAGAAAAACAGAAATACGTAATTGAGAAACAAAGAGATATTTTAGTGCAATTTTGCATTATTCGGAAGGCTAATATCACCTGAGGAGCAAATACACATCCAAGTGCACCAACCACAAGTCCCCCCAAAATAAAACCTCCGACAAAGATGCTTGCACTGCTTGGCCTTTCACCATCACTAAGAACACAAGATGCAGAGGACTCCCACCGAGTATTTCAGTAATTTTAATGTTCGCAACATTACATTCAAAAACATAACAGAAGAGAGAACAGGAATACAATCAAGCATACAAACTTAAGTAATGTAACTTGGACTTAGATATGAACTTTGGCTATAAGACTGTTTAAGACATCGATATATTCAAAATATTCCAAGTTTTTCCATGTATTTGGAGGATACTTGGAGTGTCATGTCTCCATATCCAATCCTTGGAGTATTTAGTTGATAGTGCTTTTATGACTATGTGCACGAACCATTATGCATCTTTATGCTCCAAACTTGATCAAAGATAATACCTGTAGGAAGCTCGAACTGTTACTGACTTTCTAGAGGTAAAAAGATGCAGTTTTCCCAATCTATTAGAATTGAATGACAAGTTTGTGGGAATACCACACCCAAAGCTTTGATCCACTGTCTTTAGATGTGAACCTAGCCAAAAACAGAAAAGGAAGAGAGTAATGAACAAGATAGTAATACAGCTTCGATGTAGAAATGTAATAGAAATTAAAATTGATGTTAGCTTATTTTTGCAATTGTATACAACATAAAGCAAAGATAAACAGTCTTTCGATTTCAAAGAACGGAATGAAAATGATGATGCTATGATATAAAACCTGAAATCTGAATCAAAATTGAACCAGAATTCTTGTTATAAAAGATCTGAACTGCTGGATTAAAATTAACAATCATAAGCATCAAGTTAACAGTTAATTCTTCAACCATTGTACAACTTTAGCAAAACCTAACGCGTCTCTTTCTTCTTCTTTTTATACAATACTTAAACTACCCACAATTCCAACGATCTTAAGCACGTTCCAACCCTCCACCACCAAATTGTTGAAACAGTAACACTCAATCGACATCTCTCTTTCATCTTCAGCTTACAGCATTTGCAATCAATTAAGTGCTCGGGTTTAATGGCACACCATTTTTCTTAACAAATTTAACATATTGAATTACAAACAAAATTTTATAAAAAATTGTTTAACGATCCTTCCCACATCTTCAATATTGAAAAACGAATCGAAGTCCACGTAAATAACGAAGATATATTATATTGCTTTACAATAAAATCTGCATTAATGCCATTTTCACAAAAGAAAAAAAATAACAAAACAAGAACAGTATAGGGCAATTAAAATTAAGCAGGGCTTTTGAAGAAGAAATTCATGGAAATTACTATAGTACTAATCGCAGCTAAACTTTTCATATACTGAAACAAAACCCAACAGCTTAAGCAAGAAAAAAGAGATTATTATGCATTAGAGCTTGGAAGTTGAATTGTGCACCATTTTTTTTTCCAAAAAAAAAGTTGCTTACAATTAATTAACAACCAAAAAAGGGGGAAGAAAAGGAATTAAATTACCAGATGAGGATAGTTGGATTGGGAGATTTGTGGGTGAAACCAAAGAATTTGAAAGGATATTCATTTTGAGAGAGAGAGAGGGAATTGAAAGGAAGCAGGCAGGCGAGGAGAGTTGATTTTGACTTTGATAAGCCCCCTGCCCGCTGTTGTTGTTGGGCCAGCCCTAACTTCATTGGGCCCCGTTGTTTCCTTACAATTCTCCGATTTAAGATATTTTCTCAGGCGATGGAGGGCTTGAACTCGATCTCCTCGCGTGTAACAATGAAAATGTATAATGTAGTATTCAGATTCAAATAGTCTGTTAAAGTCGACTTACCTAGTATTCTCAAACGTTACAAGGAACTCCCATCTAAAGCTCCTTTCAACTGGTCCATATCTCCAAATTTTATAAATTCATCTCCTAAAATATTACTTTAAGTTTAAGTCCCTGACATAAAATGTCCATGCAGTTTCAAGACAACACAAAAGCTATTATTTGCATAGTAAACTTAAACTCGTAATGCTCACCCTTAACTAAATGAGAATACCTACAAAGATATTTCGTTGTAGCAGAAAATACTACCATTATACGGACCAATGGGCGGTCTTCTTCATTTCAGTAATTTAGTCACTCTTCCATCTAAATGTGTGTCAAAAGCCTTGCAGACTAAGAAAAAACACACAAGACGTCCAACAAAGAAACCAAGTAAACATTCCGGTCCCAGCATTACAAATCGCAAGGTCATTCCAGTTGGAACTCAGTTCTGCGGTTTGGACCAAACTTTAATGCCTACTTAAGCACTTAATATTATATTTCATCAATTAACTCAAGAAGATCGTCAACTTCTTGCCTCAGAGCGGTAAGTTTCTGTTGCTGCAAAGTCACCCGGTTCTCGATATCACGGGTTCCAGACTTCTTCTCATAGCCGTCCACTGTAGAGTGCTTCACCATCACCTTTTCTTGTAATTCTCTCTCCTTAGCCACCAGCTCCTCCACCTACACATAAAAATATACATTACTTGAACAATAAAAACACTGCCGCATATCAAAGGTTTAAAAGTTACCAAAACAAGATGCTGCAAACGTAAAAGGGGGAAAAATACATGTCAAATTGAACTAGAAAAGTTTAGCACCAGAACCAAATAGCAAAAAGACGGATCAACCATGGGTAATATTTGAGCAGCTGATGGAGAAGATTGCAAGGTGATTAGCAAGGGTTTCAATTCTTTGGACAGCTCTTTTAACAAACCATCCGCTGCTTTTCGAGCAGCTTTACAAGCTTGAATGTCCCCGGTCCTATAAAGATCATGTAGTGATGCCTCCATCTTATCATGTGTTGCCAAGCATCTTAATTACAATATTCTGAACCCGCTGAATCACTGCCTGAACCTGAAATTATAGATAGAAAAACCTTAAACCAATTCACTTGCACATGGTGATCCGGGATGAGCACAGTAAATGGCATAATAACACCCTACAAACCTCTTCCCACTGTTGTTTAGCCAAATAAGCAGCAGAAGACTTGGAGAATGATATGTCTGCACGTGTGTAAACAATGCAAGCAACAAAGAAGAGGAAAAATCCTAAAATTAATATCAGGGGCTCCCTAAGCTTAGATAGTTTGCTGAACCTATAATAGACCTGAAAAAAAACAAACAGTAAACTATACGATAACCTAATGTCCAACATTCTGTGTTTGGATTCTATTAAAAAAAAAATTCTGTGTTTGGAGGTGGCAGAGTGGAGTGGAGGATACTAGAAGCAATGTGCATGACATTCAGACTTAAAATTGACAAAGAAAGAATACCTGAAAATATTGATTGTGCTCAGGCACGACATTGGTCTTTTTAAGCACAACTACTGGTCTACTATCAATATCCAAGTGGGAGATCTTGGTCTGCATACAACCAAAAACATATTATATAAAAAAGATCAAGGCCTTCAAACACAAATACAACCCTTTGTAATACAACATATGGTCAAACAAAAGGAAAAATCTTAAGGTAGCAAATACCTCACGCCACTGCTCCACGGGAAATGGTGCAGCTACAGATATGTCACTAGAACCCTCAGGCAAAACAACCAGTAATCAAAGTACAAGATCAAGGTAAGAGAACTTTCTTATTATTCACCACACTGCAATTATATCACACAAGCATGTATCATATTCCCATGTTCATAATAATACAACAGCATTGGTGCCCATTTTAGTACTTGGTAACATGTCATATTCATAATAAGTAAAAGATGTTATTATATTCTAATTAAGAGTTGAAAAAAGTACTTAAATACAAGTTTTAGGCATGGTTGGGAAGGAAGTGATAAAAACCTTCACAATGAGAGTATCAATAACCAACTCAACCATTGAGCTACCATAAGTGATATTAAGAAAGCGCTTCCCCTCTGACTCATATAAAAAATCCTGAAGTGGCAGGCCATATCCAATGGTAAAAGCAGTTCCGTCTGCAAAGAAAATGGTACATCAATAAGAATAAAAATACCAAATGACTGATACTTTTTTAATCCTACTCAGCAGTATAACCTTTTTGGAGTCACCAGGCAGATGAGATGTTGATATATTGCCAATTTCATCCCTGTAATAAACAAAATGTACCCTCAGTGGCATATTTGCGACAAGATACCTAAAGGCTGATGCACCTCGAACATTGGGCCTGGCCTGGAAATCAAGCCTGTGGTGTCAAGGTAATAGTTTAGAAACAAACTTCCAACCTGGTGCGATGTTCACCATAATCCACAAAAAGGAAAAAGTATGATGTAACCTGGAAAATTCACCCTTGTTTTGGGCACCACAATGGATAAGCTTGAAATGTTCAGTGGCCTGCACATTACCCTCAAGGTTTCAAATCGCAATCGCGGTCGCATTTTCTGTTATTTTGAGTTTATCGTGATTGTGGCCATCACGGACCCTATTGGGCGCTATTGCGGATGTAGTGGGCAACAAGGACAGTGGCGAAACCGCTATATCGCAGACGAAATCACATTTTCGGAACATTTTTTGAAACCCTGATAAGGACCATATTTGATTTCTGAACCATGAATCTTTGTATTCTCCAGTTTTGTATAGAATTCAATTCTAGAATCAGGCAATTTAACAGTTACAGACTGAGCCATGACGGCCTAAGGAGATAGGTAGTGTGCACTATCCTGGTATAATACAAGCTGAATATCAGCCTTAGTGATTTGCTCAGGAATGGGTCGCAAGGCATGGGTAAATACAGCCAGGACATCAAAAGTGAAGCTATCACCCTCAGCTAATCCCTTAGGCAAGGTTACTGAATAGAATGTTAAAGCAGGAGGCATGTCTTTTGGGTTGGCAACTGCAATAGGGAGAGCAACAACAAGGTTTTCGAGTTTCCCTTTCCCTTCGTGCGGGCCAGCCATCAAATATGCCATGTCTTAGGCTTGCTGCTCAGGAAAAGCCAGCAAAACCTCGGATACCGTCTCAGGACCTCCATTCTCCACCTAGAAGACAGTATAACAGAAGATGTAAGAATACACACAAAAAGAGATAATAAAGCTGAAAGCATCAGCAAATTGAGAGTGAAAAGAAAAAGTTGGTGTTACGGAAGCACCTTCAAAGTTGAAGAAACCCGAATAATGTGTGATGTCAAATATATCTGCGACACAAAAAGGAACGCTGTTAACAAATATTTACAGCTTGCAACAATCAAAGATATACAACTGCAGAACCAGTTCAGATCAACCCAAGATTTGAAGTTTCATATGGTTAAAATCTTCAGAAACATCACAAAAAGTAGTGAACTAATCAGAGAAACAAACTCGCATGGAATACTAATAATTATATAAAATCCTAGAAAACTTGGGAAAATGAAAAAAGAAAAAAAAAGTGAAAACTCACGCGTTGATCTACTTTGGAAAGGACCAGATCGGAAAGTGCCGGTGATGCCAAAATGGCGACAGTAAACATAAGCATGAAAATCCTTGAACTCTCCACTGTCAGACAAATCTCTACTGCAATTCACGCGAGATTGACACTCGTCTTCTGTCAGGAAATTCGAAGCGTTAAAAGATAGTTGTGGACTAAGCCAGGGTACCGTCAGTCAATACAAGTCTCAAATTGGGCATCGATGAGTTGAGTTTGAATCATGAAGACAGCCCACTGCATGGCTGGGCTAACTCACAAACTGCAAAACTTCACTTAGCCGCCCTTAATAACATGACTGTCTCAAGAAATGCGGGTTAATATATGACTAATATACAGTATTATCGGATATATTATAATATATTTAATAAATTCGGTTTAACGCTATCAGAAATGTTGAGTAATAATAATGTAGTAGGTCTAAATCATGAAGAAATATTAAAAAATTTGGCAACCGGCAAACTTAGTTTGACGGTTTGTGTCTATACAAATGAAAAATGTATCGATCTATAACAATATAACCGGTCTCAAAATAACAAAACGGTAAAATGCTACCAGATATGTTGAAAGTGTCGATAATTTAATATAAGAATCGACACTTTCTGAATTTAAAAGAGAAGAAGTTATAACGCCTAAAAAAAGTTGAAACTTTATGAAAATGTATCGATCCATAACAATATAACAGCTAAAAATATGACAAAACTGGTCTCAAAATGACAAAACAGGTAAATAACTACCGAATATGTTGAAAGTGTCGATACTTTAATATAATTATCGACACTTTTGGAATTTAAAAGAGAAGTTATAGCGCCTATAAAATGTCGATACTTTAAAAAAATGTATCGATCCATAACAATATATTGTTAACATGTAAAAATATGACAAAACATGTCTCAAAATGACAAAACCGGTAAAACACTATCAGATATGTTGAAAGTGTCTAGAATTTAATATAAGTATCGACACTTTCTGAATTTAAAAGAGAAGAAGTTATAGTGTCTAAAAAGTGTCGACACTTTATGAAAATGTATCGATCCATAACAATATAACATCTAAAAATATGACAAAACCGGTCTCAAAATGACAAAACAGGTAAATAACTACCGGATATGTTGAAAGTATCGATACTTTAATATAATTATCGACACTTTTGGAATTTAAAAGAGAAGAAGTTATAGCGCCTATAAAGTGTCGATACTTTAAAAAAATGTATCGATTCATAACAATATAACAGGTAAAAATATGACAAAACCGGTCTCAAAATGACAAAACCGGTAAAACGCTACCGGATATGTTAAAAGTGTCGATAATTTAATATAAGTATCGACACTTTCTGAATTTAAAAGAGAAGAAGTTATAGCGCCTAAAAAGTGTCGACACTTTATGAAAATGTATCGATCCATAACTATATAACAGCTAAAAATATGACAAAACCGGTCTCAAAATGACAAAATCGGTCTAAAAATGACAAAACATGTAAATAACTACCGGATATGTTTAAAGTGTCGATACTTTAATATAAGTATCGACACTTTTGAAATTTAAAAGAGAAGAAGTTATAGCGCCTATAAAGTGTCGATACTTTTAAAAAATGTATCGATCTATAACAATATAACAGGTAAAAATATGACAAAAGAGGTCTAAAAATGACAAAACCGGTAAAAAGATACCGGATATGTTGAAAGTGTCGATAATTTAATATAAGTATCGACACTTTTAGAATTTAAAAGAGAAAAAGTTATGCGCCTAAAAAGTGTCGACACTTTATGAAAATGTATCGATCCATAACAATATAACAGCTAAAAATATGACAAATCTGGTCTCAAAATCACAAAACAGGTAAATAACTACCGAATATGTTGAAAGTGTCGATACTTTAATATAAGTATCGACACTTTTGGAATTTAAAAGAGAAGAAGTTATAGCACCTATAAAGTGTCGATACTTTAAAAAAAATGTATCGATCCATAATAATATAACAGGTAAAAATATGACAAAATCGTTCTCAAAATGACAAAACCGATCTTAAAATGACAAAACCGGTAAAACGCTACCGGATATGTTGAAAGTGAGGATAATTTAATATAAGTATCGACACTTTCTGAATTTAAAAGAGAAGAAGTTATAGCGCCTAAAAAGTGTCGACACTTTATGAAAATGTATCGATCGATAATAATATAACAGCTAAAAATATGAGAAAATAGGTCAACATAAAGTATTGTCACTTTTTAAATCTGTGTCAATACACTTGTCCAGACGAGGTGTACGCATAAACTGTCGATACATTTATAAAAAGTATCGATCCCAATACAATGAAACCGATAATTATTAACAGGTTACAATGTAACCGATAAAAATATACCGGTTAATTAGCAAATATGTCTACATTATGTATCGACACTCTTTAAATATGTGTCGATACTTTTTTTCCAAAATGAAAGCACAAACAGGTGCACGCATAAAGTGTCAATACATTTAAAATTGTATTGATCTCAAAAACATCGAAACCGATAATTATAATGTAATAGGTCAATTTACAATGTAACCGGTTGAAATTTACCAGTTATATGAGAAAATAGGTCAATATAAGCGCTACATATTACATTATATAAGTGTTACCTAATATGTTATTATACTTAATAATATTACCGGTTAAATGCCTATTTTATTATATAAGCGCTACCTATTACATTATATAAGCGCTACTTAATATGTTATTGTGCTTGATAATATTTTCGGTTAAATGATATAAGATAACCAGTCTAAATTTTAACCGGTCACTTCTTTAACCGGTCACGCCATTTTTTAGGCGCCGCACAGCAGAAGGGTGTTTTTCCCGAAAAATCACCAGTGATCGGTATATTTACCGATCTAACACAGGTCAGATTATATTTCCTGATCTAACACCCGTAGCAATAAAGCGCGCTCCCTGCCTGCGCTATATGCTGATTTGGCGCCACGTGGGGTATAGCGCGTCCCCTGTACCACGTTATACACTGACATGGCGTACACGTGGGTATAGCGCGCGCCCTGATCCGCACTATACGCCACGTAGGCGTATAGCACCGCCCCTGCTCAGCGATATACCTAGGTATCTGATAGAATTAGGTCCGCGCTATACCTTTTATCTGAATAATTACATATAGCGCGGTGCAGGTACCGCGCCTTATATGGTTATAAATACCATTAACTCCCGGTTAAGTTTCTCACATCTCTCCTCTCAACTTATAAATTAATACAATAATTCCGTCAACGAGTAATAATTTTGGTAATTTTCTTATATTTGATTTAGAAGTTCGTGCGATTTTTCGTTATAAATTTTGTTATAATTTTTTTTATTATACTTATTGTTTATTATGATTATTTGGAAAAAATATTATACTAATTATTTTCAATTAATTTCTGTGTTTGTAAAATTGAAAAGCAGGAGCATACGTCAAAATAGTTTTGCGGTGCAGGTAATAATATAAAATTATATTATTTAAATTATTTACATTGATGTGTAAAAAATTTATTGTGTTATATTTTCGTTCATATATAATTTATTTAATCAGGTTTGTTTTAGTTTTTTTTTTTTTGCAGATATAATATTGTCGCACTTTTAAACTCAAAGAATGGCGCGACTTTCAGCTATTGTTTATTATGATGGTGAAATTCGAGAAGATGAAACCAGCGTTTTCGTATCAAATGAGCGTGTTAAAATATCATTCAAGAGAAACATAACTCTTGAGGAGCTGATAACGAAGATTTCGAGGAAGATTCATGTTGGAAGTAGTAGAAGAATGTCGTCGTTGCAGTACAGATTTCCAACATCATTGTTGTCATTAACTTATACAGCGTTCGAACTTTCGAACAATGATGATGTTCAAATGATGGTTAAAGCTCAAAGTAATTATTCAGACGCCGCTATTGAGATGTATGCATATTTTGTTTAAGTGAGTGTTGTTCGGGGTCAATCATTAAGCTCCCACTATGGGCTGGCTGAACAAGTTGATCAAGTTGACAGCCCGACTACAGTAATGTGTAATGATTTTAATGCCATAATGGGGAGACATTCATCCGCAACTCCTTACGAAATGTACCGAGGTGGGTCCACGAACAATCCGTATGGCAACACTGCGTCCAATTTAAGGGGAAGGCATTCATCTACAAATTTCTTTGACCATATGGAGATGCTATCGACGCAACCATCTGTGCAGTTTCCATTTGACACGATGGCTTCAAGCTCTAAGGGAGGCATTCGACTGCGAGCTTTTTCAATCTCAATGTCGATATGCCTTCCAGTTCAAGGGGAAGGAGTGCAAGTAGTAGGTTCTTCGACCCAAATGTAGAGAGCATGGAGGAACCATCATCTCCACCAGAAGAACCGCTTCGTGAGCCTGGTGCGGATGGTGCTAAGACTGGACTATTCATTCACCCAGAATCACCGCAATTCAACTCCGATGATGATGAAGTTCCAGGAAATGTGGCACAAACTGACCCTCCTGCATACATGTATGAAGATGATTATGGTGCAATGTATGGGCCAGAATTTGCGGATATGCCTCATCTCGGTGACTACGGATATTACTCATCAATAAATAATGGTGAGTTATATTTAGGCATGGAGTTTTCAAGCAAAGAAGAAGCGGTGATGGCTATAAAAAATTACAATATCCATAATTTTGTTCAGTCCAGAGTCAATCGATCGACGACAGAAAAATATGTATGTTATTATGCCCTATGCGAAAACGAATGCAATTGGATGGTTCGCGTATCAAAAATAAAGAGGAAAAACAACATATGTGAACTAACAGTATACAACGGTCCTCACACATGTTGTGTTGGAGGGGCAACCAAGATCATCCCAACTTGGACTCTGAAATGATATGTCAAGCCATCATACCCATGGTAAAAACAAGCTCTCATATAGTTGTTGCAGTGTTGATTTCAACTATACAATCGCAGTATGGGTACACTATCTCCTATAAAAAAGCTTGGTTGGTAAAACAAAATGTCATTGTCAAACTTCATGTCGAATGGGATGCATCTTACAACGAACTTCCAGGTTGGTTTAGACTGGTGCGAATGTTGAATCCTGGGACAATTGTGGACTTCGAAAGCTCCTATGCATACCATAATGATCGAGTTATTCGCAGTCGAAGCCAATTCTACCGGGTTTTTTGGAGTTACCCACAATGCGTTAATGCTTCCAAATACTGCAAGCCTGTGGTCCAGATTGACGAGACTTTCTTGTATGAAAAATACAAGCAAGTTTTATTATTGGCAGTTGTCCTAGATGGCAATCGCAACATTCTTCCAGTTGCTTTTTCTCTTGTCGAATGAGAAGATACAGATTTTTGGGCTTTTTTCCTCCGAAATTTACGTGCACATGTTATCACGAGGGAAAACATCTGTGTCATATCAGATTGCAGAGCTGGGATCAAAGCAGCAATGGAGTATTTGGGTCCAATATGGCAATCACCCTTTGTCCAACATAGGTATTGTCTCCGACACATTGCTGCGAACTATTATGGAAGGTACAAGAAGAATGATGAGCGTCAATTAATTGTGCACATGGGTAAGTGAAACTGATGTAGTTTGTTTTATTTCAATCGTTTTAATTTTGCAAAGAAAGCAAGTTAGTAAGTTATACATTTTTTGATCAGGTTACGAACTACTTCCTCAAACGTTTGAATCAATGCTTCAAGGTTTACGGGTGAAGAACGAGGAAGGATACGATTACATCAGCTTCATCGATAAAGAAATGTGGACGAACGCTTATGATGGTGGATATCGATATAGACACATGACGACCAACTTGACTGAGGCAATCAATTCAACCTTAAAGGGTGCACGTCACTTACCTGTAGTGGCTTTGGTAAAAACTACATATTTTTATTTGGGGCCGCTTTTTGTGAAGCTCGGGGGAAAACAAACCTAATGCAAGGCGGTCATATCTATCACCCTAGATTAGTTGCAGATCTACAGAAAAAAATTATTGTATCAAATGGAATGTCTGTAACAAGCTTCTCTAGAAGGCATGAAATGTTTCGTGTCACAGAGTTGCCGCGACCTCTTCAAGAGATTCAAGCCTTGTCGTTAAGAGTAAATCTAAGGGACAGAACATGGGAATGCGGGTTTTTTTAAGCTCTGAAGTATCCATGCTCTCATGTGATAGCAGCTTGCTCGCATACACATCAATACTATATCCATTTTGTAGATCCCGTATACCTACTATATGAAGTTTTTAGGGTATACAAATTTGAGCTTCCCCCCATAGGTAATGACAAAGACCCTGATGAGGTTCAAGATTGGCTTCCGACTGTGAAGGTCCTACTGGTGGAGCCGAGGATGAACCGGAAGCACATGCTCTCCGTCCACGAGTCGGGGGATGATGGTACTGTTTCGGTGAACGTCTCTGTCGACGTCGCGGAAAGGTCTGCCCTCGTGCATCCTCGGGAAGAAGAAACGGTTTCCCGTTACTGTTGAACCACTCATAATAACCGTCAGCAACACTCAAGTGGCCAAGTAAAATGGGCTCTCTACGGGGAAGGCACCGATGTCGATCCTCCCACAACACGACCCACTCATGATGCCTTACCAGCTAATATGTATTTATCTTGCCGCGTCTATCTAAGCTATGCAACTCGTCCATATTACGAGGTGCTTCCGTAATTGGTTGAAAACAACCAAACTGCCGGAGCACACGATTAGTAGAGTGTCACTCGACGGTCGCATAACAGATCAGAAGGACCATCGCCATCCAAACATCTGATGGGCCCCTCAACTCAGGTGGGATCATCGCCCTCACATCATCAGTACAATATGGCACCCATTCAAACTAAAACAAATATTATATAATTTTTTTATCAAAATAATAATCTAATTATATAACTATAATCTAAAATCGATTTTTAAACATTAAAATTCATACCTGTGTGTCAGCCTTCTGATCGATTAGCACCCTAATTTTTTCTAAATCATCAGGTAGCTCCTGATAATTTTTCCTATCAGTAGACCACCTATTCAAGGAAAAAAATTATTATACGCTGTTTAAAATTATTAATATACAAAATCAGTTTTATAATTACCTCAGAAGTAGTGGAAATACGAATGGGTTCTTCACAACGGGACATAAAAAGGGCAATCGATACCATGCCCAAGACTGCAGCAGCAGGAGACATCCGCCGATAGCATTACGCCTGTAGTTAGTGGCTCCACACATCTCCCTGTACAGGAAAGCCAAAACTGCCGAGCCCCAACTGAATGATCCGGCCAGACGAAAGTCGCTAAGATGTCGCAACCACATGCAGTGAACTAGGTTGCGTGATTTATCCGGCATCAACAACCCTCCTATCAACTGCAGTATGCATGCCCGTGCATACATCATAACTTCATCCTTAGAGGCGTCTACACTCAACTCCCGAAAATTAGCATCTAACCAATTTAACGGTATCCTACCTCCGATAAAACTTTCTGGGACACGTCCTAGATTATCCCGGCACAAAGTAGTCCAGGAACCCTGTGAGATCCCTGATATCACATCTCCATCCACCGAAAGCCCTAGGTACATAACAACATCCTCAAGTGTAATCGTGCACTCTCTGCACGGAAGATGGAATGTATGGGTCTCCGGCCTCTACCGCTCTACTAAGGCAGAAATAAGGTCTGGTTCTATCTTACAGTGACCCTGATATCTGCCTATGTAACCAAATCCAGCCTCTACTAAATACGGCAAGACACGACTAGGTATCACTAACTTAAGATTCCTAATAAAAGGATCTAATACACGGTCCTTCTCCTAAAATTAAATAATTACACAAATTAATTCTTAATCTAATAATCATGCATTAAATAAATCAACAAATTATTACAAATAATTTAAATTAAATTAAAATGTTAAAATGTTACCGTATCAGCAAAGTGTCGAGATATATGATTTTCATCCATGTGAAGTAGACCGCCTTCCATTATATATCTGCAAAAAAATTATATTAGTAAAATATAAATAAAGTAAAATGCTTAAATAAATTAAATACATAATATTAAAAATATTATAAAATATACCTTAAACAGAGAGAGTATTTGAGAGAATTTGAGAGAATATGGTGTGATTAAAGTAATAGAGGATGTGGGTATTTATAGGGAGGATTGGGGGGTAATTAAAGGTATAGCGCTCCCCCTGTACCGCGCCATACCTCACATGTCAGATAAACAGCTATAGCGCGGATCAGGGGGTGCGCTATACCCACGTGTACGCCATGTCAGCGTATAGCGCGGTACAGGGGGCGCGCTATACCACACGTGGTGCCAAATCAGCATATAGCGCATGGCAGGGAGTTCGCTTTACTGCTACGAGTGTTAGATCGGAAAATATAATTTGACTGGTGTTAGATCGGTAAATATACCGGTCACCAGTGATTTTTCGATAAAAACGTCCAGCAGAAGTACCCCTTAACATCTAAAATTTGAAATTTATTTTCTTTTAAATTATCGATATTAAATTTATCGGTTAATAAATCTAAATTAGATACTATATAAATCTATATAAAGATATTTTTTTATTTTTTTAGTAGTCTCGAGTATAAGGATAATATATATTCAGAATCTTTTTTAATCATATACAAAGTATACATCCTACAAACGTAATTATTCGAACATAATATGTCAATAACATATAATACTTCATTTAATCACTAAAACCACTTGGTGAGAGTAAATACAATATAGTATTTGTTCAAAGACAACTGTCAACCATTTAACATCAAACATTCATATCATTAACATTAATGGTGCTCGAACATGAGACTTCAAAGAATAAAAACAATTCATTTACTACTAAAATCACTTTGGTTTTTGTGTTTAGATGATTTATTACTTTATCAACGGCTTTATAATTGAAATTTTATTTGAATTAAATAATGTGATATTTTTAGAACGTTAGATGTATTCTACATGCTTCTCGACTATGTTATGATATCTGGAGTCTTTTAAAGATTGTTGAAGGTTGTTCGTATTTTTGTTATGTTGTTGGGTTGGTTAAGCCCAGCTATTCTTTAACAGGTTATAGTGTTGATCCGTGTGACTAGTTAGGGGACTATAAAAATGTGCTTAATGGTTAAGAGCCAGAATCACTTTTGCTCTATATATATATATATATATATATATATATATATATATATTTATGATTAGTTTTCTTAATCCTAGCCAGATATTTTCAGTTGCTGCTCTTAGTCGATTCACTTTATTCTTGGTTTCATGTATACATTGAAGACGATGAAGTTAAATGCTCTTTAATTTTTTTCCTCTGCTTTTTAAACAGTTTCAATATGGTATTAAACATATGACGATCTGTGTACATGTAAGAAATTAGATCTTGAGAGTTTGGTTTTCTAGCTTCATTTTTCTTTCCTCTTTACCATGTTTGCGTCTGGTTCTTCAGTTGATGCCACTTTTGGTGAAATTAGAGGTGCTTCGATTCTTAATCGCTCAACGGAGGTGTCCTTTGCCAACAAGTATGTGAATGTGTGTTCAGATGACCACAATTTCCATCTCTGAAAACAAGTCATTCTTATGATACGTGGCATGAGTTGAAGCATCTCTTAGACGAATTGATTCCGATGCTGACGCAGACGATAGTGAATGATAGTGGCGAACTGATTGTGAATCTGGCGTATCGCCTTCATAAGAAGTAAGACAGTTCGTTACCGTATTGGCTCCCCTCAGCCCTCAGTCCACCAATCTTGCCTCAACTAGGAGTAAAGCCTTGTGTGTTCCTTGGTCACAATAGACACAAGTTTGACTACAGATCAAAACCTTGTGTAGTCCTTGGTTACTCGCCTCAACATCACGGATTCCAATGTCTTGACAATACAGGCCGGATTTTTGTGTCTCGCAAAGTTAATGAGCATGTTTTCCTTGTTCTGCAGTGCATACAAATACGAGAAAAGGCAGCCAACAGTCTAATTGGGCTATTCTCTTTCCTGAAACAGCAAAGCTTATAGGTGACAATTCTGCTGGGTGTGATGTACAACCTTGTCATGATAATGTTCAAGTAGAAGAGTAAGGATGGTAACTTAACCCAAAATTGCTGGGTTCCGACCTGACCCAAAATTGTAATGTGTTAGATAGTTAATAGTTTGACGCTAGTTGATAATTGATGAGTGTTCAAAATCGGTAGTATTTACTCGTTAATTCTTCGATCTTATGATTTATTGATGCTGATTTGATTGTGTTATGCTTGTTTTTGTGCAGGGTCTTACTTTCCAAAATTAGTGATAAAACGGATGCATTCTACATTTTTTTTATTATTTGGTCACGGCTGGAGACATGGGCACGACACGGTCTGACTAGGTAGTTTCTAGAAAGTCAAGTCAGTGGCAATTTCTAGAAGATCTACTCAGCGCACCTTCTGGAATATGGACGAGCAGATTTGCATTAGGAGACTTCTTTAAAGTTTGAATTTAGGAAAAACAATTATCTTTAGGATTATTTTATTTTAATTTCTTTGTTTATCTTTAGGCTTTGAGAGACTATAAATACCCTCTTGGGGTAAGCCTAAACTCACAATTTAGATTACAATCTTCTTCTTCTTTCTAGTTTTATAAAAATTCTCTCTTTTATTTTATTTTCAAGTTTTGGATTTTTACTTTATTTTTTAGCTTTGTTTTTAAATATGTTAAGTATGACTTTTGTCATGCTTAACTAATTTTCTCACAAGCCGAGAGCTGAAGCGATGAATCAATTCCAGCAAGAGAACTGAAACTGGCCCTTAATAACTTCGGAATATGTCTCTTAATCTCAGCGCTTATTTTTCAAAATCAAAATAGTTTTCAAAATCAAAGATTGACTTTGGTCAATAGGTTGTTGCGATTAAATATGTGGGAGGAAGGATCGGCTTATTGAAAGCACATTCGACTTCCTGGGAACACACTTGGCAAGATAGTTTCACCAAGAATGAATTAAGATCGGAATTAACGGCTATTGAAGCAATAATCCGAGTCGGTCTCCACGAACTTATACGGTAGTTGATCTACAACAATTGATATTGATTGGATCAATATCCGAAGCCGGAATCAAAGATTGCCTTGGGTATTCGGTATACAAAATAGAGTCACGGGGATTTCCCTTTTACATAAAGTAACCGACATGAATCCCGAAGGAAAAATCTAATTCAATGATTTAAAAGAAATTGAGTCAAAGCGAGGCTTAAGGATATTTTTACCATATCCATTTTCAACTTTAAAATATTTTCTTTATTTTACTTTAAATCATTTTTATTATTACTTAAATATCTTTTTACCAAACCCCCCATATTACTGTTTCATGCCTGATTTAAACAATTCAGACAGAAAGTTAGAATTTTACCAAGTCCCTGAGGATCGACCCTTACTTCTCTTTACTACGAATTTCCTTATTTATTAACTGAGAAGAAGGAATTTTATTTGACATAAAAAATGACAGTTGTCAAATTGGCGCCGTTGTCGGGGACTTCGCCAAAGTTACTAATTTTTGTTTGCTTTATATTTAGGATGATGACAAATCCGGGCGTTTTAGTGAAGTACGACCCGAAAATCGAAGCCAGAGCTAGGAGACTTCACGCACATACGCTTCGAGAAATAATGAGACAATAATCAAATCCATAATCAGAATCAAATTCAGGTGAATCCGTTAATATAGAACCAATTTTGATGGTCGATCTTACTATCAGAGAGTTAGCCGCGACACCTACTGAACAAGAGCCTTTGTGCATTGATTTTCCCCAAGGCGAAACTCCATACCAGTTAAAAACTGGCCTTATTCATATCCTCCCTACATTCTGCGGGTTGCCAAACAAGAATCCACATAAACATCTCACGGAATTTCACATGGTCTGCTCCAGCATGAGACCACGGGGAGTGGCCGAGAATCAAATCAAACTTAGAGCTTTTCCTTTTTCCTTAGCCGATTCGGCTAAGGAGTGGTTATTTTATCCACCCCTAATTCTATTACTACATGGGCTCAAATGACTTGTCTTTTTCTTAAAAGGTTTTTTCCTCCGGCAAAAGTAAGCGAACTACGAAGGAGAATACTTGGAATCAAGCAACTTGATGGAGAGTTACTCTATGACTACTGGGAGAGGTTTAAGAAGTTATGTGCTAGTTGCCCACAACATGGGTTAACTGAACAGACACTTCTTCAATACTTTTATGAATGATTAACTCCCTTGGAAATAAATATGATCGATGCTGAGGAGCTTTTGTGAACAAGACTCCTATTAAGGCTAGGGAATTAATTTCCACAATGGCCGCAAATTCCCAACAGTTTCGCCCAACTAATGAACCTCCTCAAAGGGTTTATGAGATAAGTTCATCTTCTTTAGAAAATAAGATAGATAAATTAACTGAAGTAGTCAACTCTCATGTTGTAGGAAAAACATGACTAAATAGATTATGTGAAATATGTGCATTACATGATCATCCAATAGACGGTTGTCAACTGATCCAAGATGACACATCGACTCAAGTCAATGCAGTCGGGAACTTTTCGGGACCTCCCCAGAGGACTTATAATCCCTACAACAATACTTACAACTCAAGGTGGATGGATCATCCAAATTTCAGTTACGTCCAAAACTCAATGCCAAATCAAGCTTATCAACCAAGGCCACCTCCACCGCCACAACAGTCGCAGAATACATCGTTAGAGTCTATTGTTGAAAGATTATCACTTTCCCAGGAAAAGTTCTAGATTCGTATTGAAGTCCACTTCCAAGAGATTAACAAGCAGATAAGCCAACTGGCTCAAACCATAGGACTCTTGGAATCACAAGGTAAACTTCCGTCTCAAACCGAGGTAAACCCAAGGAAGAATGTCAGCGCCATCACTCTTCATAGTGGTACAGTAGTGGTGCCACTTGTCCCAAAAGATGAAGCAATTCAAAAAGGGAAGAAGACTACTGATTCAGGATCCCATAAGAAAAATGATGAAGTACAAATAGATCCAACACCATCTCCCTATGATGTGCCACCACCTTTTCCATCGAGGTTAGTACAAAGGGATAAACAAACTGAGGAAAATGAAGTACTAGACGTATTTCAGAAGGTGGAAATCAATATACCTCTCATTAAGGTTATCCGAAAGGTTCCAAGATATGCTCGGTTTTTGAAGGACCTTTGTACAACAAAGAGAAAACTTACTGGGAATGAGAAGGTAAATCTAGGAGAACATGTCTTAGCTGTCTTCCAACAAAAATTACCGTCGAAACTGAAAGACCAAGGTATGTTCGCAATACCCTGTAAAATTGGTAAAGTTGGGATAAAGCGAGCCATGTGTGATCTTGGCGTCTCAATTAATGTAACACCTCTCTCTGTTTACAATATGATTACTAATGAGCCCTTGAAGGATACAAAAATATCAATCTAGCTTGCTGACAGATCTGTCATTTACCCGGAAGAACTCTTAGAAAATGTGCTAGTGGAGGTAAACAACTTAATATTTCCTGCTGATTTTTATGTAATTCACATGGAGAATGATCACACTAGCACTTCTTCCGATATTCTATTGGGGCATCCCTTTCTAAGTACTGCGCACACAAATATTGACGTAAGAAGCGGGACATTAACCATGGAGTTTGATGGCGAGGTCGTTAAATTTGATGTGTATAAGGCAATGAAATACCTAGACAAAGTGGCGAGCATAAATTATGTTGATATTATTGATCCTTTGACAAATGAGTTTATAGAAACTAATGTATCTTTTGATTTATACAGGGAGTTAGAAGACCACAATGAGGAAATCAGGGAGTTGGAAAATTTATTTTCTGTTCATTCTGATTTACGTTTGATTCTTTCTAAGTCTAAAGGTCTCGCTTCTATTTTAGAGGCACCTGAGATAGAACTGAAACAAATGCTGAAGAACTTAAAGATAGCCTTTTAGGAGAAAATGCTACTCCATTGATTATTTCGGATGCGCTTTCAAAGCTAAAAAAGGTCCGAAGAATAACCTATGAGAATGTCAAATTCTACAAGGAGAAAATAAAAGAATTATACGATCGTATAATTTCTCATAAGGAAATTCTTAGTTGGAAAAAGCATATGAAGTGGATGAAGTATTTCTCTAAGAACATGTAGTCTGAATTAGGTCGTCAACCTAACGACGATAAACAAAAGCGTTTCATGGGAGGCAACCCATTGTATTTAATTACGTTACATTTTCATTTTCAATTTTAATTTTAATTTTTTTATTTTGATTAAGCAAGTTTCATTTAATTTTTATTATTATTTTGCAGGAACCAAATGTTTTTTTTAAAACTTAAACAACGAAGATTTACGAAATTATCATCTGAACAGTGCTAAATTCAAACCCCAGGAGCAGTATAAAGTCGTACAAAGCAGTGTAGAACCGATACTGCTAAGGCAGTATCGATACCATAGAAACATAACCAAAAAATGGTATTGATACCATTAAATGGTATTGATACTACTCTAAATAGTTATATCGATACTTCTTTGATAGTATCGATATTATTGTTTTCCAACGGCGCACTTTAGCATATTTCTAAGGAGACCGACACACGTTAGTAAAACCCAAATTATTTCCCACCATTTTTTGTTAACATTCTGCCGCCTACCCCACTCCACCAATCCCATCTTTCTTTATTCTTTTACCGTGGGCCTACCCCTTTCCTTATCACTTAACCTTTATAATTTTTAAAACTTCCCTTTTATCCTATCAAAACCAAATTGCACTCAACTTCAAACACTACCCCCCACACATGGTAGAACCAAATTAAAACACCATTTCTCACGTTTTTTTAACCAAACAGAAAAAAAATCAAAACCCAACACATTCAACTTCTCCAAGAAAAACTTGTCGCCCCTTCTCTTCTCCTTCACTCCCACCATCGGCCTTGTCCCACTTTTTACGCCGCACCGATCACTTCCCTTGTCGTACCCACCACCGATCTTTTAACCGTCCATCACTTCCACGATGATGCGCATGAGGAACTAGAAAAACAATGATGTCGAGGTCACGCACCAAACGTCCACCTTCTCCGTATCACTCAATGTTTGCACCCACCGTCTCATTACTCCCCGGGTCGAGCACTGCTCGTTGTACATCTCCGTCGTGCTCTCTTTCTCCATTATTCCAGTCAATGCCAACCGTGGCCACTTCATCCTCTTGTCTACAACAATTGATCTTCCCGACGTGTTCCATGACTTCGGTGGCATCGGACAATACTCCAGAGCATCAACCCAGACAACCCATTTTTTTGCCCCAGCGCCTCCCACCATAGTCGTGGTCGACAGTAAATCCGGGGAGTATTATATTCCTTCTCTCTTACTTTAATTTTACGTTTTGAGATAAAAGGCTTTAAGTGAGAGGGAATAGAGTCTAGGTTGAATTTCCCTTTGCTCATCTTTATGTTTTGATGCTAGTATGTGTTGGTTGAATTTACGAAAATTTCATTGAATTTATTTGTCTTGTTGAATATTTTTGGTATGGTATGCTTGTTTGGGACCACATGATTGTTTAGGTTTGGATATTCTTGATAGTGGCATGAATTGAGATCAAGTTGGTATTTTTGTGATATTCCATGATTCTATGGTTGAAATGCGCTTAGCTTAATGCATGAAAATAATTTGGTGAGATTTGAGCCTTTATGAGCATATCATTTTGCTCTCATTTTGTTTGATTGAGTGTGCTGATTTTGACATTGGTATTCTAGAACCTGTATTTTAAATACTGTCGAGATTACACATGAACATGATGCTTAAAAATGATTTGGGCACCTTAGGATTAACCATTCCGTTTCCCCCACTAAATTGCCCACCCATGCATTTTCCCCCTAGTTAACCACTTTTGAGCCTATTCCCATTTCTTTGTTTTCACCACATTTATAAACTCGAGCCTTTTTATTTTAACCCTCTTTTCTACCATTTTCAAGGCAAGTGAACAATCAATCCAATGTATGCTTCATAAAAGAAGAAAAAAATAGAAGAAAAAAAAACAGCAGCATTTTGAAAGAAAAAAGTTGTTCAAAAAAAGAGAAAAAAAATATTTGAAAAAAAATGTAACACCCCAACCCGTACCTGACCCAGATATGAGTTTGAGGTGTCACATTGACTTTTCAAACTTTGACTCTTGTCGAAAATCAATGAAATTTTAACCTTTCATTAAAATAAAAGTTATTACTTTACAAAAGTTGACCAAAACAAGACAAAATTAATCAGAGCATTCATAACTAACACGTTTCTTACATGCCAACACACTATATACCACGAAAATACTTACTTTATCAGTTACTTCTGATATGATCTTCTAGCAGTGATGTTGTCATTGCCACTCCTATTTCTGTTCTTCTTGATTCTTAGTACCTACGTGTAAATCACTTACACGCTAAGTCACAGACTTAGTGAGGCATAATATGAATATATAGATATAACAATGAATTCATGAACATGCATTCTTACCATTTGATCATGACATTTCAACTTGCATGTATATATTACACTATAACATATATGATTATGACATGCACATATGAAGCTTATATTCTTATACCAGTTTCACTTTAATTTATCTTTGGATTGCCCATGTACATTATTGAGAACAGAAGGTACGTGGGTACACTGAGGTTGTGCACAATGCTGTCACCACAACTCGAATAAAATTCCACTAGGGAAACTAAATATTTGTCCCAAATGACCACTATATCCCAAAGGACCACTATGTCCCGAAAGACCATTGATAATCCCTCGACTCTTGGCATGCCAATTATACCTACAACTCTCATATTAAATAACATGGGCTTAATTATAAATACATTTCTCATTTTCATATCTCTTCTATCACCTTTCATATAAACACATAATTCACTTCAATTGTATACACATGATCACTTCCATTATTTCACATACCTGAATGGATTTTCATATAATTGCATTCATTCATATAAGTTCATATTAAAGCATGGATGGTTTATGCATGAAATCATTATAACAATAATATATATATATATATGCATGTACATGAATGTAAAGTCATAAATTTAACTATAAGAGATAGACTTATCACAAGTCTTATCTCCGTACAACTCTATCTAGGATATGCACTCACCTTACCCTTGCTTGCTTTGACTCGATCATAATCCTTCGATTGTTCCGGAAAAGGTTTACGCTCTAAATCTACATAATAAAACATTGATACATATTAGTATACTAATTGATATATTCTAATCTATCACTTTTTAGACTAAAAGAAAGGCTAATTTCATCTCTTAATTAAGGTAGGTATCGGTACTCTCTACAGTATATCGATGCATCCCTTAACGTGTGTATCGATGCACTACCTATACATCGGTACACAAATTACATTCGATGTTTTCATCTTAAGGGGGTTATCGATATACTCCTTACATATCGATACACTTATTATATTCGATGTTTTTATTTCCATTGAGAGTGCATCGGTACCATTGAAGGTGTACATATACACACAACCCAAAAATTATATTTTGAGCACGAAAATCACTTCATTTTCAGCTCAGCACTTTATATTTCACCTCCTTTTATATTCCTAACTTTCATACACATACTTACACTCATTTCTACTCAATAATCATTTCTTTAAACTCAAACTCCTATCTTTTATATGGCATTCAAGAATCATACTCAAATATCAACATGTTCTAAATTCAATTCTAGCACTTCATATTCCTTAATTAGGTTGATGACAAGTCAAATCCAACTTCCAAATATAATTATAAACTCTATTTCAAGATTTCATTCAATAGCTCCAAATCTTTGATCTCTCTTAACTCCATCATCCTTTGATGTTAAGATAATTTAAGCTTTCCTTAAGCTTAATTATCATCCAATGATCATAAACCAATCTTAAATTCAGCAAGAAATGAACTAACCATGAACTCACCTTTGATTTTGGATCTTCACGTACAAAGAAGAAGAGAGGAAAAGAGAACTCTAGAAACCTTATTTTTTCTTCCCTCACTTCCACGTCCTGAATTAACTCAGGACCGAGGATTTCTCTATCTTTAAGCTCGAACCAATTCAAGGATGTACAACATCTTCTTCCATAAAGAGCTTTATAGGGTGCCATTTTGATAATTGATTGATAACTATTGTGGCAAGTATTTATCCCATGATCCCTTGAATTCCATAACACAAGCTGTCAGCATATCCTCCAAGATTTGGATAATTCGCTCAGACTGTCCATCTGTCTGCGGATGAAATGTGGTGCTAAAGTTCATTCGTGTACCTAATGCTCCATGCATGGTTTTCCAAAATATCGTAGTAAAGCGAGAGTCTTGATCAGAAACTATGGAAACAGGCACACCATGCAACTGAATCTCCCTGATATATAATTCAGTATACTTATCCATGGAGAAATCAACTCGAACATGAATAAAATAGGCTGACTTAGTCAATCTATCTACGATTACCCAGATTTAATCTCTTTTGTTCGGAGTTAAAGGTAACCCCATTACAAAATCCATTATTATGTTCTGCCATTTCCACTGAGGAATCGACATTAGTTGTAATAGTCTTGACGGAACCTGATGCTCAGCTTTGACTTGCTGGCACGTCAAACACTTAAATACGAATTTCGTAATGTCTTTCTTCATTCTAGGCCACCAATATCGACTCTTGAGGTCCATATACATTTTGTTCCCTCCAAGATGCATTATCAATGGACTATAATGAGCTTCCGATAATAATACTTTCTTCAATTCATCATTATCCGGAATTACCAATCTTTCTCGATAAAATATTCCCATCAGACTTGATCGCATAATCTTTTATCTCCTCGTTCTTTACTGGTTGCAGCTTCTTCAGACATTTTTTATCTTTACTTTGAAATTCCTTAATTTGATCTAGCCATGATGGCTTGATAGTTAACTCCGCACATATTGCACCGTCTCTGCTTAACGATAGTCTGGCATCCATAGCTCGTAACGCTACAAACGTCTTTCGGCTTATGGAATCCGCTACCACATTTGCTTTCCCCAGATGGAAATCAATCACAACATCATAATCCTTAAGAAATTCCACTTATCTTCTCTATCTTAAATTTAACTCCTTATGAGTTATCAAATATTTCAAACTCTTATGGTACGTATACAAGTAGCATTGTTCACCATACAAGTAGTGACGCCAGATCTTAAGAGTGAACACTACTGCAGCCATCTTCAGATCGTGCGTTGGATAATTCTTTTCGTGCAGTGTTAATTGCCTCGAAGCATAAGCCACCACCTTGTCTTCTTGCATTAACACGCATCCCAAGCCATTATGAGACGCATCACTATACACTACAAAGTTCTTTCCAGACTCAAGTTGAACTAACACTGGAGCTTCTGTCAAAATCTTCTTTAACTTTTCAAAACTTTCCTGGAATTCCGGAGTCCAAGAAAATTTTACCTCTTTCCTCAATAACTTAGTTAGGGGTAATGTTATTATGGAAAAGTTTTTAACGAACCTTCGGTAATAACCAGCTAACCCCATAAAACTCCGAACTTCTGACACATTCTTTGGAACTTCCCACTCTAAAATGACTTTAATCTTTTAAAGATCCATCCGAATTCCTTCTGCAGAAATCACATGTCCAAGGAACGTCACTTCATTCAACCAGAATTCACATTTAGATAGTTTAGCATAAAGCTTTTTTTCTCTCAAAATCTGTAGAACAATCTTCAAGTACGAACTATGTTCTTCATTGGACTTCGAATACACTAGAATATCATCAATGAATACCACTACAAATTGATCCAAATAGGGTTGAAAGATTATGTTCATGAGATCCATGAAAGCAGCAGGTGCATTAGTTACTCCGAATGACATCAAAATGAACTCATAATGTCTATATCTTGTTCGGAAAGCTGTCTTCGGAATATATTTCTCTTGAATCTTCAATTGATGATAACCAGAACGTAAATCAATATTCGAGAACATTGAAGCTCCCTTTAACTGATCGAACAAATCATCAATTCGGGGAAGGAGATACTTGTTCTTAATAGTCACCTTATTGAGCTGCCTATAATCAATGCACAGTCGCATTGATCCATCATTCTTCTTAACAAACAAAACTAGAGCTCCCTACGGTGAGACACTTCGTCTGATAAACCCTCTGTCCAGTAATTCTTGTAATTGAATCTTTAATTCTTGCAACTCTTTTAGAGCCATTCAATATGGTGCCATTACAATAGGCGTTGTTCCTGACATTTTTTCAATATGAAATTATACCTCTCTGTCTGGAGCCAAGCCCGATAACTCTGTAGGAAATACGTCGGGAAACTCTTTGACTATAGGATTTTCTTTAATCCCCTTCTCTTTAGCTCTAACATCCAGCATATTAGCAATAAACCCTTGACATCCCTGTAGCAGTAACTTCTTTGCCGACATCACTAAGAATAAACTTGCCAATGGATTTTATCCTTCACTAAATACAATGACTTTTACACCTTCTGAATTTCTCAACGTTACACTTTTCAGTCTACAGTCAACATTACCGTAGTAACGATATAACCAGTCCATTCCCAGTATCACCTCAAATTCGTCGAAAGGTAATTTCATCAGATTAGCAGGGAATTCAATTCCCTGAATCTGTATAGGACACCCTCAACACACCATATTTACCCGAGTATTGTGCCCTAACAGATTCGTCACTATGACATCACTGCTAATAGTTTCTAACTGAATATCCAATTCTCTCACTAACTTACTATAAATGTATGAATAAGTAGACCCCAAATCATTCAATACAAAAACATTCTTGTCATACAATTGAAAAATACCTGCTATAATCTCTGGGTCATCTCGATCCTCACTAGTTTTGAGATTATACATACGAGCTATGGAGCGTATTTCTTGTGGAACCGAGGACTCTGACTGAATTCTTCCTCTGCCTCTACCTCTTCCCCTCTGAGTAGTTGTAGCAGACCTCTCTGGGTGAGCAGATTCACATGCTATCATGGGACAATCCTGAAAAAAATGCATGGTGTCCCCACATTTAAAGCAAACTTCTGAAATCATTCTGCATATCCCTAAGTGATTCTTTCCACAATGTGGACATTGTCTGACTTGGCTCTGGTTAGATCTCCCAGCTCCAGATCCCACTGATTGAGTTTGTCTGCCCCTTACCGGATTTGATCCTCTAGCAGAGGATGCCACTGATTATCATCTAGCTTGGGGGCAAAAACCAACTTCTCTGCCCCTTTTTTATGGTGCAACACTCGATGATGCACCCATTTTTTTATGTCTGAGCTCTTGAATCTCCAAATCTTTTGTTCTGTGCCCTTTCCAGAGCTTTGGCACGGTTCACTACTTCTTGGAATGAAGATAGATTTAACACAATTAACATATCTTTCAATCTTGGACGTAAACCTTCCACAAACCAATCACATGCATCGTTCTCTGTAGGAATAAGTTCAACAGCAAAGCGACTTAACTTGTTGAACTCACACTTGTATTCATATACAATACGATTCCATTGCTTCAGGTTCATGAACTCTTGATTCATTTTTCAGATGAACTGATCTCTGATATATTTATGCTTAAATTCTTCTAAGAACAAGGACCAAGTTACTTGATCACTAGACATTCTCAATGTAACATTGGTCTACCAAATCCTTGCTTGTCCTCTAAGAAAGGAAATTACTCCATCGAGCTTCTCAGCATCAGAACAATGAAGTCACTCCAAGATGATTTTTACATCATTGAGCCAAAGGTCTGCAGCAACCAGACCTTCTTCGGTTTTACCCCTAAACTCTGGAGCTCCTAAACACTTTAACTCCTTAGCAACATTCATTCTTGGAGTTGAAGTAGCAGGGGTTAGAAACGAGCCAAAACTGCATCCAATGTCCTAAAGAACACATCTTGATCACTCACAGACACTCTAGAGGGTGCCTGTTCCTCATTCTACCTGGCCAGGGCAGGTGAATTTTTGCTTTCATCGGGCCTATCGTCTCCCGCTTCACTTGTAGAACTATCATGTCCGGTCATTTATAAAAACGTACCATATCGTTCTATTAGTAAAACATCATACTTACTATTATATCAGATCAGAAGTTTTCACTATTTTGTTGGCATGTATACATTTTAAGACACTCCAGACTTCAGTTTATGCTGATAATTGACTAAACCGTAGCTCTAATACCATTAAATGTCACACCCTAACCCGTACCTGACCCGGATACGAGTCTGAGGTGTCACATTGACTTTTTAAACTTTGACTTTTGACGAAAATCAAGGAAATTTTAAACTTTCATTAAAATAAAAGTTATTACTTTACATAAGTTGACCAAAACAAGGCAAAATTGATCAGAGCATTCGTAACTAACACGTTTCTTACATGCCAACACACTATATACCACGAAATACATACTTTATCAGTTACTTATGATCTGATCTTCTAGCAGTGATGATGTCCTTGCCACTCTTATTTCTGCTCTTCTTGATTCTTAGTACCTAAGTGTAAATCACTTACACGCTAAGTCAGAGACTTAATGAGGCATAATATGAATATATAAATATAACAATGAATTCATGAACATGCATTCTTACCATTTGATCATGAAATTTTAACTTGCATCTATCTATTACACTATAATATATATGATTATGACATGCACATATGAAGTTTATATTCTTATGCCATTTTCACTTTAATTTATCTTTGGATTGCCTATGTACATTATTGAGAACAGAAGGTACGTGAGTACACTGAGGTTGTGCACAATGCTGTCACCACAGCACGAATAAAATCCCACTAGGGGCATTGAATATTTTTCCCAAAGGACCACTATGTCCCGAAGAACCACTATGTCTCAAAGGACCACTATGTCTCGAAGGACCACTGATAATCCCTCGACTCTTGGCATGCCAATTATACCTACAGCTCTCATATTAAATAACATGGGCTTAATTATAAATACATTTCTCATTTTCATATCTCTTCTATCACTTTTCATATAAACACATAATTCACTTCAATTGTATAAACATGATCACTTCCATTATTTCACATACCTGAATGGATTCTCATTTAATTGCATTCATTCATATAAGTTCATATTAAAGCATGGATGGTTTATGCATGAAATCACTATAACAATAATATATATATATGCATTTATATGAATGTAAAGACATAAATTCAACTATAAGAGATAGACTTATCACAAGTCTTATCTCCATACAACTCTATCTAGGATATGCATTCAATCTAAGATATGCACTCAGCTTACCCTTGCTTGCTTTGACTCGATCCTAATCCTTCGATTGTTCCAGAACAGGATTATACCCTAAATCTACATAATAATACATTGATACATATTAGTATACTAATTGATATATTCTAATCTATCACTTCTTAGACTAAAAGAAAGGTTACTTTTATCTCTTAATTAAGGTAGGTATCTGTACTCTCTACAGTGTATCGATACATCCCTTAACGTGTGTATCGATGTACTACATATGCATCGGTACACAAATTACATTCGATGTTTTCATCTTAAGGGGGTTATCGATACACTCCCTATGCATCGATGCACTTATTGCATTCGATGTTTTTATTTCCATTGAGAGTGCATCGATACCCATTGAAGGTGTACCGATACACACAGCCCAGAAATTATATTTTGAGCACGAAAATCACTTCATTTTCAGCTCAACACTTCATATTTCACCTCCTTTTATATTCCTAACTTTTATACACATACTTACACTCATTTCTACTCAATAATCACTTCTTTAAACTCGAAATCACATCCTTTATATGGAATTCAAGAATCATACTCAAATATCAACATGTTCTAAATTCGATTCTAGCACTTCATATTCCTTAATTAGGTTGATGGCAAGTCAAATCCAACTTCCAAATATAATTATAAACTCTATTTCAAGATTTCATTCAATAGCTCCAAATCTTTAATCTCTCCTAACTCCATCATCCTTTGATGTTAAGATAACTTAAGCTTTCCTTAAGCTTAATTATCATCCAATGATCATAAACCAATCTTAAATTCAGCAAGAAATGAACTAACCATGAACTCACCTTTGATTTTGGACCTTCACGTACAAAGAAGAAAAGAGGAGAAGAG
This sequence comes from Hibiscus syriacus, assembly GCF_006381635.1. Classification (NCBI taxonomy): domain Eukaryota; kingdom Viridiplantae; phylum Streptophyta; class Magnoliopsida; order Malvales; family Malvaceae; genus Hibiscus; species Hibiscus syriacus. The sequence goes on along the minus strand of NW_024062539.1, from coordinate 1,357,525 downwards.
AACTCTAGAAACCTTGTTTTTGCTTCCCTCACTTCCACGTGTGGCTAATATATAACCCTTCTTCAATTTAATTATTTTACAATCAAAGTGACCATTTCGTCTTTCTATTCCTCCTTTGAAATTTGATCCTACACAATATTTTTCATATAAGTCCTTGAACTATTCAATTATTCTACTTCAATCACCAAATTCTAAAACTTTACAATTTAGTCACTAACCCGGTATTGAGGATGTTACAAAAAATGAAAAACAAAACAACAACAAAGAGAGAAAAAATCCATTGTATTTCAAAAAGAAAGTTGTTGTTTGATAGATTGTCTTTTTATTTTGTTGTGCTTAATGTTTTGATGGAGTTGAACTTGTTATTTGTTAGTTCCTTGCCTTGAATTCTAGCCATATTAATTAGCCTTTTCCTCACCTTTACCTAAGCTCCGTTACAACCAATCAAAGACCCTTTGATTTATGCATCTTGCTCTTATTAGTAATGGAGATTTGATTTACTTGTAGGCCTATGGTAATATCGTGTCGGTTCTGACATTGAGTGTTTCTTTACCCCAAACACATTGAGTGATTTGAGTGAATCCCAGTAAGGTGTTGAGTTATGGGCATTAACATTAATGAATGAATGAATGTTACAATTGCATTTAACTTGTTCCAATTGGTGATATTCAATTGATTGATGTCTTTACTTGAGTAATTCTTGAGGTCTCTACCTTGCTTCCTTGAATTTGCAATTTGACAAAGAAAGGTAAATGAAATTTTTGATCGATTTGATTATATCATACTTGAGGACAAGCATGAGATAAGTGAGGAGGAATTTGATGAGTGCTCAGAATCGGTAGTATTTGCTCGTCAATTCTTCTATCTTATGGATTTATTGCTGCTAATTTGGTTATGTTATGCTTGTTTTCATGCAGGGTCTTACTTTCTTGAATTAGTGATAAAACGGGTGCATTCTGCATTTTTTGATTATTTGTCACAGCTGGAGACATGGGCACGACTCTGGGCATGACACGGTCTGACGTGGCAGTTTCTAGAAGGTCCAGTCAGCGGTAGTTTCTAGAAGATTTACTTAGCACGCCTTCTAGAAGATGGAAGAGCAGAGTTGCATTAGGAGAATTGTTTAAAGTTTTAATTTAGGAAAAAAATATCTTTAGGATTATTTTTATTTTAATTTCTTTGTTTATCTTTAGGCTTTGAGAGGCTATAAATACCCTCTTGGGGGTAAGCCACAACTCAGATTACTATCTTCTTCTTCTTTCTAGTTTTATAAAAATTCTCTCTTTTATTTTATTTTAAAGTTTTCGGTTTTTACTTTATTTTTTAGCATTGTTTTTAAATATGCTAAGTATGACTTTTGTCATGCTTAGCTAATTTTCTCACAAGCCGAGAGCTGAAGTGATGACTCAATTCCAACGGGAGAATTAAAACAGACCCTTAATAACTTCAGAATATCTCTCTCAATCTCAGCACTTATTTTTCAAAATCAAAACAGTTTTCAAAATCAAAGATTGACTTTGGTCAAGAGGTTGTTGCCATTAAATATGTGGGAGGAAAGATTGGCTTATTGAAAGCACATTTGACTTCCTGGGAACACACTTGGAGAGATAGTTTCGCCAAGAGGGAATTGAGATCGGAATTAACGGCTATTGAAGCACCAATCCGAGTCGGTTGCCACGAACTTAAACGGTAGTTGATCTACTACAATTGATGTTGATTGTATCAGTTTTCGAAGCCGGAATCAAAGATTGCCTTGGGTATTCGTATACAAAATAGATTCACAGGGATTACCCTTGTAGACAAAGTAACCGACGTGAATCCCGAAGGGAAAATCTAATTCGATGATCTAAAGGAAATTGAGTCAAAGCGAGGCTTGAGGCTATTTTTACCAATTCATTTTCAACTTTAAAATCTTTTCTTTATTTTACTTTAAATCATTTTTATTATTATTTAAATATCTTTTTACCAACCCCCATTTTACTATTTCACGTCTGGTTTAAACAATTCAGACAGAAAGTTAGAATTTTACCAAGTCCCTAAGGAACGACCTTTACTTCTCTTTACTACGAATTTCCTTATTTATTAACTGAGAAGAAGGAATTTTATTTGACATCAAAAATGACAGTTGTCAACAATTAGTTGAGAATTTGTTAGATTTGTTAGGTTGTTAATATTGGGTTATAAATACACAATCATTGTAATATGATGATCATCAATTGTAATTCATTTCTACTGTTAGTAAAAAAAATCTATTACTCCACGTTTTATTTGCTATCACCATTAGCTTTCTCTTTTCCATTAAGTGTTGCCATTCAACAATGCCCGATCATTATACCGGAGCATCAACATTTCATTATAATGAGATTGCTGATGGTACATCTAATCATGTGTAGTATGATAATGATAACGTTTCTCCTGGTGTTCTTGTAAAGGGTGGCAATGATGATCTTCAAGAGCCCTCTTTGGAAAGTCAAGATGAAGGTTATGCACAGCCAGCTGCTACTGTAGCTGCTTCGGTTGAGCTTGTTATTGAGCAATCCTGCAACACTCATCGAATGGGCACTCGGAATAAAGCAGGGTTGTTTAAACCCAAGGTTTATAATACTGTTCTTGATGTCACTTCTTCTCGTGTGCAAGATGCTTTAAAGTTAACAAACAATTAAGGTTGGTTGTTGAATCTGAGTATAAAGTTTTAATGGATAATGACACTTCAGAGCTGGTTCCTTTGCCTTCCGAAAGTAAGGTGATTGGCTATAAATAGATTTTTAGTAAGGTGATTGGCTATAAATAGATTTTTAGAATTAGGTATAAAATTTCGATGGATCAGTTAGTTGTTACAAAACCCGACTTGCATCCAAGGGTTTCTCGCAAGTCCCAGGGTGCGGTTTTGTGGACACTTTCAGCCCTGTTGATAGATTTTTTACATTGAATTTATTGTTGTCCATTGTTGTGTCTCATGGGTAGTAGGTCCAGCAGGTTGATGTAAATAATGTGTTCCTCAAAGGGGATCTTTGTGAGGAAGACTATATGGAACGGCCTGAAGGCTTTGTGCAAGTTGGAAAAAATGATTAACCATTTGTGTGTAAACTGAAAAATGTTTTATGGCTTGCGTCAGGCACTGCAAACTTGGTTTAATAAACTGTGTGATTACTTGTGTTCATTAGGTTTTTGTTCGCCTTGAGCTGATAATTCTTTGTTCATTTGTATAACTGATGATGCAGTTATATATATTATAATTTATATATATGACATATTGATCATTGGATCCTCTAAATCTTGGTTACGGAAAGTTAAACAAAAACGTAATGACAAATTCTCTCTTAAGGATCTTGGTGTCATACATCACTTCTTGGAAATTGAGGTAGTTTGAACAACATCTGGATTGTTTCTTTGCCAAAGGAAGCATGTTGAAGAATTTCTTGGTATATTCAACATGCTCACACTAAGTCTGTTGACACACCTATTCCTGTCACTCCTAAGTTGAGCAAATCGAGTGGAGGAGCTCAAGTCGATGCTCAGATGTATTATAGTGTTGGCCTATTATATGTTTGTCACACCAGACTCGATATCTCGTTTATCGTACACAAAGTGATTCAGTTTATGCAAAATCTTTGTGGATCACGTTGGTCGGGGGTTAAGCGTATATTGAGATATCTTAAAGCTACTTTGGATTATGGCCTTTGGATTGCTCCTCAACAAGCTAAGTTTGTTCTGAAATCCTTTACGAATGTTGACTGGGGTAGTGATCCTTATGACTACCGGTCTCTATCAGGATATTGTATTTTTCTAGGCAATCACCTATTGTCTTAGTTTTCAAAGAAGCAACGTTTTGTCTCTTAGTCCATTGCAGAGGCCAAATATAGGAGTTTTGCCTATGGTACATCTGAGATTTTATGGGTTCCAGCTGTGTTGAATGAAATGGGTGTGCAGACTTCGAAGACTTCTACTATTTGGTGTGATAACACCAGCACTGTGGCTATGGTAGTTAATTCGGTTCTGCATGCTAAGATATTCATTTTGTTCGGGAGAAAGCATTTGGTATACTTCTAAAAAGTTAATTATATTCCTGCTTAGTTTCAAATTGTTGATGTTCTCACTCAGTTGTTACCACATCTCGTTTTCAAGAATAACGGTTATGTCTATGCAGAAGGTTGGAGTTGTATCAGCCGCAGAGTGAACTTTTAAAAAAGCAAACAGAGAAAACTTGAGAAATAGGGTGAATGTTATGAGGCTGTTGAAGTTTGGAGTCTATTAAAGGTTATTGGATGTTGTTGGTATTTTTGTTATGTTGATGGGTTGATTAAGCCCAACTAAACTTTAACGGGTCAAACTAATAATATTGATCAATGTGACTAGTTAGGGGCTATAAATAGGCCTGTAAATGAACTGAACGTTTAGCGAACCGTTCGTGAACCGTGCGGTGGGAAGTTCGTTTATGTGCGTTTATTTATTAAATGAACAAACATGAACAAGATTTTGTGTTCGTTTAATTAAATGAACAAACATGAACATAGGTCTCGTTCGTTCATTTACGTTCGTGAACGTTCGATTATGTTCGTTCGTTTATGTTCGTTCGGTTATGTTCGTTTATGTTCATTCATTTATGTTTAATCCAATCTTCTTAAATCAATTTTAGTGACTAATTTGTAAGTATCTTAAAAGTATTAATTAATCTGTTATTCTGATGACCAACTCCATAATTAACCCAATTTTATTTGGAGATTAAATCCAATATATTAACCTTGAGGCACCTTGCACCTATATTCATTTTCCCCTTTTTTTTACCAAACCCTAGTGTTCACTGGAGAGTGGAGATGATCGTTGAAAGCTTCAAAACAAGTTATATTATAGTGCAATCTGAAGTTTTACAGGTCTGTTTTCATATCTTTCTCTGTTTTATTTGACTTAATAGTTGATATGTAAAGTTATTGCGGGTATCTTCACATCTAAAACTCAAAAAAAATCATACTTCTTTCTAGAAATAGATGGGAAGATAAAGGTAACAATCGAAAGTATATGAGCATCAGTAAAGAGAAAAATATATAGAATTTGCCAGAAAACAAAACAAAGGTTTCTATGCAATTTTTGAAAAAGAGTGTGATAGCAGAAGTAATGAGTTTTCCAGGAAGAATCCATTAATAAGTAGAAAATACATTTTGACAATGAACTTTTGTTTTCATAGTTCTTATGTGACCTTTAGTTGTGGAGTAGACTTTAGGTACGTTAAAATTTTGAATGATGGTTTAGCAATAATATCAGTTACGATATGTAGCATCGAAGGGATTTCGGATCTATGTTATTGCCTTGTAGTCCAATTTGTACCGTTTGAAATCTTCATGCTATTAAATTTTCTACTCTGCCAACGGAAAGGACCATTATTAACAAACCTCACTAAAGTCTGACATTGATATCACAAAACTTTAGCCGGCGAATTTATTAGTGTTAGGTATGGCTCATAAATATACCAGTAAAGAGGACATGATGTAATTATGTACCAGGGTTTTCTATTATAAATAGAGATGTAACCTAGACCTAAAATATCATTGAATAAAACTTCTAGCGCCGCCTAGGCACCGAGGACGTAAGCACATTGCCGAACCTCGTAAAATTCTCGTGTTCTTTCGTTTTCTTTACCCGTTTTCGTCAACAATTGGTATCAGATGTCAGGAGCAAAATTCGAAGTCGCGAAATTCGATGGTCATGGTAACTTCGGATTATGGCAAACGAGGGTGAAGGATCTATTGGCGCAGCAAGGGATCTTGAAGGCTTTGCGACCTACAAAGCCGACGTCGATGGATGAGGAAGATTGGGAAGAATTGCAGCAGCGAGCGGCAGGAACCATACGATTATGCTTGGCGGACGAGGTCATGTATCACGTCATGCATCTATCGTCTCCAGACGAAATTTGGAGGAAGTTGGAAAGTCATTTTATGTCCAAATCCTTAACGACAAAATTGTATCTGAAGCAGCGGCTGTATGGGCTGAAAATGCAGGACGATCACGATTTGGCGCAACACGTGAATGTCTTCAATCAAATCGTTTCTGATCTGGCTCGGCTTGATGTGAAAATTGAGGATGAAGACAGAGCGATGATTCTGTTGTGTTCGTTGCCTTCCTCTTACGAACATATGGTGACTACTCTTATATATAGGAAAGAGACTATCAACGTTGAGGAGATTACTGCAGCCTTGTTGGCTCACAACCAGCGGAAGTAGAATGCAGGGGAAAGCTCTCAAGCCGATAGCTTATATGTCAAGGGTAATCGAGATCGTGGACGGAAGCCAGAGAAGGTAGGGTCCGGGAAGCGGAATTCCAGATCCAAATCCAGGGATAAGAAGACGATTCACTGTTACAAGTGCAAGGAGGCGGGACATATGAAGCGAGACTGTCCGAAGTTGAAAAAGCAGACTGATGAGAAGCGTGATGGCTCATCCAAGTCTGTGAACGTGGTCGAGGATGATACTTCTGATTGCAGTGAGGGTGATATGCTTTCTATTTCAACGACACAATTGACGGATGCTTGGATTCTTGATTCTGGATGTTCTTATCACATCACGCCAAATAGGGAATGGTTTTCGACGTACAGGCCGGTTAATTCTGGTTCGGTTTATTTGGGTGATGATCGATGTTGTAATATTGTTGGTATTGGTGATGTCAGAATTAAGATGCACGATGGCTCCGTTCGGACGTTGAGTGGTGTTCGACATATCCCAGACTTGAAGAAGAATTTGATTTCCTTGGGCACTTTGCACAAGAATGGTTTTATCCCTAAGGCTGACGAGGATAGGGAAACCATTCGGATTGTTAAAGGAGCATTGACTGTGATGAAAGGCAAAATGACTGCAGGGAATATCTACAGATTGTTAGGGAGTACCGTTGCAGGTGGAGTTCACTCTGTTGAGTCCTGTGATGATACGACAAAATTGTGGCATATGCGCCTTGCTCATCTTAGTGAACGTGGTATGGCAGAATTACACAAGAGAAACTTGTTGCATGGTGTCAAAAGCTGTAAGCTCGATTTTTGCAAGTATTGTGTTCTTGGTAAACAGACTAAAGTCCGTTTCAAGACTGCGAAGCACACAACTCAAGGGATTCTTGATTATGTGCATTCTGATGTATGGGGGCCTTCCACGACATCGTCTTTGGGTGGATCTAGGTACTATGTTACTTTTATTGATGATTTTTCACGGAAAGTTTGGGTGTATTTTTTGAAACAGAAATCTGAAGTTTTTGAGAAGTTCAAGCTGTGGAAAGCTGAGGTAGAAAACCAAACAGGACGAAAAATCAAGTGTTTGCGGTCTGACAATGGTACGGAGAACACAGATTCACAGTTCCTACAATTCTGTAAGGAGCATGGGATTCAGAGGCATTTTACAGTGCGCAAGACACCACAACAGAATGGTGTTGCGGAACGAATGAACAGGTCGTTGAATGAAAGAGCCAGATGTTTGCGGTTGAATGCGGGGCTTCCCAAACACTTCTGGGCTGAGGCTGTTAACATGGCGTGTTACCTTATCAACAGATCGCCAAGGGCATCGCTAGCTGGGAAAGTTGCAGAAGAGGTATGGACTGGTCATGATGTTAGTTTTGATAACTTACGGATTTTTGGTTGTCCTGCTTATGTGCATGTACCTGCTGATTAGAGATCCAAACTTGATGCAAAATCGAAGGAGTGCATTTTTCTGGGTTACAAGAAAGGTGTCAAAGGATTCAAGTTCTGGGATCCAGTTGCGAAGAAAGTTGTGATTAGTAGAGATGTCGTTTTTGATGAACAGTCTATGTTGCAGCAGAAGCAAGACACGACAGTGGTAGATTTCGAGCAGTTTCCAGTTGAGAAACCAGAAACTTCTCAACCGACTTCTGGTGGTTCCACTACGGATGATTTGCAGGATTATAGTCTCGCCAGAGACAGGGTGAGACGGACGAATATAAAGCCTCCGAACAGATTGGGTTTTGAAGACTTGGTATCTTTTGCACTTACTGTTAGCAATGATGATCCAGTTACTTTTCATGATGCCGTTACTAGTCAGGAAAACGACAAGTGGATGGCAGCCATGGTTGAGGAGATGGAGTCTTTGAATCACAATCGCACATGGGAGTTAGTTCCCCTTCCTGAGGGTAAGAAGCCGATTGGTTGCAAATGGGTGTATAAGAAGAAACCAGTAGTAACAGAAAAAGAGGGGGAGAAGTTCAAGGCTCGTTTGGTAGCGAAGGGTTTTTCACAGCAGAAAGGAGTTGATTATGATGAAATCTTTTCTCCTGTGGTCAGGCACACTTCAATCCGAGCAGTACTTGCATTGGTGGCTAGTTGGGATTTGCATTTAGAGCAGATGGATGTTAAAACTGCTTTTTTGCATGGTGATTTAGAGGAGCAGATCTACATGCGGCAACCTGAAGGTTTCACTCAACCTGGAAACGAGCATTTAGTTTGCAGATTGAAGAAATCTTTGTACGGGTTAAAACAGTCTCCGAGACAGTGGTATAAACGGTTTGACTCCTATATGATCAAGATTGGCTACAACCGATGTGAGTATGATTGTTGTGTCTATGTTAAGAGCCTTGATGATGGTTCTTTTATTTTTCTATTACTGTATGTTGATGATATGTTGATTGCTGCGAAGAACATGGATGATGTTATCAGTTTGAAAACTTTATTGAGTCAGGAATTTGATATGAAAGATTTAGGTGCTGCAAAGAAAATTCTTGGAATGGAAATTTGCAGGGACAGAGACTCAAGGAAACTGCGGCTATCTCAACGGGGTTATGTTGAGAAAATGCTAGAAAGGTTTGCGATGAGCAGCGCGAAACCAGTTAGCACTCCATTGGCGAATCACTTTAAGCTCTCATCAGAACAGTGCCCTAAGACAGATAAGGAAGCTGAAAATATGGCAAAGGTTCCGTATTCTAATGCTGTTGGCTGCTTGATGTATGCGATGGTATGTACTCGTCCTGATTTAGCTCATGCTGTTAGTCAAGTTTGTAAGTACATGTCTAAACCTGGTAAGCAACATTGGGATGCAGTCAAGTGGATCTTTCGGTACTTAAAGGGTATTGTGGGACATGGAATTGGTTTTGGGAGTCAGCGGGATAATCCTTTGGTTGTAGGATATGTGGATTCAGATTATGCAGGTGACTTGGATAATAGAAGATCTACGACAGGGTATTTGTTTACTCTTGGTGGAGGGCCTATTTGTTGGAAGTCTACTGTTCAATCTGTCGTGGCACTATCTACAACTGAAACTGAATACATGGCAGCGGCTGAAGCTGTAAAAGAAGCTTTATGGCTTACTGGTTTAGTGAAGGAGTTGGGTGTTCAACAAGGTGGAGTTCAGTTGCTTTGTGATAATCAAAGTGCTATTCACTTGGCTAAGAATTAGGTGTATCGTGCTAGAACTAAACATATTGATGTAAGGTTCCACAAGATCAGAGAGTTGGTTGCATCTGGAGAGGTTTTGTTTCAGAAGGTACATACTGATGAGAATGCCGCTGATATGTTCACCAAGCCAGTTACGACAGACAAGTTCAAGCATTGCTTGGACTTGTTGAATGTTTCGAGTTGTTAAAGAATCAAGGTAACCCAACCCACATTGAATTTTCAAGAGGCAGGATATTTGCCAAGGTGGAGATTTGTTAGGTATGGCTCATAAATATACCAGTAAAGCGTTGTGGGGTTACAAATTATGTGGGTTGGGGGTGCGGGGGCGCAGCCCCCGCGGTACGGTACAGGGTTGATTTTGTAACTATGTACCAGGGTTTTCTATTATAAATAGAGATGTAACCTAGACCTAAAATATCATTGAATAAAACTTCTAGCGCCGCCTAGGCACCGAGGACGTAAGCACATTGCCGAACCTCGTAAAATTCTCGTGTTCTTTCGTTTTCTTTACTCGTTTTCGTCAACAATTAGAATAAAATAGTGGAAAATGATTGTTCATATGTAATCGTGGACCACTAAGATAAATGTTATAGCGTTAAATTAAAGTCGTGTGAATCATTTAATATCTTTAAAAGATCGATCGAAATATTTGATATCTTCAAACATTTCATCACTTCTAATCAGCTCTTAAACTATTTATCATTGTAGATTTGGTTGATTTGCATTGTCGACTATTTTTCATGAAAGAACAATGAAAGGTAGGGTCTTCAACGTTTATGTTCGTGTTCGTTTAAGTTCGTGTTCGTTTTTGTTCGTTTATTTATTAAATGAACGAACATGAACAAGTTATATTCTTTAATAAACGAACATGAACAAAAAACAATTTGTTCGTTTATGTTCGTGTTCGTTTATGTTCGTTTATTTATTAAATGAACGAACATGAACATACCTCTGTTCGTGTGCGTTCAGTTCGTTTACTAGCCTAGCTATAAAAAATGTGCTTAATGGTTAAGGACAAAAATCACTTTTTGTACATTCCTTTTCTTTTATGATTAATTTTCTTAAACCGATCCATACCTTTTCAATTACTGCTCCTAGTTGATTCATTTTCTTCTTGGTTCATGTATACATTAAAGACGATGAAGTTAAATGCTCTTTAGTTTTTCTTGTGTTCTTCCTCTGTTCATTAAATTGTTTCAATAAGACTATAACCACCTGTATAATGTACACCACCGCTACACATAAAAAATGTATATTATATCTTAATTGTGGCATACTTAACATGAAAGTGTATATGAAGAGATCTATAATTTTTAAGGTAAGTTACATCTAGTGTAATTTAATTATGATTTTTAAAAATAAATGTCATTTTTTAAAGAAGTCATAAATAAATTATTTAATTAAAATATTATTATAAATAGGTCATATTAATGTTAAAATTGAAACAAACGTTTGATGTGATCTGATATAGTTATGAGTTATATTACGTATAGGAGTTTTAGTTTTATTGGAATTTTATTCTTTTTAATTTTAGTTTTTTATTATATATAGAGATAACTTCTAACTTAGCTGGAACTCTGACCTTAGCTAGGATTCTTAGTAATATCTTGTATAAAAGCTTTGTTGTAATTATTGATTGAGGTATTGAATTAAAAATAGATTATTTTTTAGTAAATTATTATTCTTCATGGTATCAGTTTTGGGGAAATCCTTACCTGTTTTCTCTCACTGTTGATAGTTCATCCTAACACAAGCAGATTTTCGTTAAGATCATCAATGCAACAAAAAGATTTCAGCAAAACCCTAATACTTATTATTGAACGTGAATTGTCACAAACCTCCATGCTCGCTTCTTATCGACCGCCGCAAGCATCTGCGCTTTATCTCGATCTCACTATCGTCTCTACCAAGCATCAGCCTCCAGTTTCCAATGGGTCAGAGTTCATGCCTTGTTACAAAACCATATTTTTTCACCCTCGAGATTTTCCACTTTGAGCCATCAAAAACGTCGAAGTCGTTAGTAGGCACTCTCCAGGTCGAACTCAAATAATTAACTTAATCGACTTAGTTATCTTCCGAACTCAAACACGCATGTGTTGTGCGTGAAGGTTTCCCTAACTTTGGTCGGTTATCTTCGGGTTTTGTTTAATTAATTGTTAATTCTGGAGCTAGTGGTCATATTACGGGTGATTTCACCCTCTTTCATAATTTTACAAAACAATTTCTTCTTTTAGTGTCTGAATGACTGACTATTCATTTTCATCTATTGCAGACAGTGGTTTATGTTCCGAATTTGGCTTGCAATTTTCTTTCGATCAGTAAATTGCCTATGGATTTGGGTTGCACTTTCTGGTTTAACTCGGATATTTGTGAATTTCAAGATTTGAGCTCAGGAATGGTGATTGGCAATGCTAGGAGTCGAGGTGGACTTTACATCCTTGAAACATCTCCTCTGACCCAAGTACCCTCTACTATTGTATCCTTATTTTCTTCAATATCTCCATCTCTTACCGATATATCTTCTAAAAATGTTTTATTGCATTTTTCAGTTAGGTTATCCTAGTCTTCATTACCTTGCCAAGTTGTTTCCCAAAATGTTTGTTAACAAAAATCTCGCATCTTTTTCTTGTGATATTTGTCATATTGTTAAACACATTCGTAATACATATCTTTCTTCTCCGTCTCGTTCTCTCAAGCCATTTTCAATGATGCATAGTGAAATTTGGGTTTCTTTCATGTCAAAGGCTTAAATAGCATTCGTTGGTTTGTTTCTTTTATTGAGGATTATTCTCGTATTACATGGATTTTTCTCATGCGAGATAAATATGAGGCTGGGGATATTTTTAAGCGATTCCATAAAATGATTGAGAACAAATTTCAGAGTTTTATTGGCATTTTTAAGTTGAATAATAATAGTAAATATTTTTCGCACTCTTTAGGATCTTTCTTTCAAGAAAAATATATTATCCATCTCACTTCATGTGTCGATACACATCAACAAAATAGGTTAGCCAAACGTAAAAATCTTTATCTACTTGAGGTAATCTAAGCACTTATTTTTTTCTACTCATGTTCCTAAATATCTTTAGGGTGAGGCCTTCTTAACTGTAACATGTGTCATTAATCACATGCCCACTAAAATTATTGGTTTTAAATTTCCTCGGGATATTCTTCCCCAAATTTTCCCTAACTTTAAATTGTTCACTAGTAGTGTTCCTCTTCGTGTCTTTGGTTAAACTAATTTTGTTCATGATCATAATCATACTAAGTTCAAACTTGATCTCTGGGTAAATCAGTGTGCCTTTGTTGGGTACTTCTATCTTCAAAAGGGTTATCGGTGTTGTTGTCCCTCTACCAATAAATTGTTTACCTCTATGGATGTCACATTCCTTGAACATAAACATTTCTTCTCTAAATTCGAAACCCATGAGGAGAGTAAGTATGAATTTTAGTTTTTTCTGGTTAATATCAAACTTTCCATCAACCTCTAGCCTACTGAACCTACCTAATATGATCCCCGTTGTGTGGCCTGAGTCATATATGTTGTTGACCGATCGTGATTCTAGCAAGAATTTCGGTTCTGCTTTGCTTGAACTTTGAACTTGCATGAACAACTTAGTAAGAAGGAAATTGTAATATGAAGAATGAAAACTAAAAGGATGAAAGTTAGGTGGAAATGGTTTGAAAGTGATGAAAGAGTGAAGGTAATTATGGTTGAATGAAAATGAAGGATATGTAGTGTAGGATGTAGGATGTTGGCGTATACTAAGGGAATTTGTGAAAGGGAAATGAATTGTAACCCTCTAACTATATGGACTTAGGAACTGATAATATAAAAGAATGGAATCAATGTGATAGGAGTTGGAACATGACCCACTAGCTATAGATGAGCTAGGAACCAACGTTATAAGCTGATGGGATGAATGAAGACTACAAGACTATCTTGAAGCCAATAAAGTTCTTCAAAAAACTAGAATGAAAACAAACTCTCAAAGGTATTTTTATAAATAAAGTTGTGTGTTTACAAATGCAATGAAGGTACCTATTCATAGTGTGGATAGGTACCATATGAAGAGCCCTACAAATGGTTTTGAATGTTTCGTCTTAATGGTGATGAATACACTTTATTAGCTTGTCTTCTCTTCTCTCTTTATGTGGCTGACCAATATAGTGTTCTTAAAATGAATTTGGACATAATATATGATGAATGTAGCCTTAGTTTCATCCAAAAGGAGGGAGGCTCTTGAAATTCCATGGTTTGCTTCCTTTTGAAAAGTAAAGGATGAATGTGGACAATTCGATGAATGTAGACGAATTGTTTTCCAAAAGGGGAGTGTCTTTTGCTATTCCATGCTCATTTACAAGCCCTTTAACCCTATTGAATGTTATAATAGTAAGAATTAAGAATTTCTTCAATGAATATCTCTTTGTAGAATATGAAAAGCCTCCAAATGACGATAAAGACAACTTTTAAGGCTTGTCTTCCTTGTAGAATTTGAATAGGTTCTCAAAAGAATGATAAAGAAGGTCTTAATTTGCTATTAATGAACCCCATTCATGGATGAATGTATGTTGGATGTCCATGCACTAGAGTGAGTAAATTTGGTGAGTCCTTTGAATATTCAATCCTTCCTTGTATGCCATTATCGTAATGAAATTCCATCCTGCACTGTCTTCGGTAAAATGATAATTTCTCAAGCTTCTGATATAGAATTTATGTAATTCAAAAGGTATTAGAAATATAAGATATATAAGAATAACATCTAATTCATTTTAGGACCCAAACACATTTGTTTCGCATCCAAAAATGGAAGACATTCTGACTAATTTGTTATGAATGTTCAACTCCCCTTGCGCACCTAAACACAAAAATAGCAAATGTTCAAGCTTGAATAAAATAAAAATAAACATGTCATGAAAAACATTAAAGGAGCTACTTTAATGAACTAGTTAATTAAATTAATTGCATAACTAAATGAACTATATGTACTAATGAAGTATATGCTTAAATCAAATGCATACCTTTAATGGCAGCATGTTTATTAATGCAAATGGATGTTATGAAACTATTGATTAATCATGCAAATTCATACAAAATAAAATCATGCAAATGAATAATAACATTTTATAATCAATCATCTCCTAATATGCAAAATGATGCTTATAAAAATGTAATACATAAATAAGTAGATAGAAGATGAAGTAAGGTAGAACTCCCTTAAACACAAACACCACCTAACACCACTACCACACTTGATATTGAAAACATACATCAAACCATTAACCAGTGGACACTCCTAAAACACGAAATCCATATGTGTCCCCACTTACTTCCTAAACCGATCTTTTTACTTACAAATGACGACCTACACACATCCTTGTTCCCACACGACCTATACATTACCAAGATCCAAAACCAGACTTAAATTCCTTGGAAATTGAAAAATGTGATCAAAGTAATTTGGAAGTTTTGGTTGATACTAGTTAGTCACTTATTACTTAAAGAAAGGGAGTACGAAGGTGCACGACCCATCCTATTGATAATTTTTTTGCTTATGGTAAACTAATGCATGTTTTTAAGATATTTACAACTAAGATTAACAGTATCCACATTCCAAAGACCATAGAAGAAGATTTAAAAAGCCTCGAATGAAATAAAGCAATAGAAGAAAAACTTTTGGCTCTTGAAAGCAACAAAACCTGGGTATATGTTGATCTTCTTAAAGACAAGAAATCGCTTAGTATAATGGATCTTTACCGTGAAATACAAGAAAGATGGAAGTGTTGAGTGGTATAAGGGTAGACTCGTGGCAAAGGCGTTTACTCAGACTCATGGAGTAAACTATTAAGGGACATTTGTCCCAGTTGCGAAACTCAATACTGTAAAGTACTATTATCCTTAACAGTAAATAAAGATTGGATACTTCATCAACTGGATATCAAAAATGTATTTCTCAATGTAATCTTGAAGAAGAGGTTTATATGCGAATTCCACCAGAGATAAAAGTACAATCTGGAAATCAACAAGTATGCAAATTATTGAAATATCTATATGGTCTAAACAATCTCTTCATGCTTGGTTCGATAGATTCATGAAGGTACTTTTGTAAGACAACTATAAGCAATGTCAATCTGATCACACTTTGTTTGACAAGACCGCTCCAAATAAGAAAAAAAATCTTAATTATCTACGTTGATGACATCATCATCACAGCTGACAACTTAGAAGAAATCAAAAAATTGAAGTTGTTACTATGAAGAGAATTTGAAACCAATGACTTAGGGACCTTGACATATTTTTTTGGGCATGCAAGTGGCAATATCGAGAGAAGGTGTAACACCCTAAACTCCGGGATAGTAGTTTCGAGTTTACTCGAGAAGTAAGTAGACCCCATGAATTTTATAATTTAAGTTGTTGGGCTTAATTTGGTCGGAACTTAGCCCCAATTAATTATCAAAAGGAGATTTTTAATTAGCAAAAAAATGAGGAAGGACCAAAAGAGTTATTTCCCCATTTCCAAAAGATGAGCTTTTATATTATTTTCTTCTCATTCTCATTTTCTCTCATTTCCTTTCTTCTTTTTCTCTTCAAAAGGCCAAGCTAAAGGTAAGATCTTGGCTTCTTTTTATGTTTTATTTTTGTTCATAATTCCTTTAGCAACGTTGTTTTAGTGAATGAAGCCTTGGGTTTTTATAGTTAAAGATAAAAGTGGGAGTTTTCACTAAAATCATCAATGAAAGGAGTTTGGCTAAGCAAAAGGTCTTTGTTTTGGGCTTTTTATTCCAAGGTAGTGTATTTCTAATCTTTTGGAGTGTTAAGATATTCATAATTATAAAAATTTGCTAGAATTTGAATATTTAATCATTTTAGAGTTTATATTTGATATCAATATCAAATAACATTTTAGAGGTTAAAAAGACATGTTTATGCTACTTTAAGACCCTAGTTAACTCCCTAAACCTTTAGCACTTTATTAGGAACCAAACTGTGGACCTTAGGATAATTTTTTTGGGTGACTTTCTGAGCCTAAATAACTATTTTAGGGTTTGAGCATCAATATTAGGATGAAAAGTATCGATTCTGGATGAATTATGGCTAAAATTATGGATTTCAAGCTAGAAATATCGATTCTTCCAAGGGGAGTAACGATAATTCCCCCTACAATATCGATAATCAGGGTGGTAGTATCAATATTGGGCCTCAATTTCAGAAACTGAATGCATTTGTTATACTGATACTCATAGGGGTATCGATACTTGACCTTAAGGTATCGATACTACAAGTAGATTATCGATACTACTAACTTTGGATGGTCAGTTTTGACCCAGATAACGCTCGTAAGAGATAAAAATGTTCTGTAATAGTAAAAATAAGCTTGTGAGGTACCTGAAAGCTTGAACATACCTAGACACAATCATGGAAGCAAAATTACAATAGAGGCAACCATTCTAAGCTGTATAGGTCGAGGTATCTTCAGTCGAGCATGTATACGGATAGTGGAGAACGAGGATCATTAAAATGATGTATAAACAAGCGGTACAATGAGCGAGTCAAATTCATAAATAATGGAGAGTGTAGGCTTTGAGAATGTCAGTGAGCCTAAGAGGTGTAATATGTCCTTTCAATCCAAGGGGTATTGAGAGGAAGTTCAATAATAGCGATCAGAGTGTCACTACTCAGAGGAGAACCCGAGTCAAGTACTAGGCTAGCAGATAGTACAGTTAGTGAACAACAATCTCAAAAAACATCGTAAAACCTCGTGATCGCGTAGAGACTTCACTAGAGACAAAAAATAAGTTAATTACATGTTAGTAACGAGCAACCAGAGTGAAACAATGTAGTAAAACATAGTAGTATTATACCATTAATCCTTCATGTAACATTCTAGATAGAGAACGAACAAGATAGCATTTAGAAAGAGGACGACCTCACCTTAGTGAGTCCAATTTTGTTAGGGTATTCCCAGGTTACCTTAGTTGTAATAGTGGGGAACTGTAAGTGCATGAGGCACTTTAGGAGCTAGTGAGGGTGCGTGGCCCAAACACTCATGAAGAGTCAGTTAGCAATGTAGTGTCATGTAGCCTCTAGGCCTTAGGTATGCATGTATAGTCACATCAACCCTGTTTAGGTAGTGATAATCGTCTAGTGATGTAGAATATCCGATAAAACCTAAAGCAAGTGTGTGAGGCACTTCTGTGGAATGTGTCGAAGCCTTAACACTCGCGAAGGGTAGGTTGGCAGGTGTGATGTCCTTACCCGGATAAACCACAGCAAGTACGCAAGGCACTTCAATAAATAATTTGGGCATGAGGCCTAAAACTCATTAGGGGTGGGTTAGTCAGATGTGATATCCGTAGTTGCTAGTGTCTGATGGCTTTGTGAGGCCAGATACAAGTCAACATTGCATATAGATACTACACAACAGAGTTAGAGTTGCATTTGGATAATACCAAGTTGAGTTAGAGTTGCAATTAGATAATGTAAAGTAGTTACAATCAGTCTGAATAGAGACTCGATAAAGGTGACTCATGGTGAGGCCCTTGTCTGAGGACTTAAGGAAGTGTGTGTCTCCTACAGTATAAACACTAGGATAAACAATATCGATACTGGATGAATTGGGGTTAAATAACTATTTAAGGGTTTGAGCATCAATTTTTGGATGAACAGTATCGATACTGACTGAATTATTTCTAAAATTAGGTATTTCAAGCTGAAAATATCGATACTGCCCCTATAGTATCTATACTCAAGGTGGCAGTATCGATATTGGGCCTCAATTTTAGAAACATAATTCTTTTTTGGTAACGATACTCACAGGGGTATCGATACTTGACCCTAAGGTATTGATACTACAAGTAGAGTATCGATACTACTAACTTTGGATGGTCAGGTTTTATCCAGATAAGGCTCGTAAGAGATAAAAATGATATGTAATAGTAAAAATAAGCTTGTGAGGGACCTGAAAGCTTGAACATACCTAGAAACAATCATGAAAGAAAAATTGCAATGAGGTAACCATTTTAAGTTGTATAGGTTGAATTATCTTTAGTCGAGCACGTATACGGATAGTGGAGAACGAGGATCATTAAAAGGATGTATAGACTAGCGGTACAATGAGTGAGTAAAATTCAGAAATAATGGAGAGTGTTGGCTTTGAGAATATCAGTGAACCTAAGAGGTGTAAGATGTACTTTCAATCCAAGGGGTATTGAGAGGAAGTTCAATAAGAGGATCAGAGTGTCACTACTCAGAGGAGAACCCGAGTAAATTACTAGGCTAGCAGATAGTACAGTTAGTGAACAACAATCTCAAAAACATCGTAAAACCTAGAGATCGCGTAAAGACTTCACTAGAGACAAAAAATAAGTTAATTACATCTTAGTAACGAGCGACCAGAGTGAAGCAATGTTGTAAAAACAGCAGTATCAGACCATTAAGCCCTCATCTAACATTCTAGATAAAGAACGAACGAGATAACAATTAAAAAGAGGACGACCTCACCTTAGTGAGTCCAATTTTGTTAGGGTATACCCATGTTACCTTAGTTTTAATAGTGGGGCACTGTAAGTGCATAAGGCACTTTAGGAGCTAGTGAGGGTGCGTGGCCCAAACACTCATTAAGATTCAGTTAGCAATGTAGTGTCATGTAGCCTCTAGACCTTAGGTATGTATGTATAGTCACATCAGCCCAGTTCAGGCAGTGATGATCGTCTAGTGGTGTAGAATATCTGATAAAACCTGAAGCAAGTGCGCGAGGCACTTTTGTGGCATATACCGAAGCCTTAACACTCGCGAAGGGTAGGTTAGCAGGTGTGATGTCCTTACCCGGATAAACCACAGCAAGTACGCAAGGCACTTCAGCGTATAATTTGGGCGTAAAGCCTAAAACTCATGAGGGGTGGGTTAGTCAGATGTGATATCCGTAGTTGCTAGTGTCTGATGGCTTTGTGAGGCCAGATACAAGTCAACATTGCATATAGATACTGCACAACAGAGTTAGAGTTACATTTGGATAATTTTAAGTCGAGTTAGAGTTACAATTATATAATGTAAAGCAGTTACAGTCAGTCTGAGTAGAGACCCGATAAAGGTGGCTCATTGCGAGGCCCTTTTCTGAGGACTAATAGAAGTGTGTGTCTCCTACAGTATAAACACTAGGATAAACAATATTCATACTGGATGAATTGGGGCTAAACAACTATTTTAGTGTTTAAGCATCAATATTAGGATGAACAGTATCGATATTATGAATTATTTCTAAAATTAGGTATTTCAAGCTGAAAATATCGATAATGCCCCTATAATATCGATACTTAAGGTGGCAGTATCAATATTGGGCCTCAATTTTAGAAACATAATTCATTTTTGGTAACGATACGCACAGGGGTATCGATACTTGACCCTAGTGTATCGATACTACAAGTAGAGTATCGATACTACTAACTTTGGATGGTCAGTTTTTACCCAAATAAGGCTCGTAAGAGATAAAAATGATCTGTAATAGTATAATGCCGAGTCAAGTACTAGGCTAGCAAATAGTACAGTTAGTGAACAACAATCTCAAAAACATCATAAAACCTCGAGATCGTGTAGAGACTTCACTAGAGATAAAAAATTAGTTAATTGCATGTTAGAAACGAGTGACCAGAGTGAAACAATGTAGTAAAATACAGTAGTATCAGACCATTAATCCTTCATGTAACATTCTAGATAAAGAACGAATGAGATAGCATTTAGAAAGAGGACGACCTCACCTTAGTGAGTCCAGTTTTGTTAGGGTATACCCAGGTTACCTTAGTTGTAATAGTGGGGAATTGTAAGTGCATGAGGCACTTTAGGTGCTAGTGAGGGTGAATGTCCCAAACACTCATGAAGAGCCAGTTAGCAATGTAGTGTCATGTAGCCTCTAGGCCTTAAGTATGCATGTATAGTCACATCAGCCCAGTTCAGGTTGTGATGATCGTCTAGTGGTGTATAATATTCGATAAAACCTGAAGCAAGTGCACGAGGCATTTATGTGGCATGTGACTTAGCCTTAACACTCGCGAAGGGTAAATTGGCAGGTGTGATGTCCTTACCCAGATAAACCACAGTAAGTACGAAAGGCACTTCAACAGATAATTGCATATAGATACTACACAAAAGAGTTAGAGTTGCATTTGGATAATGCCAAGTCGAGTTAGAGTTGTAATTAAATAATGTAAATCAGTTACAATCAGTCTGAGTAGAGACCAGATAAAGGTGACTTATGGCGAGGCCCTTGTGTGAGGACTAAGGGAAGTGTGTGTCTCCTACAGTATAAACACTAGGATAAACAGTATCGATACTGGATGAATTGGGGCTAAATAACTATTTTAGGATTTGAACATCAATATTAGGATGAAAAATATCGATAATAAATGAATTATTTCTAAAATTAGGTATTTCAAGCTGAAAATATCGATATTGCCCCTATAGTATCGATACTCAAGGTGGTAGTATCGATACTGGACCTTAATTTTAGAAACATAATTAATTTTTAGTACCGATACTCACAGGGGTATCGATACTTGACCCTAGGGTATCGATACTACTAGTAGAGTATCGATACTACTAACTTTGGATGTTCTGTTTTGACCTAGATAAGGCTCGTAAGAGATAAAAATGATCTGTAATAGTAAAAATAAGCTCGTGAGGGACCTGAAAGCTTGAACATACCAAGAAACAATCATGCAAGCGAAATTACAATAGTGGTAACCATTCTAAGCTGTATAGGTCGAGGTATCTTCAGTCGAGTACGTATACAGATAGTGGAGAACGAGGATCATTAAAAGGATGTATAGACTAGCGGTACAATGAGCGAGCCAAATTCAGAAATAATGGAGAGTGTAGGCTTTGAAAATGTCAGTGAACCTAAGAGGTGTAATATGTCCTTTCAATCCAAGGGGTATTGAGAGGAAGTTCAATAAGAGTGATCAGTGTATCACTACTCAGTGGAGAACCCGAGTCAAGTACTAGGCTAGCAGATAGTATAGTTAGTGAACAACAATCTCAGAAAACATCGTAAAACCTCGAGATCGCGTAGAGACTTCACTAGAGATAAAAAATAAGTTAATTACATGTTAGTAACGAGTGACCAGAGTGAAGCAGTGTATTAAAAAACAGTAGTATCAGACCATTAAGCCTTCATGTAACATTCTAGATAAAGAATGAACGAGATAAGATTTAGAAAGAGGACGACCTCACCTTAGTGAGTCCAGTTTTGTTAGGGTATACCCATGTTACCGTAGTTGTAATAGTGGGGCACTGTAAGTGATGAGGCACTTTAGGAGCTAGTGAGGGTGCGTGGTCCAAACACTCATGATGAGTCAATTAGCAATGTAGTATCATGTAGCCTCTAGGCCTTAGGTATGTATGTAAAGTCACATCAGCCCATTTCAGATAGTTATTATCGTCTAGTGGTGTAGAATATCCAATAAAACCTGAAGCAAGTGCGCGAGGCACTTCTATGGCATGTGCCGAAACCTTAACACTCGCGAATGGTAGGTTTATAGGTGTGATGTCCTTACCCGGATAAACTACATCAAGTACGCAAGGCACTTTAACGTATAATTTGGGCGTGAGGACTAAAACTCATGAGGGGTGGGTTAATCGAATGTGATAACTGTAGGTTCTAGTGTCTGATAGCTTTGTGAGGCTAGATACATGTCAACATTGCATATAGATACTACACAGCAGAGTTAGAGCTACATTTGGATAATGCCAAGTCGAGTTAGAGTTGCAATTAGATAATGTCAAGCAGTTACAGTCAGTCTGAGTAGAGACCCGATAAAGGTGACTCATGGCGAGGCCCTTGTCTGAGGACTAAGGGAAGTATGTGTCTCGTACAGTATAAACACTAGGATAAACAATATCAATACTGGATGAATTTTAGCTAAATAATTATTTTAGGGTTTGAGCATCAATATTGGGATGAACAATATCAATACGGAATCAATTATTTCTAAAATTAGGTATTTCAAGCTGAAAATATCGATATTGCCCCTATAGTATCGATACTCAAGGTACAATATCGATACTGGGCCTCAATTTTAGAAACATAATTCATTTTTGGTATCGATACTCACAGGGGTATCGATACTTAACCCTAGGGTATCTATACTACAAGTAGAGTATCGATACTACTAACTTTGGATGGTCTGTTTTGACCTAGATAAGGCTCGCATGAGGTAAAAATGATCTATAATAGTAAAAATAAGCTCGTGGGGGACCTGAAAGCTTGAACATACCTAGAAATAATTATGGAAGCGAAATTACAATAGAGGTAACCATTCTAAGCTATATAGCTCGAGGTATCTTCAGTCGAGCACGTATACGGATAGTAGAAAACGAGGATCATTAAAAGGATGTATAGACTAGCGGTACAATGAGCGAGTCAAATTCAGAAATAATGGAGAGTGTAGGCTTTGATAATGTCAGTGAACCTAAGAGGTGTAATATGTCTTTTCAATCCAATGGGTATTGAGAGGAAGTTCAATAAGAGCGATTAGAGTGCCACTACTCAGAGAATAACCCGAGTCAAGTACTAGGCTAACAGATAGTACAGTTAGTGAACAAAAATCTCAGAAAACAATAGAAAGAGGCGACCTCGCCTTAGTGAGCCCAGTTTTATTAGGGTATACCCAGGTTACCTTAGTTGTAATAGTGGGGCACTATAAGTGCATGAGGCACTTTAGGAGCTAGTGATGTAGAATATCCGATAAAACCTAAAGCAAGTGCGTGAGGCACTTCTGTGGCATGTGCCGAAACCTTAACACTCGCGAAGGGTAGGTTTGTAGGTGTGATGTCCTTACCCGGATAAACCACAGCAAGAACGCAAGGCACTTCAATGGCTAATTTGGGTACGAGGCCTAAAAATCATGAGGGGTGGGTTAGTCGAATGTGATATCCATAGTTGCTAGTGTCTGATGGCTTTGTGAGGCCAAATACAAGTCAACATTGCATATAGTTACTACACAGTAGAGTTAGAGTTGCATTTGGATAATGACAAGTCGAGTTAGAGTTTCAATTAGATAATGTAAAGCAGTTACAGTCAGTTTGAGTAGAGACCCGATAAAGGTGACTCATGGCGAGGCCCTTATCTGAGGACTAAGGGAAGTGTGTGTCTCCTACTATATAAACACTAGGATAAACAATATCGATATTGGATGAATTGGGGCTAAATAACTATTTTAGGGTTTAAGCATCAATATTGGGATAAATTGTATCGATACTGAATGAATTATTTCTAAAATTAGGTATTTTAAGCTAAAAATATCGATATTGCCCCTACAATATAGACACTCAAGGTGGCAGTATCGATATTGGGCCTCAATTTTATAAACATAATTTATTTTTGGTACCGATACTCACAGGGGTATCGATACTTGACCCTAGGGTATCGATACTACAAGTAGAGTATCGATAATACTAACTTTGGATGGTCAATTTTGACCCAGATAAGGCTCATAAGAGATAAAAATGATCTGTAATAGTAAAAATGAGCTCGTGAGGGACCTGAAAGCTTGAACATGCCTAGAAAAAATCATGAAAGCGAAATTAAAATAGAGGTAACCATTCTAAGTTGTATAGCTCGAGGTATCTTCAGCTGAGCGCGTATACGGAGAGTGGAGTTGGAGGATCATTAAAAGGATGTATAGACTAGCGGTACAATGAGCGAGTCAAATTCAGAAATAATGGAGAGTGTAGGCTTTGAGAATGTCAGTGAACCTAAGAGGTATAATATGTCCTTTCAATCTAAGGGGTATTGGGAGAAAGTTCAATAAGAATGATCAGAGTGTTACTACTCAAAGGAGAACCCGAGACAAGTGCTAGGCTAACAGATAGTACAGTTAGTGAACAACAATATTAGAAAACATTGTAAAACCTTTAGATCACGTAGAGACTTCACTAGAGACAAAAAAAGAAGTTAATTACATGTTAGTAATGAGCGACCAAAGTGAATCAGTGTAGAAAAAAATAGTAGTATCAGACCATTAACCCTTCATGTAACATTGTAGATAAAGAACAAACGAGATAACATTTAGAAAGAGGACGACCTCACCTTAGTGAGTCCAGTTTTGTTAGGGTATACCCATGTTACCTTAGTTGTTATAGTGGGGCACTGTAAGTGCATAAGGCACTTTAGGAGCTAGTGAGGGTGTGTGGTCTAAAAACTCATGAAGATTCAGTTAGCAATGTAGTGTCATGTAGCCTCTAGGCCTTAGGTATGCATGTATAGTCACATTAGCCCAGTTCAGGCAGTGATGATCTTCTAGTGGTATAGAATATCTGATAAAACCTGAAGCAAGTGCGTGAGGCACTTTTGTGGTAAGTGCCAAAGCCTTAACACTCACGAAGGGTAGGTTGACAGGTGTGATGTCCTTACCCCGGATAAACCACAGTAAGAACGCAAGGCACTTCAATGGCTAATTTGGGTACGAGGCCTAAAACTCATGAGGGATGGGTTAGTCGAATGTGATATCCATAGTTGCTAGTGTCTGATGGCTTTGTGAGGCCAAATACAAGTCAACATTGCATATAGTTACTACACAGTAGAGTTAGAGTTGCATTTGGATAATGTCAAGACGAGTTAGAGTTTTAATTAGATAATGTAAAGCAGTTACAGTCAGTCTGAGTAGAGATCCGATAAAGGTGACTCATGGCGAGGCCCTTGTCTGAGGACTAAGGGAGGTGTGTGTCTCCTACAGTATCAACACTGGGATAAACAGTATAGATACTGGATGAATTGGGGCTATATAACTATTTTAGGGTTTGAGCATTGATATTGGGATAAACAATATTGATATTGGATGAATTGGGGCTAAAATTAGGGATTTTAGGTTGGGAGTATCAATACTGCCAAGTGGAGTATTGATACTTCCCCTAAAGTGTCGATACTTAAGGTGGCAGTTTTGATACTGGGCCTTAGTTTTAGAAACATAATTCATTTTTGGTACCGATACTCACAGGGGTATCGATACTTGACCCTAGGGTATCGATACTACAAGTAGAGTATCAATACTTCTCACTTTGGATGGTCAGTTTTGACAAGGATGAGGCCCGTAAGAGCTAAGAATGATCTTTAATAGTAAGAATAAGTTCCTGAGAGACCTGAAGGCCTCAATATACATAGAAATAATCGTGGAAGCGAGATTACAATTGAGGAAACCATTATAAGATGTATACATCAAGGTAACTTCAGTCGAGCACATATACGGATGGTGGAGGATAGGGATCGTTACAAGGATGTATCGACCAACGGTACAACGAACGAGTTAGATTCAGAAATAGTGGAAAGTAACGGCTTTGAGAATGTTAGTGAACCTAAGAGGTGTAAACCATCATTTCAATTTAAGGGGTATTGAGAGGAAGTTCAATAAGAGCTATCAAAGTGTCACTACTTAGAGTTGTACCCGAGTCAGGTGCCGAGTTAACAGATAGTACAATCAGTGAAAGTAATCTCAGAAATCATCGTAAAACCCCAATATCGCATATAGACTTCGTTTAAGGTAACGAGCGACCAGAGTGGAACAGTGTAGTAAATAATAGCAGCATCAGGCCATTAAGCCTTCGTGTAACATTCTAGATAGAGAACGAATGAGACAACATTTAGAGAGAGGATTACCTCACCTTAGTGAGTCCAGTTATGCTAGGGTATACCCAAGTTACCTTAATTGCCCTAGTGGGTCATTGTAAGTGCGTGAGGCATTTTAGGAGGTAGTGAGGGCGCGAGGCCTGAACACTCATGACGAGTCAATTAGCGATGTCAGTGTCATATGGCTTCTAGGCTTTAAGTATGAATGTATAGTCACATCAGCCCAGTTCAAGTAATGAAGATCGTATAGTGGTATAGGATATTCAAGAACATCTGAAGCAAGTACGCGAGGCATTTCTATGGCTGACTATGTGTCGAAGCATTAATACTTGCGAGGGGTGGACTTGCGAGGGGTGGGTTGGCAGGTAAAATGTTCATACCCAAATACACCACAGCAAGAGCGCGAGGCACTTTGACAGCTAATTTGGGAGTAAGGCCTAACACTCACGATGGGTGGGTTAGTCGGATGTGATATCCGCAGTTGCTAGTGTTTGATGTCTTTGTGAGACCGGGTACTAGTCAGCATTGCATATAAATAGTACACAGTCAAGTCAGAGTCACATTTGGATAATGCCAAGTCGAGTTAGAGTTACAATTAGATAATGAAAAATAGTTGTAGTCAGTCTAAGCAGAGACCCAATAAACGTGACTCATGGCGAGGCCCTTATCCGAGGACTAAAGGAAGCATGAATCTCCTACATTAGTAGTAGAGCAGTAAAGTCTTAAGTAGGTAGCACTTGATCAAGATCACGAATGTGCCTACTGATTAGTATCATATCTTTAACATGCTTATGTTTATGAAACTCTTATGCTACTCTAGATTAGCGATTATATTGTTAGGCTTTTTAAGTGCAACCTTCGAATGTTTTTATGGTATGTCAGTATCTTGGGCAGTTGTGGTGTATCATCACAGTAGGAATTCCAATATCTCCTTCAGAGTATTGTACTGTAGCTTTAGTGGGAATGTGTATTTAGAGAACCTTACTTATATATTTATTTTATCAAATAATAAGATGTATTATTTTGATTTTAAATTATGTTTCATGTGGCTTTGGTTTGCAAAATGTTTTAATAACTACTTTATATGTTGTATGATACCATTGAGTGTGTTTTAAAAGAAAATGAGAAAGTTTTGGAAATCGGGGGTTACCTTGGTAGCCTAATGTGGTACTTTAGGCCCAATCGAGTTTAGGGTGTTACATTTAATGGTATCATAGCATCAGGTTAAGTCGGTCCTAGGACCCAGTGATCAGTTTTAGTAAGGTGTTAGTGAATACATGCCCCTAGGTAATGAAAGTACTTATATAAGTCTGGAATCTTGATAGTGCATCATTCCTTAATCTTTGTTGTAGAGTTTTTACGATGATAGTTTCGAGTGTGGTTTGAAGAGGCAGTTCTCTCAGCTAGTTCAAGAAGATTATTCAGTGTATGAGCATGAGAGAGAATTTCTTCGGTTGAGTTATTACGCTCCAAAGTTGGTTGTGACTGAATCCTTGAGGTGTAAGAGGTTTCTTAATGGACTTCGTCACTAGATCCTTGAACAGTTGGCGGCAGACCTGCCTATAGTATTTTTAGAGTTAGCACGATAAGCTAAGATCATACAGAGAATACAAAGTATGAGGGAGACTTTATTGGATGAGTCCAGTGCCTCAAGTTTGAGGACTAGGGAACTAGTAGATATGTCACAATCAATCATAAAGAGGACCAGAGTTATACATGAGCGGAGAAGAGTGATGCCAACTTTATCACTCTAGTTAGGTCAAAGGTTAGATATAGGGTCTCGTACGAGACCACCAGTTTCACTATCTACGGTGAGCTTTGGAGACGTTGATAGAGTTTTAAGGTATATAGAGTGCGAGCATTATGGAAAAAATCATTTAAGAATGTGCTACAAACTTTCTAGGAAGTGTTATAGATGTGGATCCTTAGCACATCTAGCGAGAGATTATCCTAGGCTGGATGGTGATGTTTCAGCTCGGCCAAGGGGAGTGATCCCAGTAGCTCATCATAGTAGAGAGCCTTGGAGAGTTGTTAGTTTGATACCCAGATAGGAGAACAGAGGAGCATATCGACCTGTTTTCGATTCGAAAGTGTGTGATTCCACTTGTCAAATCATAAAGATGTAAGTTCAGGATGTTGACGTCATAGATAAGTTGTCAGATATGTTTTTAGCTATCTCGTTTTTATGTGGATTTAGTAGGCGTAAGAGCATGTATTCTTAGGTGGTGTCAAGTGAGCTAAGTAGGAAAAGTTTTTGTGTAGGGAACTGGATTGTGAGGATCCAAGTGTTTAGTTGGTGGACCTTAATGGAATAAACCAAAGTGATCTCATATATTTTTCGAGGACTTTAGTCAGATTTAGTAGACGACCTAAGGGAAGTTGTTAGTACAAGTGTTGTGTGACCTCAGGAATTGTGGGTCTACAGTTGTGATAATGAATGGTTATCCCTTGCTGAGTTGAGAGTCAACTCTAAGAAAATGTCAAGCCATAAAATCTTCTACCTTTGTGTGTGTTACTAGGGGAATATCAGTATGGGCTTTCAAATTAGATATGAGACTAAAAGGACTTTTCGCATCGATAATTGAGAGGGTTCGTAGGATCCACCCATAGCGAGTTAGTAATCCTAAGTTCAGTGTTTGAGATAAGGATCTCCACGAGAGCATTAAGAGTACCCCAGTTACCTAGCTAGAAATATCAAGATGTATCTCAGTTAGTGCTAAGGCACTTCAGTTACTAACTGGGCGTTGATGCCCCATGTACTCTCGAGGAGTAAGTTAGCAAAGTGTATGTTCTGATGCAGTAGTTCCGGAATTTCACCCTAATTAAAAAGGATAATATAATTAAGATATTGATCAGCAAGTGTATCAACTAAGGAAGCCAAGCCTCATTAGTGGTGTCTTCGTGTTGGTATATGAGCACGAGCTATATACAACACATAGCAGTATGCAGCATTGTGCAACACCATATATTTTAGTATTTTAGAATAAAAGAGATCGAGTGCGTTAAGGTCGTTCAACTAGCGTTAGTCATCATCAGATAGTTCTATGGTGGAAAGAGATAGTAAGCGTAAGACGTAGAGTCTCATAATCAATAACTCAGAGTGCAGTCACGTTATATCTTTGTTTTGTGAGGCATGCTCTCTAAGAGAGCCAGATGTTGTTAGTTTTGCTCGATAAGTAGCTGATTTCCAGTTGTGATCAGTATAGACGCTCAATCAGTTGAGCAAAGAAAATGTAAGTTGTAGGGTAATGAGAAAGTAGTCTAATAGTGTGGAGGAGTATTGAATGACCTATGGATGTGTCATAGTTGAGACCAAATAAATTTCGAGGATGAAATTTCTTTTAAGGAGGGGAAAGTTGTAACATGCAAAATTTTGGGCTAGTAGTTTTGGGTTTACCTGAGAGGTAAGTGTACCCTATGAATTTCATAATTTAAGGTTGTTGGGCTTAATTGGGTTAGGATCTGGCCTCAATTAGTTATTAAAAGGAGATTTTTAATTAGTAGAAAAATGAGGAATGACCAAAAGCGTTATTTCCCCATTTTCAAAAGATGAGCCTTTATATTCTTTCATTTTCTTTACTTTCTCATTTTCCTTCTTCTTCTTCCTCTTCAAAAGGCCAAGCTAAAGGTAAGATCTTGAGCCCCTTCTATGCTTCATTTTCGTTCATAATTCCTCCAACAACGTTGTTTAAGAGAATCAAGCCTTGGGTTTTTATAGTTAAAGAGAAAAGTGGGAGTTTTCACCAAAATCATCAAGGAAAGTAGTTTGGTTAAGCAATGGGCTTCATTTTGGGCTTTTAACTCCAAGGTATTGTATTTCTAATCCTTTGGAGTGCTAAGATTTTCATAATTATAAAGATTTGCAAGATTTGAGTATTTAATTATTTTAGGGTTTATATTTGGTATCATGATCAAATCATGATTTAGAGGTTAAAAAGATGTTGTTATGCTACTTTAAGACCCTAGTTAACTCCCTAAATCTTTAGCACTTGATTGGGAACTAAACTATTACCCTTAGGATATTTTTTGGGTGATTTCTCGGGCCAAAATAACTATTTCAGGGTTTAAGTATCGATATTGGGATAAACAATATCAATATTGGATGAATTGGGGCTAAAATTAGGGATTTCAAGATGGGAGTATCGATATGCAGTATTAATACACAAGATGGTAGTATCAATATTGGGCCTCAATTTCAGAAACAAAATTCATTTTTGGTACCGATACTCATAAGGGTATCGATACTTGACCCTAGGGTATTGATACTACAAGTAGAGTATCAATACTACTCTCTTTGGATGGTCAGTTTTGACCCGAATAAGGCCCGTAATAGTAAGAATAAGTCCATAAGGGACCTGAAGGTCTAAAAATACATATAAACAATCGTAGAAGTGGTATCACAACATAGGTAACCATTCTAAGCAGTATACGCCAAAGTATCTTTAGTCGAGCACGTATATGAATGGTGGAGAATGAGGATCGTTACAATGATGTATCGACCAACGGTACAATGAGTGAGTCAGATTCAGAAATAGTGGAGAGCATGGGCTTCGAGAATGTCAGTGAACCTAAGAGGTGTAAGTCGTCCTTTTAATCCAATGGGTATTGAGACGAAGTTCAATAAGAGCGATTAGAGTGTCACTACTCAGAGTTAAACCCGATATCGTATAGAGATTTGGCTAGAAGTAGATAATAAGTAAATTACACTTTAGTAACGAGCGACCAGAGTGGAACATCATAGTAAATAAAAATAGTATCATGCCATTATGCATTCGTGTAACATTCTAGATAGAGAAAGAACGAGATAGCATTTAGAGAGAGGATGACCTTACCTTAGTGAGTCCAGTTATGCTAGGTTATACATAGGTTACCTTAGTAGCCCTGGTGGGGTATTGTAAGTGCGTGAGGCATTTCAGGTGCTAGTGAGAGTGCGAGGCCTGAACACTCACAAAGAGTCAATTAGCGATGTAAGTGTCATGTGGCCTCTAGGCCTTAGGTATACATGTATAGTCTCATCAGCCCAATTCAAGTAGTGAATATCTTTTAATGGTATAAGATATTTGAGAACACATGAAGCAAGTACGCGAGGCACTTCTGTGGCTGACTATGTGCCAAAGCCTTAACACTCGTGAGGGGTGGGTTGGCAGGTGTAATGTCTTTACTCAGATACGCCATAATAAGTGTGTGAGGCACTTTAACGGCTAATTTGGGCACGAGGCCTAACACTCGCTAGGGGTGGGTTAGTCGGACGTGATATCAGTAGTTGCTAGTGTCTAATGGCTTTGTGAGACCAGATAATAATCAACATTGCATATAGTAGTACACAACAAAGTCATAATCGCATTTTGATAATGTCAAGTTGAGTTAGAGTTACAATTAGATAATGCAAAGTAGTTACAGTCTGTCTGAGTAGAGACCCGATAAAGGTGACTTATGGTGAGGCCCTTATCCGAGGACTAAGGGAAGCGTAAGTCTCATGCATCAGTAGTAGAACAGTAAAGTCTTAAATTGGTAGCACTTGATCAAGATCACGAATGTGCCTACTTCTTAGTATCATATCTTTAGCACACTTATGTTTATGAAATTCTTATGATGCTCTAGATTAGCGATTATGCTCTTAGACTTTGTAAGCTCAGCCTTCGGATGTTTTTCGTGGTAGGTCAGTAGCTTAGATAGTTTGTGGTGTATCATTGCAGCAAGACTTCCAACATCTCCTTCAGAGTAAAGTATTGTAGCTTTAGTGGGCATGTGTATTCAGATAACCTTACTTATGTATTTATTTTATCAAACAATGGGATGTATTATTTTGATTTTAAATTATGTGTCATGGAGCTCTGGTTTTAAAATGTTTTAATAACTGCTTTATATGTTATATGATACCATTGAGTGTGTTTTAAAAGAAAACGAAAAGGTTTTGGAAATCAAGGGTTGCCTCAGTAGCCTAATATGGCTCTTTAGGCTTAATAGGGTTTAGGGTATTACAAAAAAGATTATTATAAACCAAAAGAAGTACATTATGGATTTACTCTCTGAAACCAGAATAATTGGTTGCAAGCCTTCGAAAACTCTCATGGAAACAAATTTGAAGTTAAGAAAATATAGGAATCCAGTAAATAAATTTACTCTCCGAAACCAAAATGACTGGTTGCAAGCCTTCGAAAACTCCCATGGAAGCAAATTTGAAGTTAAGAAAATATAGGAATCCAATAAATAAGGAACAATATCAAAGGTTAGTAGGTAAACTCATCTATTTGTCACTTACTAAGCCAGACATAGCATTCTCTGTTAGCATTGTGAATTAATACATGAATGATCCTAGAGAAAAACATTTGGAGATGGTATATCGAATTTTGAGGTATTTAAAGATCACACCAGGACATGGGTTAATTTGCATAATACATGAAGATAGAACAATCAAGATTTTCTCAGATTCAGGATGGGCTGGAGAATTAACAGATAGAAGATCAACTATGGGAAAATGTTCGTTTGTGTGGGGAAACTTAATGACTTGGAGTAGCAAGAAACAAGTTATAGTTTGCAGAAGTTGTGCTGAAGTAGAATATTAAGCAATAGCACTCGAAACTTATGAAGGTGTTTGGTTACAAAAACTTCTAACTGGGTTGGAGGTTTGTGATAGAACCGACTTTGAGCTTCATAGTGACAGTAAGTCAGCCATAAGTATTGCTAAGAATTCAGTACAACATGACAGAACTAAACATGTGAAGATCGACATACACTTCATTGTTGAGAATGCGAATGGTGGAACAGTAAAACTAAACTATGTCTTTTCAAAAGATCAACTAGTCGATGTCTTGACTAAGACACCTCCGAGGATCAATTTCGACGAGATCACATCCAAGTTGGGTCTTTATAATATATAATCCCAAGCTTGAGGGGGAATGCGAGTTATATTATGTACAGGAGTTTTAGTTTTATTAGAATTTTATTCATTTTAATTCTAGTTTTTATTACAGATAGAGATAACTTTTAACTAAGCTAAAACTCTTACCTTAGCTAGGACTCTTAGTAATATCTTGTATAAAAGCTCTGTTGTAACTATTGATTGAGTTATGAAATTAAAAATAATTTATATTTTAAGTAAATTATCGTTCAACAATAATAATAATATTTTTTTCCTTAAAATTTATACATTCTATTAATTGTCTAGTTCGAAAACTAATCAATAAATGTTAGTTTTAGTGGGCAATGCCCACTTTTAAGAATACACCAATCCGAATGAAATTACTTCTAAAACTATGACTACAAAATATAATAATTGTATAATTTTTATTTTTCATATTTATTCACTTATTATTTATTATTTATGTCAGTCAATATAAACATTTTCGTTTTACATCAGTTTTGTTTATTGAAAAAGAAGATGAGAATGATGTTATGATAAGGTAGGTGATGGGCAATGACACAGGTTGTAAGCTGGAGAAAAAGGAAATTTGCAGTTAATTCTAAAGGTAAGGAAGTAATTGCTTTTGACAATAATAATAAAAGAGAATGACGATATATAACGGTGTTATCCAAAGAAACAGAATAATAAGAGTGTATGAGAAAAAGTTGTTGCTTTTTTTTTTTGCGTAATTTTTTAGGATTTTAGATATATTTGAATCTTGGTAGAGAAAGAATTGAGAAAATATTAATCATAATATATTTTAATTTGATTTATTAATATTTATGTTGATGAGAACAAGATAATTATGTTGGCTATAGGTGATTCAATTCTTTATAGATTCATCATTCTAATTATACTAATTATTTAGAAACTACAGGAGGGTTAGCTTATCTTCCTCTCTAGCGTAAAATACAGGAACCATATACACCTCTTTACGTGATAAACCCCTAGACTTTAACAAGCAGCTTTGTGACCCAAGATACAAAAACACCAATTGCATCTAAGAATAATGAAAAGCATGAGCCTAGCATGATTAGCTCAGCCAAAATAAGGGTAAAATTATAAATTACACCCAAAAAAAAGAACTTGGAAAATTTATTTTGGACGGTATAAATGAAATCTGTGGATGGGCCAAGTCAACCAAGAGCTATGTACAGATGAATTTCACCTTCTTGAAGTTTACCGGAATAAGAAACCAAACATAAACCTAATTGTTTTACTCTTTTCCTCCGATTAAGTTCAGAGAGGTTTTTAATGAGACACATAACTTAAGTTTTAGGATTGTTTTTTTAATCCTTAATATATAAAATCATATTACCGAGAAAGAAAAAAAAACAATGGTAGGTTGTGGCCAACTCTCCAAAATAGATTACACTAATACACGAATCATTGATGTTCCTAGAGGTCACGGATTCGAGTACTAGCGGCTTCAGAAGGGTGATATAGCGTTCATTGTCAAATGGTTGAGAGTATTTAGAACATATATTACTTTATAATCACCTTAGCTTTATAAAAAAAATTACACTACTACACTGTTTCTAGAAATTTGCAGACTGAGACTACTCATCACATTATTGGCTTTTTTCTCATTGTCAAGACTTTAGCGGTTGTCCTTCAAGTGTAAGCATATATGCGTGTTGTTGATGAACCAGAAAGATTTTGATTATTAATTATCAAATCATATAAATTAAGAAGATAATGGGTTCCTAGTCCTACTTCCATTAGTCGTTGTCTGTATATCAAAAGCTTTTACTTAAAATTCAACATCAACGTAAGATTTTTCTTTTATCTAGAAGTCAATTCAGGGTTGGTAGAAGCTTTAGTCTTCTTTAACTAATAGAATAATTACATTTCTAGTTTCTTCCACAATTCATTGGTCCAATACTTCAATTAAAGCCTAATAAAAAAAACATTTTTCCAACTTGAAGACTTGAAGTGGACTTTGATTTTTCCAAATTTCAGAGTTGCATAATCGAGCAGGAATAAACACTGATAAATTGAGCTTTGGTTAAACAGGTTCATGATAATTCCCATAGGATGACTTTAAGGCTGATGAAGCTGTTGCTGTCTTCTTCGACATGTTTGCTCTTCTTCTTGGTTGTTTCCTTTTGGTGCAGCCAATCCATTAATGCCCAGAAAGCTGCCACAGATCCTTCCGAAGGTACTCTACATCTCTCTGTATTTTTGTGTGTATATATTTATGAAGCAATGAACCGTTGAATTCACCAATTGTTTTATGAATGGGGAACACAGTAAGGGCATTGAACTCGATCTTCCAACAATGGGATACACAAGCAGCGGATACATGGAACATCAGTGGAGAGCCATGTAGTGGATTTGCTCTCAGCCAAAGTGATTCTGTGTTCGAGGATCCTTCCAATAACCCTGCTATCAGATGTGATTGTTCTTTCAGAAATAACACTCTTTGCCACATTACAAGCCTGTATGCTTCTTGCTCTAAGTCTAATAATAATGAACGTACCATTTTGTACTAATATTTTGGCTCTATCAGGAGGGTATATGCTTTAGATAAACGAGGGGTGATACCAGAGGAGCTGTTGGATTTGCCTTACCTGACATTCTTGTAAGATTTTAGAATATTTTGCAAATGAATGCTGATTTTATATTGGTTACAGTATGTGTTTTGGGTAGGGAAAATGATTGGTTTTACAATAGCTGATCATAATCATTTATACTGTTTGGTGATGCAGGAAGCTCGATCGAAATTTCTTCTCTGGTCGTTTGCCGGCATTTGTTGGAAAGTTGTCTAGATTAGGGTTGCTGTGAGTACTGAAAGATAATCTGATAAAACCATTTAGTTCTTGGTGGACGCAGTTTGTTTGTTTGTTTTCATGCCATAAGAACAAGTTTTGAAATAACAGAAACAAAGAAATGTACAGGCCTAAGTAGTTTCCTTTATGAAGCTCTCAATAACATGTAATTGGTAACCCAACAGCATTACGATGTGTTACTCGGAGTCGAGCGCGAGTGTCAGATACAAATATTTGTGTGACACTGTCCCTACCATACAAGTATATGATAGACAAGGGTTTTACTTTGTGTAGGTCAATTTCCCACAACGATTTATCTGGACCTATTCCAAAGGAGCTTGGAAACCTTAAGGAGCTGTATTATCTGTAAGAATCAAAAACTCTCAATGAATCTTTGTATTGAAATGATGGATATAACCGGGCTTATGAAAAAAAAAACCGGGTTCTTTTCGAAAGTTTCTTCAAGGATTAACGTGATGCAGGAACTTCGGTGTTAATAATTTCTCCGGGACACTCCCTCCAGAACTTGGTAATCTAGTCAAGCTTGGAGAATTGTAAGTTCCAACTTTCTTTAGTTCTTTGTAGCAGGATGTGCATGCTTGTGTTTACAGGTTACCCTTTGAATTTGGTAGGAACATGAACAGTTGTGGATTGGGTGGCAAGATTCCCTCAACATTTGCTAACCTTGTAGAACTGAGAACTGTGTAAGAAAACTCCTGCAAACGGCATGAATTACATTAAGTCCTTATCTTAGTAAGCTCTGTTGAATATCAGGTGGGCATCTGACAATGCATTCACAAGCAAAATACCAGACTTTGTTGGCAATAACTGGACAAAGCTTACTTCATTGTAATTCATCAAAATATCTCGGTTCATCTTCGTATAAATCCTCTCTGAATCAGACATCAAGAAGGATAACTTGACTAGTCGGTCAAATATTTTTATACAGGAGATTTCAAGGGAACTCTTTCAGAGGACCGATTCCACCGAGTTTTGCGAATTTAACCTCGCTGAATTCTTTGTAAGTAGAGATAACATATTCATACGTGATACATGTATGCAAATATGTACCTTGTTTTTTGATGCTTGCACATCTTGTAGGCGAATTAGTGATATATACAATGGAAGTTCTTCTCTTGATTTTGTCAGAAATCTAAAGAACTTGACTGACTTGTGAGTTAATCGGACTCTTCACTTGTATTCATCTACGT
The DNA here is from genome assembly GCF_006381635.1 of Hibiscus syriacus. Classification (NCBI taxonomy): domain Eukaryota; kingdom Viridiplantae; phylum Streptophyta; class Magnoliopsida; order Malvales; family Malvaceae; genus Hibiscus; species Hibiscus syriacus. The sequence goes on along the minus strand of NW_024062539.1, from coordinate 1,320,647 downwards.
TCATTGATTTGGGAAAACAATTATGACATTTATGGATTAACAATTGCTTTTCCCTTCCGCAGGGTTCTAAGAAATGTCTTGCTCACAGGTTTTTTGCCGTCTTATATCATAGAACTGCAGTCTTTACAAAAGCTGTAAGTTTTTTATTTTAAAATCATCTGCTTCAATAATTTTATGATATTCACTGCCTGTGTTTTCATTTTCTTTCTGTTCCAGGGACTTGAGCTTCAACAACTTAGTAGGCTCCATTCCAAGTAATATGATTACAATGGGTTCTCTCGAGCACTTGTAAGCTTCAAACAAACAAACAATAAATAATAAAACTATCCCCTTCAATGATTTTTTCCCTTTTTTTTTTTTTGTACTTGACATTATTTCTCTCTTGAATACTATTGAAATGGCCAGGTTTCTTGGAAATAACAGTCTGTCAGGTGCCATTCCCAGTCAAAAGAGTGAAGCTCTTCAGACTATGTAAGTCATTCTATCAGTCCAACTTGTTTAATATTACATTCCTTCAAGTTCCATATTCACTTTCAGCTAATATCCTTTTACGTGCAGAGATTTATCATACAATTTACTGTCAGGAAATTTGCCTTCTTGGGTGAACTCGGGCTTACAACTGTATGTTTTCTAAACCAGGATACTTCATTTACTTGCATTTGCTTTCGGATTTCAACACTGCTTCTTAATTTATGGCTTTTTTGGTCCTCGAATGGAGCTTCTTCATTGTTGAATCAATTGCAAATGAATACCAATAAGAACTTGTTTCATGGCATTTTATGTAGGAACCTAGTGGGCAACAACTTCTCACTTAACAGCTTGAACATTTGGTGAGTTATGGTCTAGGAAACCAAAAGCTTGCTATTATCTCTTCCAGGAAATGCATTCTTTTAATGATCCTAATCCAGAAATTGTTTCACGATTCGGCAGGAATTTACCAGGAATAGAATGCCTTCAAAGAAGCTTCCCCTGCAACAGAGATGCTCCACGATGTACTAACTAAAACTTTGGAACTATAATCTGTTACTGAATTCTTAATTATAAGACTTAAATCATGACTGACTAGTGCTTAATCCTTTGCTAACGTATTTCAATGTCTGCATTGTAAGATGCAAAGTTCTCGATCAAATGTGGAGGTTCACGGATAATTTCTAATGGGATAGAATATGAGGCTGATGACAGACCCCTTGGCGCAGCCACATATGTCGTAAACAGCGCACAGAATTGGGCAGTTAGCAATGTAGGTTTGTTTGCAGATAGACAGAATGAACAGTATGAGGAAAACACCTTAGCCCAAGTGAGAGGTACTAACACTCCGGAGCTGTATCAGAGTTCAAGGCTATCCCCCGGGTCCCTGAGATACTATGGCCTAGGCCTTGAGAATGGGCTCTATACCGTAAACTTGTTCTTTGCAGAAACGGGTTTCCCAGACCGATCATCACAGTCTTGGAAGTCTCTAGCGAGGCGTGTTTTTGACGTTTATATTCTGGTAATAATTCTAAGTAGATATTCAATCCATTCTAAGTTGAATACTTTCTATAGTACCTCATCAACTCTTCATCAGGGAACTCGGCAATTAAGGGATTTTGATATATCGAAGGAGGCAGGCGGTGTTGAGAGAGCAATAACTAAGAATTTCACTGTTAATGTAACTGAGAACCATCTTGAAATTCACCTGTTTTGGGCTGGTAAGGGGACTTACTGTACACCAGAACAAGGTTATTATGGTCCTTCCATTTCAGCTATTAGTGTTGTTCCAAGTAAGGCACATCAACACTTGCATATCTTTATGTGATATATGCTTCATGTTCTTATTACCTGTTTTCTGTTTTTAATACATCTATTTTGTTTCTCAGATTTCATACCAACTGCCATTGGGTCTAAAGAGAAGAACTGGACAAAACTGATTGTTGTTCTTACAGTTTCTGTTGTGGTCTTGGTTTCGACACTTATATGTTCAATTTTTTACGTAAAGAGAAAAAAAGAAGATGACGAGGAAGGTAAGAGCATCGGTTTTATTCGAATCACGGTGATCGGTGATATGAGAGAACTCTTTTATTTTACATTTCATTGTACCAACATACAGCCTACTAATGGCCTTACTTGACTATGCAGTGTTGCATGATATCTGTCCTAGACTAATCACATTTAGTTATTCCGAGTTAAAAGCGGCCACCGAAGACTTCAGTCCTTCGAAGAAGTTAGGAGAAGGTGGTTTCGGAGCTGTCTACAAGGTATAGTATGTTCTACAGTTTTAGGATGCAACAAACATGGTGATTGCCAGACAAAAGGAAAAAAGTTCATTGCTAAGTTAGTTTACCTTATAGGGTACAATTTCAAATGGGACAGTGGTAGCAGTGAAGCAACTTTCAATAGCATCAGACCAGGGAAAGAGTCAATTTATTGCCGAGATCGCCACCATATCAGCCGTGCAACATCGCAATCTTGTCAAACTACACGGATGCTGCTTCGAAGGGAAAAGGCGTCTTCTTGTTTACGAGTTCCTCAAAAACAAAAGCCTTGATCAGGCACTCTTTGGTATGATCAAACTAATATTCTCCTGCATTAACTAATCAACTTTAAAACCATAAAACTTAGGAAGAATGGATTCGAATTATATGATTTATATGCGCAGGACATAGTGGCTTGCATCTTGATTGGCCTACCCGTTATAATATATGCTTAGAAACAGCAAGGGGGTTAGCTTATCTTCACGAGGAGTCTAGGCCAAAGATAATCCACAGAGATGTTAAGGCAGGTAATATTCTGCTTGATGCAGAACTGTGCCCCAAAATATCTGATTTCGGATTGGCAAAGCTGTATGATGACCAGAAAACGCACATAAGCACCCGAGTTGCAGGAACCATGTAAGCCCCTTTTGACTTTAGTTCATATATAGTTCAGGAATCATCTAAAACACATAACCAGATATAGTAATTTTATGTTAAAAGTGGCTACCTTGCGCCGGAATACGCAATGCGTGGGCATCTCACTGAGAAAGCCGATGTTTTTGGCTTTGGCATTGTTGCTTTGGAGATTCTTAGTGGTAGACCAAACTCTGATAAGAGCATGGAGGATGATAAAATATATCTACTCGAATGGGTAAGTATTAGTCAATCCTTATACTCGCTTGCTTTCCATTGGCTTCAAAAGGACATGTAAGTTCATGATGAATGAATATGTTTTCAACAATGTTTCCAGGCATGGGTTCTATATGAAAATAACCAAATCCTGGATCTGATTGATCAAGATTTAATCGAGTTTGATGAAAATGAAGCTCTTCGAGTGGTCAGGGTGGCACTTTTGTGCACTCAGGGATCACCATCGATGCGGCCATCCATGTCCCGCGTAGTGGCTATGCTTGCTGGAGATATCGAATTGAACGGTGTTATAACAAGACCAAGTTATCTTACTGACTGGAGTTTCAAGGATTTAACACGCAGATTTGTGACCCAAAGTGCACCAACATCAACTGCATCTGAGAATAGTGACATCCATGATCAGAACATGATAAGCTCAGGCCAAGGGGCGGCACCGATTCGATCTTGAATAAATGTTGATGAATTCAGTGACACTGTAGAAGGAATGTGAGATTTCTTGAAGATATCTCATTAAGACAGAACTTTGGTATGTTGGACAGTTATAATTTTGCCTAGAAGGAAAGAAATGATAGATGCACGGTGACACCTGGATCTCATATTGGAAGACTCTGAGAACCAGCTATACAGCGACGAGTAGACATTAAGCTTCTATTTGTCATGGAGAAAATCATCTGACTCGGAATAGCAGAGGAATATTGTACTGAAATGTTTTCCATAGTTCAGGCGAGAACAAAGAGGAAAACGGAGACGACCTACCTACCCAACACTAAAAAATACTCCCGTAGCTTCTGTTCTCCGTTAACAATTTTGAATCAATCAGTCTAATATTTCTTTTGGAGTTGGTTTAAAGAATATTAAACTATTTTATCACACTTATCATGGGATAAAATATCGTTTTATGTAAAATAATTTTTTATAATTTATTTGAAGTGTATCGATCAATTGAAAACCGAATTAACCTTTAAAAATTTTGAGGTAGAAGCCGTTGAAATTAAAATTTTGCACAAAAGATTTAAATTGGTTCGATTTTTAAATTAAGTATGTGTTTATTTTCACTGTTCCACATCTTTAAACCTCTTATGTTTGCGCCGCGCAGACATTAAGCTTCGTAGACCGTTTGTTTTTTAGAATACATAAGCTCTTCTAATGTCTGCGCGAGCTCTTCTTGGTGCAGACATGATTTTATGTATTCAAAGGTCTTCAAACCTCTTCAAGAACAATTATAAAATATAGTTATTTACTAAAATAATTTTAAATAATTTAATAAGGTTATTTATTTTAAAATAAATTATTTTAAAATATGGATTGATTTATTTTAAAATAATTTATTTTAAATAATTTATTTGTATAGATTGATTTATTTTAAAATATGGATTGATTTATTTTAAATAATTTATTAGTATGGATTGATTTATTTTAAATTATGGATTGATTTATTTTAAATAATTTATTAGTATGGATTGATTTATTTTAAAATATGGATTGATTTATTTTAAATAATTTATTAGTATGGATTGATTTATTTTAAAATATAGATTGATTTATTTTAAATAATTTATTAGTATAGATTGATTTATTTTAAAATATGGATTGATTTATTTTAAATAATTTATTAGTATGGATTGATTTGTTTTAAATAATTTATTAGTATGGATTGATTTATTTTAAATAATTTATTAGCATGGATTTATTTATTTTAAAATATGGATTGATTTATTTTAAATAATTTATTAGTATGGATTGATTTATTTTAAAATATAGATTGATTTATTTTAAATAATTTATTATTTTAGTTGTATGGATTATTTAAATTTCAGTATTGTAAAGCTAAAATTATTTAAATCTCAATATTGCAAAACTCTTTTAAGTTTAAAAAATCAGTTTATTTATATTTCAGTTTATTTTAGCAGTCTGCAGACGATAAAAAACAAATAGTCTTCTTCTTGCAGACTACAGACTTTTGGTCCATCTCTTCTGCTGCAGATGCCTGCAGATGTGGTCCGCAGACTGCATACCTTTTACCTCTGCGAAAACAAACACCACCTAAGTCTACTAGGGATGGCAAAAAAACCTGAACCCGACAGGGAAAACCGAAAACCGAATTAAACAAGGACGGGGAAAACCCGTTTATGCTAAACGGGGACGGGGACGGGGAAAATCATTTATGTTAAACGGGGACGGGGATGGGTTTGATAATCCCCGCCCTGATTACCCGGCCCGATACCCGACCCGATAAATATTAAAAATAATTATTATATATATATATATATAATATTAATAAATTTAATTTAAATTAAAAAATATATATAATATTTATATATTTAATTTAAATATATATATACTCGACCCGATACTCGTTTAAATAACCGTTTATGCTAAACGGAGATACCCGTTTCCCCGCGGTTTTCCCCAATTACCCGATGGAGATCCCCGTTTAAATCCCCACGGTTTTTTAAGCGGGGACAAGTATGGATTTTTTAAACGGGGACGGGGACGGAGGGACCAATATCCGGCCTGAACCCGGCCCGTTGACATCCATAAAGTCTACATCCACTGCCTTAACATTCACAACAAAGATTTCTCAAATTTACTAAATTTACAAAAGATTTTTCAAATCCACTAAATTTACAAACGAAAACTTATGGATACTTCAAGGTTTATACAAATTTAACAAACAAAAGGAAAAAGTTTCACAACACAAATGGGTTTACACAATTTAAACACTCATTCAAATCACACTTAAGTAAGTTTAACAATGTAGCTCACATCTATTGATGTTAGTATGATTTTACAATTGACTGTCTTATTGTTCTTCATTTGAATTTTGGTCTTTTTATATCTTTTAATATTAATTTAGCCTTTTGGATCCGTTAGGGATTGAATTTTGGTCTTTTTTATATCTTTTAATATTAATCTAGCCTTTTGGATCCGTTAGGGATTGATTAAAGCCGTTTGATTCATTAATTTTAAACATTTAATGCTCACCTGCACATTTAATATCGATACCGAAAAGTTGGTATCAAGACAGACCATCCTAATAGTCAAAATTATATCCGTTAAACCACCAATATCGATATTATTTATGATATTGTTAAACCACCAATATCGATATTGTTTATGTGAATATCAGTACTCTCTAACCTGTATCAATACCAACACTATAATATTAATACCAAAAAAAACTTACTGAAATTTTGGTTTCGATATTGACATATTGGGCTCAAGATGGGAGGAGTTTTGGCTAAAAATCAAATGTTTTGAACTTTGAAACAATACTTATAATTTATGAAATTATTCAACAACACTTAGATTATTTTTCACACTTAAAAAACACTTTAAAATAGTTTACAATAAATTATTTATAAAATCTTAAAATGTAGATTTTAATAACTTAAAATATTTAAAATTATGTTATATCAAAATCAAAAGTTAGTAAAAATTATGTTAAGTTAATTCAACAAAGTGATTATAGATACATTAACTCCACTCCTAATTCCTCAATTATTATAGAAATATACAATTATGTTTGTATAACCAAGTAGCTCTAGGACTGCCTACACAATATTGTTAACCAGCGTAGACACTAACTATGATTATTAATATATTCTCTTTTTTAATAAAAAAAAGGACAATATCTTCCATCCCGAAAACAAGAAATCAGGGGGGGGTACTCCAAATCAGTTTCTCACAAAAAAAAAAGATGGTTGAGGATAATTAAGAGAAAAAGAAGAAAAAAACGATGACTGGTTTGTTGGATCACAGGGTTTGAGCGCCGGATGAAGATGAAGACATCACGGAGAGAACCTCTGTCACAGATGCCATTACACTCAAAGCCGCTTTCAGAACATCCTGAGAACACCCTGGTTTCACTATGGTACGGACCTGAAAGAAAGAAAGAAAAAAACATACGTTATGGATATATGGTGGCTGTATTACCTCAGCAATTCCAGTTGAATGGAAGCAAAATAAAAAACCAGAACCAAAGATTACGAAAATCCATGCAACGGCTGAATCAACAAATCATTCACCTTGTCAAGATACTCCTGTAGTTTCTTGATACGGCCCATGTAATCCTGGTCTTCAACGCATAGCGTTACCACCTTAGCATCAGCCCCTGGTCCATCAAACTGAAGGGGTCCTGGATTCCTGTAGATATCATCCAGCAAAAACCTTGTTGCATTTTGTCTCAGCAGCCTGCAAGCAATTAAAGGGTTTGCCCAAATTAGAATGAGTGATTATAAATACTGCTTCAATTACAATCGTAAACAACACTTACTCGTATGCTTTGCCTTTCAAATCCACAGTAGCTGGATGAATAGCCGGTTTTCCAATTGCCAAAGAATTGGTATTTTGGGACCAGCGCTTCACAGTCATCATTGCCTAAGATTTAACAAATGCAATCAAAGTCGAGCCATATAGTGAGAATATGCAGTGAAAGTAAATGAAATGAGGGTTAATAGCTAACCTAAATCACGCATTATAATAAACAAAACTCAACTGTAATAGGCGCAGCACCACAGCGCCACTTGTTTACTGGATTCTTTAGGTTAGTTATAGTTGCCATGTAACCATTTAAACCAGCTGCAAGTATATGGTAACAGACATGTCCAAGAACCTGTGAAAATTCATCATTATTAATAAAGGTAGAATATTAAAACAGGCAAAGGAAACATAACCGCACTTTAACTTACGTAGGCGTAATCACAGTCAAACTTTGATGGCAAGGATCCACGAGCCTGATAGCCAAAGAAGTGGCAGATAGCATTAAATTTTTTACCCTTGTAAGTACCTGCTTTCTGCACAGAACAACAGAGAAACAAGTAAGTAAAGAATAATAGTCCCAAAACACTAAGATTAATAGTTAAATATACATTCTTTCAAAGGGATACTACTACAGCGTTCTCTTGGGAAAGACTTAAGTTGACAGAAAGGCAGAAAAACTCATTTAATGGTTTTAAAAGTTTAGGGTCAACAAGAAAATATCAAATAGGTAGATAACAGAAGGAGAAAATTTCCCTACCAGGCGCTTATTTATTTCATCCTCTACAAGATGCGCCAGTAGTTTCTCTGTCTCAATCTGGAAAAAGCATAAAAGATATCATCAATTGGAAAGATTTGATGGGGTATTCTCTTAATAAGTAATTATATCTCAAGCTAGTTACCTGTGACAACTGAGCAGAATCATCTGATTCAGGACGGAGGAGAAGCTGTAACATCGAACATGACACTCATTAAGCTCTTTAATTTGTCCACCATGTGCACATATCTTTAATCATTAAGAATTATAGGAAATTAGAAGCAGCACCTGTTTCCTTATAAAAGGTGGTAAAAATTCAAACAAAGCATATGCCCAAGGTGACAGTTGGGAAGAAATAGTGTCAGCAGATACGTTTTGCCTGAGCAAACTGTGAATTTCCTGAAGTAAATATCATCAACACAAGCTAATGTCACATCGAAGCTTCAAATGAAAAACCTCTTTCCTAGAGCGCAAGGATGTGAAGGGAATTAGAGACAAGGCACTATTTAACATTAGTTACCTTCAATAATGCATACACTTCAGGAATGGTCTCTATAAGCCCTTCAGGCAGAAGGATGACCCCATGGTTCTTGTCTGGTTCGAACACACAAGGTCAGGGAGCAACAATGACAACTGAGCTCTTTCTAATATGAAATAAAGCAACTTGCAATATCTTACCTTGCTCAGCCCTAGCTTGAATTGCATCACAAATTTGCTTTGTTATGTCAAAAAGTGTAAGTTTTGATGCAGCCACCTCTTCACCAAGAATTACCTGTCAAAACACGTCAAATGCTTAGTGAAAATAAACATTTTCTGTAGCAGATGTAACTAACAAATATAATTAGTAAGCAAAAACTAACCATATTTGGATGAGACTGGAGGGTGCATTCCAAGGCAACATGTGATGCCTTCCTTCCCATAAGACGGATAAAATAATAATACTAAAAAAGAAAGGAAGCTAGGGTAAGAAAACAGAAAGCTAAAACCACACTCATCTCAGCTCTTACTCGCTTCTTTCATAACTTCAATATACAACATGCCAAAAGAGATTGATGTGACCAATCACCTAGGAGATACTATCTTATGATGGAAAAAACTTACCTTCTCAGCAGAGAGAGCATCAGTGCAGACGTTACTGATAAGTTGGGAATTGACCTGCATGTTATATAAAGAGAATTGCACATCAGATTTACAAGTTTGCATGTATGATCCGTAAGGATTAGGCCATCCCTTTGATACATTATGCTTTACTTTCCGCACAATTAACTTCTAAATTGTTTTTATTTGACCATGAGCCAAATCATCAGCAAATAAATAATTACTGAATCTGTCCGAGTCTTTTCTCCTGAATTTCTTTTACTATTACTACAATAAAAATTCCCAAATGTTTAGGATTGATACCTTGCATATTGTATCAAAACCAACATTAGCTTCAACAAATTGATTCTTAAGGTCTCCATTCAGTGTAACAGGAACACCAACCACCTGGAAACACAATACACGTCAAGATATTGGCGGGAACATCCAATTGGAAATAATAACCAAAACAGTTGTTGGCGTATAGAGATCTAGTAGTAAAAGTTACCTTTGTTGGACATTTGGCTTCACCAAATGTTTCAGCAAGTTGGACAGCATCTGTGTTTGATGTTACACCTACAAGCCAAACATAACTCTTACTTAGTCACTTCCACTCACTTATCATGGCATGTTGTAAACCTTAATTAATTCACCTCCAATAATTACAAGGCCGTCCAACTTCAAATCATTGCAGGCAGTTAACGCAGCCTGAACTTGCTCAGTTGTTCTAATTTGATCTTGAGTCCGTCCCAACAGATCATAACCACCTTATCAATCAAAAAACATATCTAGAATGTTAAATTATAGGACCATATGAAATCAAAGCTGTTTCTTTACAAAGATTGCTTCATTAAAGAACCTACCTTGATTTTTGTAGGTCGAAAGAATATCATCATTGATCTCTAGAGTTTTTTGCGCAAATAAACCTTGAGTGCCACCTGTTAGCCGGAGCGGTAGAAGAATACCCGTCACGTAGAGAATAACAAGCACAAACATACAATTGTATTGCAACGGAATACTAGAAAAATAAAACAAAAATAAGCAAATCCCAACATCTACAACACATAAGCGTGTATCTATTTATGGAAATGTAGATGTGTATGGTGTATTTATAATAATGTATGTGTTATTGAGCTTGTGCATTAATATAAATGTATGGAGTATGTGTATCATGGCATGGACAGTATAACATCATTTGAGCTGAGAGCGTAGCTTACCCAAAAAGCCCAGCAAAGTGCTATTGGGGTTATGAATTTTGAGAGCTTTGTGCAGGCCCCATATGACATTATGCCCACCAGGGGATTGTCTCCCACAAAAGACAAGTCCAACCCTGTCATGCAAGACCTGGTAATTAGACAAATAAAAATATCTGTACAAAACTACAAATAAATATATCCATGCAGCAGCATACGACCATGAATTAATGCCAACAATTCCACGGGAAGGTGAAAGGATGAAGGGTTTAGCAAGTAGAAGCAACTATTGAATTAAAAATGAGCCTAAAACGGAGGGATCATGAGAGTAATATAACACAAGCACCTAATAGCCGGATGCTCAGTTATAATCTGAGGAGCAGGTACTTTGGCAGTCGGCCTAAAGAAGTGAGCCAAAGGCTTGCCAAAAGTGTGTGGAAAAGCACGGGCAATGGTTTGAGCATCGGTTGGGTCTAGAGATGTAGTGGTATCACCAAACTCAACCCTCACAGCAGTTCCCTGAAACATTAAACGAATCCCTCGTTTGTAACAAAAACGATATAGCAAATAACGGCCGGTCAAATATAATCAATCTACATGCAGAAGCAAAAGATTAGCAATAAAAAAAATCAGATCCAACAAAAGCCAAAACAGAAACAGAATTACAAAAAAATGACTAAAAATAGAGGAAAATCAAGGATTAAAGATAACAAAACACGTGATGCAGGTGGAGGAAGGAGAAACCTCGAGGCAAGGAGGGAGCTGTGGCTGATACAGAGATCGGAGTTTCTGGAGATGGGAGAGCTCTCTGGGAATGCCGTAATCGGAGTCCATTTCTGTTGCTTGTTTGATTGATTTAGGGGTAATTGAATCTTAAATCTAAATTCGGTAGAACAGTGGTTGAAGTAGGTTGGGGTGTTTTGATCTTTGGTTGGTGTGGCAGAGTGTTTTTGGTTTTAGGTTCAGTGGGATGGGAAGTGATGCTTTTCCTTTTATTTATACTACATCAAATCCACACTCTTAAGACTGCAGCTGTGGGCGATACAACCAAACCCAACTTATTTATTTTTCATTCCAAATATCCCCCTCTGTTTTCCAATTATTACTCTCTTCCCAGTTACAAATAACAAATATATTAAATTAAAATATAAATTTGGGATAATTAATTTATTTGTTTAATCTTAAAAGTATTGCGATTTACTTAAAGAATTATCTTTTTTTAACTTACTATTTTAAAATTATTTTTAAAAAAAATAAATTATATTTTATTTTTATTTCATTTAATTTGCTATGACGTTGGGTGCTAGGTTTTATTATAAGATATAGATAACAATAGATAAATTAAAATCATCAATTTAATATGTCATATATATATTGTTTTAAAAAATAAATTAATAAATTATATTAATGTCGCAATTAATATTAATGAACATTATACATATTCAACTATCTTATAGAATAATTTCTAAGTAATTTTATTGTTTTAACGTGAGTAATAATATTAATCATGCATATGTATTTCATTTAACCTAATATTTCTAAATTTAAAATACAATTAAACTAAAATTAATGCATTGTTTAAAAGTACCTAACTTTATTTATATAGACTATGAAGAATTGACTTGCATATTTTATTTTAATAAATTCTAAATTTAATCACGATCTTAACTAATATAAAGGAGAATGAGAACTCTAATCTCTAAGGGAAGGAAAGGTAGTGCTCCTAATGAATCTGGAATTCATAATCTAAAGGAATATGATGAAACAAAGACGAACAATTTAATCAATTAATATGGGGAAACAAAAATGAACAGCTTGATCAATCGATTAAATATACACGTTCATATTATTTCTCTTTGTTGATACAACTATAATTGAAATAATAAAAAATTTATTATCAAATCTTCTAATGACATTAATCTCAAAGTTTAATCCTGTAAACAGCCTATACGTTGTTCTCCTTAATGTTTTCCTTTTAAAAGAAGAAGATTGTTCCACCGCTTAAAATAAATAGAAAATAGGCATTTACACATTCAAGAATAGTTAAATTTGAATCAATTAATTAAGATTGAATAAGTTTTTACTATATATATTATCACGATACATCTTATCTTGCATAAATGTTTTTTATAAAAAAAATTAATATTAACTATTAAATCAGTAAATGGTGATTGTTATTAACAGAATGGATTTTTCATAAGAATTTAATTGGGTACACTTTGTTTTATAAGAGTTTAACTTTTTACGAGTGTTTTTACCTTTTATCCAATAATAAATTATCACAATCAAATCATACTTAACTTATCATATAAAATGTCATTTTTTTCATGAAAATATTACCCACTACTTTAAATATTTATTTATTTTTATTTTTACGTAGCAGATAAAATCTATTTAATATTATGCCATTTAGACTCTGAAATATACGATATCTAAAGTAAAAAAGAAAAGAGGTATATTTCTGAAGGAGAACAACATCGCAAAATTAATCAATTAATTGATTAGGCTGGGAATGGGAATGGGAATGGGAATGGGAATGGGAATGGGAATGGGAATATGCCAAAGTATATTCCTTTCACTCAAAAAAAGCAACAAGGACATTCGCGTAAATTTACAGCAGCACACTGGTTCACCTATCATTCAGTGGTACCATAGGGAGGCCCTTTAATCGTGTTTTGTAGAACGAGAGGTAGTTTTACGTAAACAGTTTAGGAGGTATTTTTTTTTAAATAATTCTTAATGGGAGTTATTTTTTTAATAAATGAATTTTTGAGGATTTTTTTACTAAAATTACCGTATAATAAGGTGGGCATATTTCTCTTTATATATGTTGGTTGGTTTCAAGGATATGGCAAATGGTTTTGACTCTATTCTGAGACGGTATATAAATTACATGCTAATTTAATATTGCAAGACGGACCGAATATTCAATAAACTTCCTTCAACTTTATATTTTGTTTTAATATGGCGGATTTATGCTAATTGTAGCTGGTATTTCTCAAATCAGAGGCCGAACATGCTCACTGTGTGTTCAATTAAAATTTATAATTATGGATACATATTTATAATATATATTATTATTGGGTAAACTACACGGGAGACCACCAAACTATGGTCATTAATCAATCTTGCCACCGAACTATTTTTTATCTCAATTCTACCACCAAACTTTTTAATTGATTCAATCAGACCACTCTCCGTTAAAAAAATAACGGAGAGTCCGACGTGGCTGCTCAATAAGCGTATTGTTTCTAGGTTGGACATGCACCACGCCACGTCATGGACATGCACCACTGCACGTCAATTAAAACATAAGAAAATAAATAAATGGCACTCAAAGAGTGAAGGAAGAAGAATAGATAATTTCAAGCATGTATCTCCATCTTCTCCACAACCTTTTGTCTTTGTTTGTCCACCCATCTCTGCCACCTGCTGAGCAGCTCGACGAACAATATCCGTCGCTTGTCCACCCTTCTCCGCCGCATACTGAGCGCTTTGACGAGCGGTTTCCCTTGCTTGTTAACCCTTATCTTTGGTGTACTCGACTGCGGTGTTAAGCGCTTGGGCGGCCGATTCCTTTGCTTTGTTATACCGTTCTTTGGCAGCGCGTAAAGTCTCCATCGAATTCTGTTGAGCTATTCCTCTTAGCTTAGATATTTCTTCTAGAGATAGCTGTTATAGTTTCTCACCACCCTCTTCTTTATCAATGTTCCTCAGTTCGTCGGCCGTTTCCATGCTATTCCTTGTCTATTTATCGCTCTCGCGTTTGCCCATAGACTCCATTGAAGCACCTGCACCTGCTCACGTTTGGCTTTGGACTCCATTGAAGCACCTCTCTCTTGTCTATTTCCATCGATCTTCTCGTGTTTGAAGCCCTGAGACTCCATTGAAGCACCTCTGATTTGTTGGCCCACCGCTCAGTTCGAATTTCCCTATGGCGTAATTAGGCTCTCTCGCCCTCTCTTCACCGTGTTTTCCTCTTCCGGTTCCGACGTCATCTCCCTTTTGGTGATAGTACACGTTGCTATCTAAACTTAGAGTCGTTGCCTCCCTTTCGTGGTTTCCATATTGATGTGTATCCATTGTTGCACCACCCAGAAAGTCCTCCAGTTTTGGGGAAGAAGTGGGCACAATCCCTTCAACAGAAAAAATATGAGAATATAAGTTTAACATAAGGAAAAAAGCAAATAAGAGAAGCATGTGAAAAATGAAAACATAGAGAGCCATCTGATTTAAGCGGCATAACAGACAATGGAGCGTGAAAGCTTACAGTTTCTCCAACTCCATAGCAGATTCTAGGCCCGTTTAAGTAAGAAGACAAGTAGAAGCTTGTAGGAACAACATTAGCAATAGCTGGTGAAGCTTGACTATACTGATGGTAGTGATGATGTCGATGTTGGGGATCAGTAGGTACCTCCATTTTCATGTGGGTGAAAGAGAGAAACCCAACCATTTATTATTGTTTCCATTGTTACTACCGTCGTTCACAGTCTTCTTCTTCTTCTTCTCTCTCTTGCTTTTCTTTCTAAGCAGTTTATATACCCAGATTGAAGGCAAACTCAATCATTGAAGGAATAAAGGTGGTGGCGAGGATGGTGAAAGGTGGATGGTGGAAGGAACCTAATGGGTTTTGTGTGAAAAAACCCCATGTGTCTTCTCAGGTGGCATTAATAATAATATAAAAACATCGGCGTTAGTTTATAACAGCCACGTCGGACGTGCCATTATTTTTTTAATGGAGAGTGGTCTGATTGAATCAATTAAAAAGTTTGGTGGTCGAATTGAGACAAAAAATAGTTCGATGGCAAGATTGATTAATGACCATAGTTTGGTGGTCTCCCGTGTAGTTTACCCATTATTATTATAAATTAAGTGATCAATTACGTTATAAAGTCATAATGTATTAGAAGTGTCATGGAAATAAAAGTATAAATATTACTTACAGAGTTATAAGTACATATATAATTGATTCTTAAATCAACTATATAAAGGGATTATGGTCATCAAGAAATAGATTATGACGTATTTTCTCTGATCCCATAATAGAGTCTATACTCAAGGGAATTATATGTTCTTGGAAGATCATAGTCGAAGAAAGATTCGAGGATTTCAACCCATCAGTTAATTCATGGACGCTTCCGCTTCTAGTATTCATTCTTGATTATTTACATGATTAGATCCTGGTTAGTTTTCATATTTACTATGGTTTGATTCTAATAAGTAGTATAATCTGCTCGTCATGTTGAATCATTGAGAATCAATTGATTTAGGGTTTTATAATACAATAAGTCAAATGAATTTATTTAATGATTGGACTGGTGTGATTATCTATTTGTGAATTACTTTGACGACAATCTTTGTTTTTTTTTAATTTCTCTTTGATTATTATTCCAATCGTAGTTACAGTCTTGGGTGCTTTGATGTTAAATTTCTAAATTTATAGAATTCACTTATGGCGTTTGATAATGCACTAGGATAAAATTGATAATCCACGATGAGTGCTTCTTCTATTTTTTACATATTTGATTTTGCATGAATCCTTATGTGGTTGTATTATTAATCGACAGTTGTTTGAAAATTTTATTTATCGATTAAACTGGTAGTCCGTATTATGGATAAACTTTTTTGATTGTGGGGCTCAACTTAGCGTCACGATTAATGTTCAACATCTGTTGCGTTAATAACATTAATAGGGGGAAACAAATTTGAGGTAACAAATTATTCTTGTTTTTCGGGTTCTAGTTATTTGTTTAATGCTTATTTACTCTTGCTCTAGACTCCTTCGAAATTGAGGGCAAAAAATGTGATTTTTACTTTTTATCGTATTACTATGCAATTTTGTATGAAATGTGTTTAATTCCATGAGGTTTATATAACAACCCTTGCTTAGGAGTCATGTTGTACGGTTAATATATGTTTGGTGCATTAAAAATAAGTTGGGTTATTATGTTTTATGTTGTTATGAATTCAATTTATGGTATTTGTTTCGCATAGTTATATGTAGTTGCCCCCAATAATAATATGATAATATGTAATTTGTTGCATCTCTTTGTTTTCATCATTATTTGTTAGGGATTTAAAACTATTTATTATTGACATTGGATGAATCAATAATTGGATGTCGAAAAAGGAAAAGTAGACACTATTATTAAGATAAATCATGTATTGGTTTGATTTGGTGAATCCATGGTTTAAAAAAAACCTTGAGGACTTGTCAAATATGTAAGTTTTCTGTTTCTAATAACGTTGTTTAAATAACCTTATTATGATTACTTCGGAAACCATGATGTGATTAGAACATTCACTTGTGTTTTTTAATTGTTATGGATTATAGAATATATATTCAATTTAGTTTGATTAAAGATTTAATTCACTAGTATGTACTTTGACCTTGACCTTTGGTTAAATATTTATTTGAATTCGGTTTATTTTTTGGTGATTTATTAAGTTTTGAACTAAGTGCAAGTTTAAGGAATTCTTCATAAACAATTAAAGAGTTGAGTTTCAGTTTTTTGATAACACAATTTATGTAATCTTATTTTTGGTTAATTCGGATATTGTAGTGTAATAAAAAATTTCAATTCTGACCTTTGCTTGTTATAGAAATGTTAAAATTGAATACCAATATTTATTTTGAGGCTATTTAATTAAAGATATAAGTCGTTAAAGTGACCCCAATCATGAAAAATATTTTATACATGTTATGTATATGTAACTTAGGATATGTTAATATTGATCGACCCAAATGAAGATTAATAGTTAACATAATTGCATGCAATCGATCCAAAGGAAGATTTTTGCTTGACATGTTCTTATTATTAGTGTGTTGATTACCACACCAAATATCACTTAAGGTAAATATTTCATCTTTATGAAATATTAATGGAGCATTTGATATCTTGAGATAAGGTTTAAGTGTATTCAAATTTATTATTATTTTGGTTATCTTTAAATTTATTTGAAAGATAAAATTAAGAGAAATTGATTGGTTGACAATATTTATATGGTTTTATTTATATTGTTCATGCAATAAATATATATATATATATATATATATATATATATATATTCAATTTTGTTTTTCAGTTTTTATTGTTGGTTACTAGAATATATATATTTCAAAATAAATTAATTTATATTAAGGTTATATCTGATATTTTGATAGATTAGTTGAAATATAATACCGTCAAAGTGACCTCTTTTGTGTAGACTAATTTATTTAAAATATAAAGATGATTACATGTTTCTAGTGATTCATACATTTATTAATTGGCTCAAAGGATAATTAATATTTAGTCGAATTTCAAGAGATACTTGTGGTAATAATATGTGACAATTATAAGGTATTTTATGTGAGCATTACATTAGTCTAAAGATTAGTCTTTCGTTCGACATAGCTTATTATCAATGTTTGATTACTACAACAAGAGTATTGTTTACTGTTAATATTAGTGTCCAAAGACTTGACACAATGATATAGTGTTTGGTATCTTGAGATGTGAATTAGCTATTAATTTTGAATTTATTTGTTTACTTAAGATGTGAGCTTCAATTTGTTTATGTTTTGTTCAGCATTTAGCTAATTATTTATTTATTGTTATCACAATATCTAATATTATACATTTTATGCTAATGCATAAGAAAACGAATCTCAATAAATGAGAAAATGCACTTACATAAGATTATGATTGTATGAACATAGACTTTGCACTAATGAAAGAATAATTTCCACATCTCATGGGAGAAAACATCCTTAATTAGTATAAGGTGTTTTAAGAGGTGAAATTTATTTAAATTGTATAATTTTAATGGTCATGAAGCACAATATTTTAGAAGGCTTTAGGGGCACATAATATAAAAAGATTACTTTAGGGTCAAGGAAATATGAGGGAGAACATTATGGATATGTTTCATATTGCTTTAAGACTTAAGGAACTTAAGATCAAGTTTTTCTGAATAATTATTTGTTCTTGTGATTTCAGTATAGCTTCCTATAGAGTTTAATAAACTCAAAGGGAGAAATGAAATCAAAATGAGCTCGTTTTCATTATATGCAAGAGGAAGAAATGTTGAAGCATAATAAGTTTGAAAGTACTCACTTGAAAAGTGCATATAAAGATAAGGACAAAAATAAAATCCTTATCTAGTTGTTAAAGGTTCAATTCAAAAGAGACAATAATATATGTTATACAGGGTCGTTCTCTTTTTTAATAAGTTAGGACATATTAAGAGAAATTGAATTCTAAAATAGTAAATAGATACTTTGGTTAATTTGCATGATTTAGGGTTATAAGTTTTTTGATCTCATAATTAAAAATATTTTTAAGGTGAGATCTATAACATTAATTTTTAGGATGTTGAGTTTGGAGGGAGAAATAAGGTTTAAATAAATGCTTTTAAAGGGGAATTGAATTATAACTCAATTCCTATTATCAGTTTTGATGATATCAATGTGTTCATACATGTCGTTAATCCAGAAGTGAATCTAGAACCTCAAGAAGATAATATTGAACAACTCTTCATTTAAGATGAGAAATTGTTACGGAAGAACAAACTTAACAACCTTAAAGAACTAGTGTCATTAAGAATATCCATGAGATGATAAAAAATAATTTAATTATTATGTTTCTACAAGAAACAAGGATGACAGTGGAATAATGGAAGATATTCTAATAAACTTTCGTCATGTCATAAAAGTTCTAACTCTCAAAAGTGGATTAATTCCATGTAAGAAGAGTATAAGTTCTATACAAGAAAATAAAGTTTAGGAACTTTTCTTATTACATGAAGGTGCAAAACTGATTGGTTGTAAATAGATATTTAAAACCAAGATGGATGTTGTAGACACTCATTTTCGTCCGAATTTATTTTGTTTTTTTCCCTTTCGTATTATTTATTTTATTATATTATATATACATATAGTAGAATAGCATAATTTTTTTTTTGAAAATACTTTTGAAATGATATAATATATAATTTCCAGAAAATGGTTTTCGAAAATGTATATATTATATAGTTTTTGAAAACATTTTTAAAATATATATAATATATAGTTTTGAAAACGGTTTCTTGGAAATATATATATATTATATAGTTTTTAAAACATTTTGAAAATAAATATATAATATATAGTTTTTGAAAAACATTTTGAAAACATATATAATATATAGTTTTTAAAACATTTTTGAAAATTATATAGTTTTTAAAAACATTTTAAAAATTATATAGTTTTTTAAAAACATTTTTGAAAATTTATATATAATATATAGTTTTTAAAAGAAACAGTTTTAAAAATGTATATTATATAGTTATTATTATTATTATTATTATTTACTATTATTACTTATTTTATTTTACTTTTTTTCTCGTTTAAGTCCAAATGGGTCAACTGTCCAGTCCAAGTCCGGTCCAGCTTTGGGTCTGATCCAGCTCGTTGGAGTTTAGGGTTTGGAAACCCTAAAACATGTTCAGTCACCGTACCGCACGAGAGTCAAAGGGTCATGGGCGAAACGAGCGACCGTTATCCCGAGACTGACCCATCCCGAGATGGCCGGGCCACCACGAATAGAACAACCCTAGAATATCTGGGATCAACCCCATATCATCATAAACAATCCCCATCGGGGCTGTATAAATACATTAGAGAAAACTGAGAACCAACAACGGGAAACAAACAGAACCACGATGAAAACACACCGAGAAAATAGTAGCCAACGTCGAACACGAGAAACCGTGAACCATCATACCATAATCAAAAAACCATCAGCAACATCATCGAGAGAACAACCCACACAGTGAACCAAAAAACAACAACCATCGTCACAACCAAAGAACCCAAACACACAACAAAAACAACAAAATCGAACCAAGAAACAATCAGAATAAACCCAAAGGCCAAAGCCCCGACAGAAAATCCAAGCAAGAAAAAAATCAAAGCAAATCGAAGAGCCACGGGGAAGGCGAAGAGTTTTCGCCAAAAAGGGAAAGAAACCACAACTTTCAGGCTAAATATACTCCGATCTAGAGTTTTTTTGTTGTTTTGAGGCTGGATTTACGAGAGAGTATTTGGTGAGAGTTAGGATTTTTTGGCCACCGCCGGCGGCAGCCGACGCGGTGGTCGGTGCAGAGGAGTAGCCATCGGGCGGCGGCCTGCGTTCGACCGGGGAGGGAGAGTGGAGAGCGTTTGAGAGATGATATCTTTGAGAAAATGTGAGAAATGAATATCAAGGGGGTGTGTTTGGGTATTTATATACCAGGAGCCTCCTTGCAATTAGAGGATTTTTTTAATTCTCTCCGCGATCCCTGGAAGTTTGAATCACATTACAATCCAGTCACCATTTGTAATTCTACCTCTGGATTCTCAATTCATTCAATTTGGTCCATGTTTATACTTTGTGAATTAACCCTCTAATTTTGTTTTTTTTGCAGTTTGTTTTTTAGTATCAATTTCAGTCCACAAAGTCCAATTTAATTCATTTTGGCCCTTTTTTTATTTACTTTATTTAGTTTTTATTTTATCTTCCTAACATTTTCTAATTTCAAACCTTAACATTTTTTTTATTTCTTTTATATTTTTATATTTTATTTTATTTCATTTCATTTGATTTCTTTTATTATTTTATTTTATTTTATTTTTTTGGAATTATCCTTTCTATTATTTTATTTATTTTTTTCCTAGAAATTTTATATTTTCTCTTTCTGCTTTGTTTTTTTAAACATCTTTTCCTTTTAAAATTTAACATCCCCTTCATTTTTCCCCTTATTATTTAATTAATTTTTACTCGATATTTTTATTGACTATCTAACATTTTTTTTTATTTTCTAGTAGTAGTTCCAATCGGTCAAAGGTAAATAATTAGAATTGAATGTTTTAAATTTTAATTTAATTTTTTTTTCAATTTTCGCTATTAAATACAACCGAAAAATTAATTAGTACCGAAAGGGCGGTTCAAGGGTGCTAATCTTTCCTTGACCGTAACCGACTCCCGAACCCGACACGTTTCTGGTAAGACGCAGATCAGGTAAGATGGTGTCCGAACTACCTAAATATCATTTTAAAATGATCAGTGGCGACTTTAACCCAATTATTCAAGTCGAAGCCCAATTTCGGGACCAACCGAAAGGCGGCTCCGACAGATGTAAATGGTTATGTTGACAAGTATAAGACATGTCTTGCATCTAAAGGATAAAATCATAAAGAATACATTGTTTTGTATAAACTTTCTCTTTGATTTCATTGAAATTTAGAATAATCATGATACTTGTTGTTCATATTTGATTTTCAGTTATATAAGTTGAATTTCAAAATTATGTTTCTTATTGGTAATATTGATGAAATATTTTATATGATGCAACTAGAAAATTGTGTCTAGTGATATAAAATTAATGATATACAAAGTAAGGAAATACATTTATGAGTTTACATATGACTCTCATTAATTGTATAACAAATTTCACCAAGTAATTATCTCATTTGGTTTACTCTCATATTTATTGAATAAATGCATTACCATTATTTTATTTTGTAATATTTATGTGTATTAAATAAACTAAAGGATAATAATGTCCATATAATAATATGATTATTATTAAAATATACTTAGTAAAATATTATTATGGGCATGAACAATGATAATACGATTAAGACTAAAATGCTATTGATTGATGACAATGAGTTGTCATTGACATAGAAATGTTAAAATTGATTCATGAATATGTTGTTGGAGAACAATATATTGGATTGACCCGATATGAGCATATGTCTTGGTTTATTATATGACGGCCACGATATTGCTCATGGTAACAACTATATGTATAATCCTTAGACTTGAGATCATTACTATCTCAACATAAATTGTTGTATGTTTTGATACAGTTAAACATGCTCCGTAACAAGTTGCACTATAAAGATTGATATTGAACATATCACGATATATGTAGTAGGATGTGAATGACAGAGATACGATTTTTCCTTCATACATAATAGAAAATATATCACACGCCACTTGATTGAGTGAGACTAGAAATGCATGGCCATGCTTGAATAAGTTGACGTGAGATATCACAAATTATTCGTTTATTATAGCCTACTCTAGATTTCAAGAAATAATAGATGGACTATACAAGTGTGACTATTCCAAGACTTGTGACTATTCTAGATATAAATAACAAAAGGATATAATACATTAAAAGGGTTAGTCACAAACATATTATGTTGAATCATGACTTCCTGTAACTTAGGTAACAACGATATATTGCTTGATATCACTCATTGTTTATAATATTAGAATGATTCTAATTATTACTACGAACACTACTGGAACCTATAGGATCACACCAATGGTTGAAAACAACAATTTATAAATGTGTTAAGTATGTACAAATTTATTGTACATGAATAAATGTGTATATATATATATATATATATATATATATATATATATATATATGCGTGTAATTTTAATTACACATTAAATACCAAATTTAATTAAAATAATATAATTAGAGTGATTAATTTTTTATTAAATTCGGATTAAAACCATAATAGTTAAGGCATCATATAAAAAAGGGATATGTTGGTCTAGCAGTCGTTTTACCCTTCTGAAATTCCTGAATATCGTTTTAAGAAAGAAATTGCTTTTAACTACTTTTAACCGGGTGAAATGAGTAGAGGTCGAGATGATTTTTCGTGGAGTTTAGGATTTGAATCATTCATGAGATCATGAGTGATTGTTGTGTTGATGTTATACAAGGAACCCAAGGTGAGAAATGGTATCTCTTCATCCCGATTTCGGTTTTATCGTATATAGATCACTGATGAGACCGCCAAGTTTGTTTTTGCTTCTCCATGGGGTGCGTCGACAGTCCCAAGATTGGTATTAGAGCTACTTGTACGATCCAGATTCAGGTTAAATACTTTGTTGATACGATATGTATGAGATGCATGTTTAAGTTTTACTGTTTTTTGGCGAGTATATGATATTTGTGCAAAATAAGAAATTGATCACAACCACGATTGATATGTTATTCTGTTTAATAAACTTTACAATCGGTGGTTAAGAGTTAATCATGTACTTGTTGCTCTAAGGGTTTATGATATTCGTATGTTAATTGTTGATGTAATGATTTGTGGGTACGTTATAGCATATCGTCTTCGGCAAAGGAACAATGGTTTTTGCTATGTGAAAAAACTTCGGGATTGAAAAATCCCAAAAACACGATTCTATTGATAAATGTTATCAAATCGTGAGCTTTTTTCATAGAAACAGTGAGTGTTGTTTTTCAAGATTTCCCACCAGCCGCGTTGCTACAAACGACCGTCGTAAAGGGCTATGCCCCTTGACCCCTTCTTAAGCAACATAGATTAAAGGCCCATATTGGTAATTATTAACACATTTTTAATGACGAATATATGATATATTTGATTTCACGGTGTTTGACATGCATGATTATAACCTTTTATTTGTAATGGTTTAAAATTTTAAATACAGATTGCTTGTTATGCCTTACTATACTTCTATTGTATTTCTCTTACCATCTTACTCCTTCGTATATAAAATGAGTTTATGAAATTGTAATCCTATGAAGATTCAAAGGAGTAGAAGAATGGATTGACCTAGGCGAAAAGATGTTTGAGAAACATTCTTAGGTTTTATGATTCTTGGTTCTCTCATTGGCTTAGGATGGGCCATCTTAGTTATTATTATTTTTGGACTATAACCATTTCATCTTATTTATTGCATATATCTATCTTGTATACGATGCGATGAATTGTATGTTAGCATGCTAATGCTATAATGAACATTTATGAGATCAATAAGGGACTAATATTAAAATGAACATCGATGAGATAATTATGAAATCCCTCTAAATAATCTAAGTTAATTTTAACCGTCCAATATTTACCCTCATTAAGACTTCGATCGATACTATGTGGTTTTGCCAAAGCAATGGCACAAGAGTCTATCTTAGTTAAATGAAAAGAATAAGTGATTGATATTCACCAGTTTAAATATTGGTAATAACTTAGCTAGGTAATTCTAATATGATTAGAAACCTAGAGGTTAATCATTTGGATGAATCATGAGATTTTGGGCAAGAGTTGTTCACCAAATAGAGGAGTTACATATGATGTAATTAGTAAGGTTTTACATACCTAAATAACCATTATCCTAAAAGAAAAGCTCAAGTTGATTTAGGAAAAGGGTGAAATTTGGATCCTCACTCATTAGAAAAACTTTCAAGACGTTTTTTCGAAATTAAAACAAGAGGGTTTTTATTTTGAATAAAATAATGGGAGTAATTTGTAAATAAAGACATATTTATAAAATTTAAATTTGGTAAATTTACTTACTTTAATATTGCATTATTGTAGATTAAATGGAAAAATATGCTTTATCACTACAATCACTCCTTGGAAAGGAGAAGTTGAATGTCATAAACTTCCTTGACTAGTTCTGTAATTTGAGAATTGTTATCAAACAAGAAAGGAAAAATATGTCATTGAAGAACCCGTTCCTAATGAACCAACAGCTAATGCTTCTAGAGCTGACATAGATAAATTTAAAAAACATATGGATGATATGTTAGACGTGAGATGTCTAATGCTTGCCACCATGACTCCTGAGCTTCAGAAGTAACATGAGGACGTGGTTACATATGAGATGATAAAAAACCTCAAGGAATTATATGAAGGACAACACATCAAAAGAGGTATGAGATATCTAAAGATCTATTTCAATGCAATATGAGTGAGTGATCTCTTGTAGGAGCTCACATTATCAAGATGATAGGCTATATCCAAACATTAAGGAAGCTAGGATTTTCACTCAAGGATGAATTGGCTACTGATGTCATCCTACAATTGTTGCCAGATAGCTTCAATCAAATTGTCTTTAATTTCAATATGAATGGAATCAACAAAACTTTGTCGTGGTTGCTTGGCATGTTACGAACTGCTGAGAGAAACATGAAAAATGTTAGACCTAAGCCCATTCTGATGGTCCGCAAGGACAAAGGAAATGGAAAGTACAAAATAGTGGTAAAGTCTAAGGGTAATGACAAGCCCAAGCCCAAAGGAAATAATGCATTGAACCCCAAAAGGGGAGTTAAAAAGAAAAGAAAATGTTTCCATTACGACGAGACCGGACACTGGAAAAGAAATTGCCATGTTTACCTTGAAGGGTGAAGAAGGCACAAGCAAACGGAACATTTGTTTCAGGTATTTATGTTATTGATGTTAATTTTTCAACATCTACTTCTTGGGTATTAGATACTAGTTGTGGTTCTCATATTTTTACTTCTGTACAGGGACTAGAAAAGAGAAGGAATCTGGCTAAAGAATACGTGGACCTACGAGTGAGAAATGTAGCAAGAGTTGTTGCATTAGCTATAGGAACATATGTTTTATCTTTTCCTAGTGGACTTGATTTACATTTAGATGATTGTTATTGTGTGCCTAGTTTGACTAAAAATATTATTTCTATTTCTTGTTTGGACAAGATTGACTTTGAGATTATTATTAAGAATAATTATTGTTACTTTTATCTTGATAATATCTTTTATGGTTCGGCACAATTGGTTAATGTTCTTTATATTTTGGATCAATAAAATAACATTTATAACATAAATACTAAATGATAAAAAAATAAACGACTAAAGCAAACTTATTTTTGGCATTGTCATTTAAGCCATATAAGTGAAAAGTGCATACCAAAGCTCCATAAAGATGGATTCTTATATTCATTTATTTTAGAACAATTTGATGTATGTGAATCATGCTTATTAGGAAAAATAACTAAGGCTCCTTTTAATAATTAAGGTGAACAAGCACGTGATTTATTGGGATTAATACATAGTGGTGTATGTGGGCCAATGAATACACAACTAGAGGTGGATTCCAATACTTCATTACATTCACTAATGACTTTAGTCGATATGGGTATATTTACCTTATGCACCATAAATTTGAAGCCCTTGAAAAGTTCAAATAGTTTAAAAATAAAGTTCAAACCCAATTAGGCAAGAGTATTAAGGAACTTTGATCAGATCGAGGTGGAGAATACTTGAGCATAGAGTTTGATGAACTCTTAAAAGAGTGTGGGATTATCTCACAACTTACACCACCAGGTATGCCACAGTAGAATGGAGTTTTCGAGGGAAGAAATCAAACATTGTTAAACATGGCTCAATCTATGACGAGTCATAGTGATCTTTTGACTTCTTTTTGGGGACATGCACTTGAAACATCCGTTTTCGCACTAAATCGTGTTCCACTAAATCAGTTCAAAATACTCCATATGAGATATGGACTGAGAATCATTCTAGTATGTTTTTATGAAGATTTGGGGTTGTGAAGATTATTTTAAACATCTGATGTCTATAAAGTTCAAACGTAAATCTCATAAATGTATATTTGTTGGATATCCTAAAGAAACTAAATGGTATTATTTCTTCAACCTTAACGAGAACAAAGTGTTCGTTGTCCAAATGAGAGTCTTTCTCGAAAGAAAATTTCTCTCAAAGAAAGGTAAGGGTAAAATATTGAACTTGGAGAAGTTCAAGAACAACAAATAAATGAACCAGAGGTTGAGCATGTTTCACAAGTTGTTGAGGAAAATCAACAGATTTAGAAACACAACCACTGCGAAGGTCCACAAAAGAATGCCATGTACCTGAGAGATATGGATTTCTCATTACCACATATGAAGACATTCTTCTTATGGATCAACATGAGCCTAGAACTTATCAAATGGAAGTGTCAAGCCCAGACTTTGAGAAATAGCTTGAAGCCATGAGATCTAAGTTGGATTCCATGTTAGTAAACCAAGTATGGACTTTGGTTGAACCACCTGAATGAGTCAAACCTATAGGGTGTAAATGGGTTTTCAAGAAGAAAACCAACATGGATGGTAATGTAGAAACATAAAAGGGGCGATTAGTTGCTAAAAGTTTTCAACAAGTTCATGGTATAGACTATGACGAAACCTTGTGATGTTGCTATGTTTAAATCCATCTAGATTTTTCTTGCAATAGTTGCATTCCATGATTATGAAATCTGGCAAATGGACGTCAAAACCCCTTAATGGAAAACTCGAGGAAGATATGTATATGACACAACCAGAAAGTTTTATCATTCCACGAAATGTTGGAAATGTTTGTAAGCTACAGAGGTCTATTTATGGACTAAAGCCAGCTTCTCGAATCTGAAATCTTCATTTCAATGGTGTAATCAAAGAGTTTGGTTTTAGAAGAAATGAAGATGAGCCTTGTGTGTAAAATATGGCTAGTGGGAGCATTTTTGCTTTCTTAATCTTGTATGTAGATGACATACTCATCATAGGAAATGATATACCTACTTTACAGTCTGTTAAGACTTGGTTAGGTAGTTGTTTTTCTATGAAAGATTTGGGTGAGACAGTGTATATCTTAGGAGTTAAGATCTATAGAGATAGACCAAGATGACTCATAGGTCTAAGCCAAAGTACATATATAGACAAATTTCTAAAAAGGTTCAATATAGAAGAATCAAAGAAAGGTTTTTTTCCTATGAGACATGGTATTTCTCTTTCGAAGGAAATGTATTCTTCAACTCCACAAGAAAGAGAATGAATGAATAATATTCCATATGCTTCGGCTATTGGTTCTATCATGTATGCCATGATATGTACTCGACCAGAGTAACGTATGCTTTAAGCATGATGAGTCGATATTAGGTAAATCTCGATTAAGGTCACTGGGTTCCAGTTAAAAATATCCTTTAGTACTTAAGAAGAACTAAGGATACATTTCTTTTCTATGAAGTCGAAAAAGAACTTGGTGTAAAAGGTTATAATGCCGCTAGCTTCTAAGCTGACAATGATAACTCACGATCGTAATCAAGTTTTGTGTTTTGTCTTAATGGAGGTGCGTGAGCTAGAAGAGCTCAAAGCAAGACACAATAGCTTATTCTACAACAAAGGTTGAATATATTACAGTCAGTGAAGTAGCAAAAGAGGTTGTTTAGATCAAGAAGTTCATATCTAAACTAGAGGTTGTTTCTAGTATATCAAATGTTGTAGAACTGTGTTCTGACAACAATGTAGCCATTGCACATGAAAAGGAAAACAAATCTCATCAACGGCCTAAACATATTCTTAGGTGTTTCCATCTCATTTGAGATATCATAGATCGAAGAAATGTGGAGATATGCAGAGTACACACGGATGACAAAATTGTTGATCCCCTGATGGAGCCTCTGGCACACCAAAAGCATGATCGTCACACTAAGTCACTTGGTATTAGATACATGAGTGATTGGTCTTAGTGCTAGTGGGAGATTGTTAGAGTATGCCCAAAGACCAATCATATGATGATTGTATTGTCACATTTTCTTTACCGTATTTATTAAATAAAGGTATTATTATTATTATTATTTTATTTTGTTATATTTATGTGCATTAAATAAACTAAAAGATAATAATGTCCATATAATAATATGATTATTATTAAAAGATCTTTATTCAAGTATTATTATGGGCATGAACAATGATAATACGCTTAAGACTAACGTGCTATTGATTGATGACAATAAGTTGTCATTGACATAGAGATATCAGAATTGATACATGAATATGTTGTTGGAGAACAATGTATTGGATTAAATCGATATGAGCATATGTCTTGGATTATTATGTGATGGTCACGATATTGCTCATGGTGACAACTGTATGTATGATCCTTAGAATTGAGATCATTATTATCTCAACATATATTGTTGTATTTTTATACTTTTAAATATGCTCCGTAACAAGTTGCAATATAAAGACTGATATTGAACATATCACGATATATGTTGTAGGGTGTGAATGATCTACATAGGATTTGTCCTTTCAACATAATAGGAAATATATCACAGGCCACTTGATTGAGTGAGACTAGAAATGCATGACCATGCTCAAATAAATTGATATGAGGTATCACAAATTATTCGTTTATTATAGTCTACTCTATATTTCAAGAAATAATAGATAGACTATACAAGTGTGACTATTCCAAAACTTGTGTCTATTCTAGATATAAAGGATAAAAGGATATAATATATTTAAAAAGTTAGTCACGAACACATTATGTCGAATCATGACTTCACAAACTTAGGTAACAATGATATATTGCTTGATGTCACTCATTGTTTATAATATTAGAATGGTTATAATTATTACTACTAATGTTACGGAAACATACAGGGTCATACCCAATGGTTAAAATGAGCAATTTATAAATGTGTTACGTATGTACAAAATTATTGTACATGAATAAAATGCATAGTTAATATTAATATATGATATATATACACGTGTAATTTTAATTACACATTAAATATTAAATTTAATTAAAAGAATATAATTAGGGTAATCATAATCCTTATTAAATTCATATTAAAACCCTTATAGTTAGAGCATCAGATATAAAAGGGACATGTTGGTATAACAGCCGTTTTACCATTCTAAAATTTCGAAATTCCTTAAAATTGTTTTGAGAAAGAAATTGCTCTCAACTACTTTCAATCAGGTGAACTGAATAGAGGCTGAGACGATTTTTCGTAGAAGCTAGGATTTGAATCGTTCTTGAGATCGTGAGTTGTTGTTGTATTATTGCTATTGAAGGAGCCCACGGTGATAAATCGTATCTCTTCCTCCCGATTTCAATTTTATCATACATGGATCACTGGTGAGACTGTTGAGTTTGTTTTCGCTGAGCCATAAGGTGCACCGACAGTACCAACACCTTGATCAACGCCCTAAAAATGATTTTGAAACTAAGAAAATGCAAAAAGATTCCTTATGCTTCAAAATAATAAAGAATTTAATGTATACTCAGGTTTATACACATTTAGACATGGCGTATGATTTTAGGATATTAAGCAGGTATTTAAGCAGTTTGGGTATGGATTGTTGGATAGTAGCCAAATTGATTCATACAATACATTTAAGAACAAAAATGTTACATGCTCATATATCAAAGGTCTAGTAAGTAAGAGATAATCAGGTTTATGGACTCTGATTTATTGGAATATAGATGCAAATTTTTGTCACATGAACTGTTAATTGTGGATTGATAAAAAAGACCATTTGAGTTTTTTGTGACAATTAAGTTATAGTCCTTTAGTTCATATATAACAGAAACACCTTAAGTCTATGCTCACCTACATTATGTTTCTAGTTGTTACAAAAAATTCAGAGTGATTATGTGTTTATAGAGCTTATTGGTACAAACTCATCATTGTGTGCTTACTTAGGAACTATCACTCAAGGTCTTTCATGGGCACACTACTCATGTGGGTGTAATATCATTTAAGGATATTCAATTTTAATGGGAGTTTGTAATTTTAATGCATGTTTATTATAAACATAATTTTAGTTACTTCAATTTAAGGATATTTATTTTAAAGTTATTTTCTATAAAAATAAAGTTTGTTTTGGTTTATCCATACTCTGACTTTGGTAAAAAAAAATTAATCTCGCTAATTTTTAAAGAGGACAAATTGGAAATAGACATGTTTGGTTCAAATTGCATGTAATTTTCATGCTACTCTCCATGATTGATTATGTTTGTATACGTGACTATTGATGGGTTTAATCATGATTGGCATGACAAAGACCACTTTGATCCTATATGTATATAGTTGAAGGACGAGATTGTTATAGAATATCTAGTCCATGATAACAAAATTTGGAGCTCATAAGGCTATATAGTTATCAAGAAACATATATTGCCCAAGTTTGAGATTGTTGGATTAAAATCCATAATTATGGACACTTATTTATAATGTATATTATTATCATAAATTATGACACAAATTAAGTGACTAATTATGTTATAAAGTAATAATGTATTAGAAGTGCCATAGAAATAAAAGTGTAGATACTATTAAAGTTGTATTTATAATTTGATGAGGGGTAGAGTTATAAGTATAGACAATAATTGATTATTAAATCAGTTATATAAAGGGGTTATGGCCTCTAAGAAATAGATTATATCGTATTTTCTCTCATCCTTGTTAGAGACTTTGTACTCAATAGAATTATATCTTCGTGGAAGATCATAATCGAAGAAAGATTCAAGTATTTAAATCCATCAATTTATTCGTGTATACTTCCACATTTAGTATTTATTCTTGATGATTTGACATGATTAAATCCTGATTATTTTTCATATTTATTATAGTTTGGTTCTAATATTGTTCGGTAATTAAGATAGATCATCTAGTTGATTTATGCTACCATTGGTTTGACCAAAGCTTTCTTAGCATATCTACTTTTGTTCAGACTCTGAGGTCTCCCAATATCAATTCTAATATTACTTCATCTTCACCAACTACTTTTGACAGTACTTATTATGAGTTTACTTCAATGGCTTTCTACTCACCGATATGTTAATGTCACTACATATTCGATAATGGTAAATAATTTGGTTTCTTCGAATTCTTCTTATGGTTCCACTATACAAACATTTATACTCTATTCTCTTGAACAATGTCAAGTAGATGGGTCCTTTAAATATTAGTCTTGAAATGCTAACATTGTGATACGAGCTATCGTAAAAATCTTTATGAATTCTTGAGGTTACATTAAGTTGATCCAAAGATGCTTACACAAATAAAATTAAATCATTAGCGAACAAATGTGAGAGCATTAAACCATTGTTGGGTAATTGAATCGACTTTCAAGTGTCATCATCAACCGCTCACTAAATGATTAGCATAAGTCGCTTCATACACAAAACAAACGAATATGGAGACAACAAATTTCCTTGATGAATCTCCCTTGAAAGTCGAAAATCAGGAGTCATGGCTCTATTCTAATGAATTTAGATTTGTGTAGATGAGACACAACTCATAATTAAGCTTCGAATAGCATGTGAACAACCTACATTAGAGAAAGTACTGTTAACAGATGACCACTTTAATCTATCGTAAGTTTTTTCTAAGATCAATCTTAGGACTAGTGGTTGTAAATGAAGAAAGATTCTATATAATTGAGACAAAAGGTTTATGCGGCATGCTTAGATTTTATCACGAATGGGGCAGTTGGTGATAAGAAATTAGGGTTTTTAGAAGAGAATAAGAGATTGAGAGAAAAGAAATTCAATTTCATTTATAAGATAATGTTCCCATACATGTGCAAGTATTATATATTTACAAGGTACCGATTCCAATTCACAATTGTACAATATAACTAACTGCTGACTTATACCCTAATAACAAAATCTCGTTCTAGCTCATTCCTCGTAGGCCATCATGGCTAGCCATGTTCATTCATAATATTTCTTAGCTTCTTGGGCCACCATGTCCAGCATTGTATTCTCAGCTCTACTAAGACCCGCTGTCAGCCTCATTGATTTCTTCTCCCACTTTCCCTTGTGTACTTTGATTCCCAATTCATTTTGAATCCTTAACCTTCGTCTTGATTTTCCCTTCAATTGAACCTCTAATTCTTCTTTGATTGAGCCCCCAATTCACGACTATCAAACCCTAAGTCAGCCCTCATCGTGACATATTTCAAATCATATTCTACAATACATGATTTGTTTGGTGAGATAATATTTATTGTATTTCTTTATGGAATGTTTGATTTAGGAAGTTGTTAATTGATAATTTGTTTCTACTTTTCAATTTTCATGGTATGAAGTTATGACATTTAGGGTTAACTCATGATTTTATGTTAGGGTTATAATTTTTAAAAATTTAGGATGAATTAACTTATAAAATTCTAGGGGCGAAAACATATTATCAATAGAAAATAAAAATAGATTTCTAAAATATAATGATAATTTTAAATGGGCAGCCCGCTCCCTACTTAATCCATCCCTGATGACATCTATGTTAGTAAGAATATCTTTGAATATAATTTAGAAATGTATTGCCACTCCTATTATATATACACTTTTATATTTTATATTCATAGATTTATGCTAGTATGCGGTGCTTAATTAATTTTTTTGGGTAAACTACACGGGTGACCATTCAATTATTGCCTTATTTTTTTACCACTAATGTTTCAATATTATCAATTAGATAATTCAACTATTTAAATGGTACAATCAAGCGACATGCCATAAAAATTTAATTCTAATTTTAGTATAATTTCATATTTAATCCCTATTACTTACACAAAATGTCAAATTGATTCTAATTTTAATTAAATTCAATTAATTTAATAATCTAATTGGATTGGGATAATTGTCAGTTTATAATAGGATGATTAAATTTATTTATAGTTTATTTAATTCATTAAATTTATTTTCCTTCAATTAGTGGTGACACGAAGGTGTTGGTGTAGAAAATACTCGAACTTGGGTTGCTTGGATTAACATGCAAATGAGCAACCACTGAGGCAAGGGTATTGGATGATTTATCTATTACAACGTATGATATATACCTTGTATTCTTAATGTTTAAAATTTAATTTAAATTCATATTATTTTATACATCTTAACTTAAATTCACATACTAACTTTAAATATATATATATATATATTCAAATTATTAAATATATTTTATTATTAATTTAATTATAAATAATATATTTTGTTCTTTTATTAACTTAAGATAATAATTTTATTATTATCTTAAGTTAATAAAAGAATAATATATATATATATATTTGAAGTTAAGATAATAACAAAATATATTATTTAAATTAATAAAGAATAATATATATATGTAACACCCATCTCCCGTATAACTTTTCGTACACGAGATACAAATGTCACATCATTTTTTAAAACATTTTTGTAATTTGAACACCCTTAAAATTTTGTTTCAATTTTAAAAACCACAAAAGTATAATATTCATAGAATCATAATACTAGAACTATCACTTTAAATACATTACAAAATATTTACTTGAGTTCAATTACATGCCAACTAAGCTTTCAAAATAAATAAGATTGTCCTATTGTTATTGATAAGTCAATCTTAATTGATGATAGCTGCTACTACGGCTGCACTCCTTACTCGACTAATCTCTGCTTTTACCTACGCGTGAATCAACACACGTGAAATACTTATTTAATGAGACATAGTATTGTAAAGAAACATTTCTATATACATAAGTATATCATGTTTATTTGGTTTCGAACTACTTCGTATTATCCATAAGGATTACAAAAGTCTCTATTATTTAAACCAAATTTCTTTCATACTATATTCGTAAACATTCTTAGTATATCTAACATACCTTTCTTTCTGTACATTTTCCCATTATTCTTTAGTAATTATTCATTAATTTCATTTATGGCATCCTTTAATGCCTTTAATGCACCGTTACACATTTTCATTTATGGCATCCTCTCATGCCTTTTATGCACCATTATGCATTTCATTTATGTCAAATTGCACTGTTAAGCATTTTGTCTTTTACCCAAAGGTATTTAACCTTTCATCTAACTTGCATGATTGACACATTCCTCCCAAATACATAGCTAGGCCATTAATCTTGTACTCAAAGGTATTTAACCTTTCATCTAACTGGCATAATTGACACCTTTCTGCCAAATGCACAGCTTGACCATTAATCTTTTACTCAAAGGTATTTAAACTTTCATCTAACTGGCATAATTGACACCTTTCTGTCAAATGCACATCTAGGCCATTAATCTTTTACTCAAAGGTATTTAACCTTTCATCTAACTAGCATAATTGACACCTTTCTGTCAAATGCATAACTAGGCCATTAATCTTTTGCTCAGGTATTTAACCTTTCATCTAACTGGCATAATTGACACCTTTCTGTCAAATGCACAACTAGGCTATTAATCTTTTACTCAAAGGTATTTAACCTTTCATCTAACTGGCATAATTGACACCTTTTTGTCAAATGCACAGCTAGGCCATTAATCTTTTACTCAAAGGTATTTAACCTTTCATCTTACTGGTATAATTGACACCTTTCTGTCAAATGCACAGCTAGACCATTAATCTTTTTATTTTATAATAGTTTCTACTCTAATAATTATTCATAATATCAATTCACTCTTTCAATTCATTATAAACTATATAGTTTGCACACGTAGTGCCAATACAGTAATTCACAAACTTATTATAATTTACGTAGGTTGCACACCCATTACCAATACAGAAATTCATGAACTTATTATGAATTTCTTAGATTTGCATACATAGTGCCATTTGGTAATCACCATACATATATTAAGCAACATGCATCTATGACTATTATAATATATAAGTACATACTAAATGCACTTACCTAGTAATCCTCGCTAATAAGATGTAGAGATGTCTGGCTATTCAGCAACTTTATCTTTACCCTTTTTCTTGCTAGATTCAGGAACTTGGTTATGATCTTATGTTATGGAGAAGAGCACAACCCACGTGAAGAAGAAGAATAAGAGTAAAAATAACTTACTTTCCTTTTTTCCCTATTTAAAATCCCTAATAAGGAATGTATTTTAAATGCATTTCCCCTTAAAAGATCAAAATACCCTCTTAATTCATCCATTGTTACAAATTAGTCTAAAACACTATTCCAAATCAATTTTCTCATCTTTTACCATTTATTCAAATAAATCTTCAAATTTCAAATCTTTTCAATAAAGTCTCTGACCTGATATTTGGGGTATTACAATATATATATATATGAAGTTAAGATATAAAAAATATTGTTAAGTTAATAAAAAAGTAAAATATATTTTTAAAGTTAAGATAGGAATAAAATATATTTTTAAATAAAAATAAAATATACTTAATAAGTTGGATGAAAAGTCAATGAGTGTTGGCACAAATGGTTGATATTCAGAAATTTGAGCTTGTAAGGTCAAGTTTGAATCCCATCACAGTCACTCTTGGTGGACAATCTGTAAAGTCCTATGTAAATCCCAATTGAGTCTTAGGTATACCCAGGTCCTGGACTAGGGGAGCCACCTCTGACCTAAACTTTTTTGTACTAAAAAAAGTCGGATGAAAAAATAAAATATATATTTTAACAAGTTAAGATATATAAAACGTTATAAATTTAAATTAAATTTTAAAAATATGTATACAATACATATATTATATGTTGTAAAGTATAAAACATTCAATACCATTGCCTTCGTGGTAGCTCATTTGCTTGGCAACCTCACGCCCTTAGTTTGATTTCCTCAAATTCCAATTTTCTTTCATTTTTTTAATAAAAGGGTGACACATGTCACCCTCTGATTCAAGGAAATAAATTTAATGAATTAAATAAATAAATTATAAATAAATTTAACCATCCAATTATGGACTGACACATGTTGCAATTTAATTAAAACATTAAATTTATTGTATTTAATTAAAATTAGGATCAAATTGACTTTTTGTGTTAGTAACACGGATCAAATGTATAATTGTACCAAAAATATTAACTAAGATATCTTCATCTCTATTAAATTTTAACGACAGTGACTTGATTGAACTATTTAAATAATTGGATGGTCTGATTGACGAAATTGAAACATCAATGATTAAAATGAAATTGGACAATAGTTGAGTAGTCACTTGTGTAGTTTACCCTTAATTTTTGTAAGTATTATTTTTGTATATTTTTATTATTTAACAATTAATTATTTTTTATGATTTTAAAATAAATGGTCGATTAAATAATTAGTCTATTTAATATTTTATAATTTATTTTTGGAATTTATAGTTTTATTATAATTTTATGTATATTTTGACCCATATTATAATTGATAATTAAGTTGGATTTTGTTGTAATTCTAGTGGTTGAAGATTACTTGATAATTAAATATATTTAATAACGTAAATCTTGATTTTAGACAAGAATTATTATGAAATCAGAATTCTTAATGACCAAGTATTTTGCTATATAAATAAAGATTAGGTTTTAGCTTTTAGGGTAATGAGAGAGAATTGTTTTAGAGATGTAATTATATTTGAGTTCTCTACAACTTTTGGGATATATGTTGCAGAGATAGTTTTTTAGTAATTAAGAGTATTTTTAGGATGCACGGGTTTTGGTATCTATATCGAGTTGGATACATGTGATATCATGTACTTGTACTCTTCATGTTTTCTACATCTATAGTGGATTATTGTTCATCTCCCCCGTAGAGGTAGGCAAGACCGAACCACGTTAAATCTCGCCTCATGTGTATGTGTTATTTTATGTAGATATCATTTTGATTTTTTTTTCTCTCAAATTCCTTATAAGTATTTGTTAGAGTTTGACTCGAATTCAAAGTGACACAAAATAATTAATATATAAATTTGGGAAAATAAGAAACCTAGTTTGATCAAAAGCTTATTATAAAAATAGGTGCCTAAACTATACTCAAAAATTGATTTTTGGCACCTTAAGAATTTTTCGTTGAAAATAGGTGCCTAATGTTTTCTCTGTTACACTTTTAGGTGCCTACCATTAAAAAACTGCCAAGTGCCATGTTCAGATTGTTTAAAAAATTATTTTTAAATAATATTTTATTTAAAAAATAAAAATATAAACATGACGCATGCCACTTAATGTTTTTTTAACGATAGACACCTAAAAGTGTAACAGAGAAAAAATTAGGCACCTATTTTTAACAAAAACTTCTTTAGGCACCAAAATCAATTTTGTGTATAGTTTAGGCACTTGTTTTTTTTTTATTAAGCCTTGATTAAAAGTAGAGAACTTTATTAAATTAGATTTCTACTTTATATAATTTCCTTTGTTATGAAGTATATATCCCTATAAATAGATAGTAATGATAAATATCAAGTTTTTCTCTCCAAATTCCTCTTGTATTTCTTCCTTCATGTTAATGAAATTCTTCTGCCCATGATTTTTCCTTTTTGGATGTTCCATGTAAATCTTAGTGTTTTTTATGTTGGAAATCGAGGCACAAAAAATGGAGTAAAAATTTAAATAATATTGATTAATCATAGGATCCCATGCATATCATACTAATTATAGTAAAATAAAGTCATGAGATTACCTTAATCTCTGGTTTGAAAAATCCTTCTGTGTTATCTATGATTTTTTCCGATCTTTAAAGGTGTTGTCTTTCTGAAAAGACGACCACCCTTTACAAGCATCCACACGCGAACAAACGATGAATAGTTATAGAATGTTGTTAGTTCTAATATGTTTTTCATGAAAACAATTTTTGTGGTTTTGGGTTTGGATGACTATAAAGAGTGATTAACCTTATCATCATGCATATAATATCTATATACGACTTGATTAGGGTTAGGCTAAATCATCTTAATTATTAATTATTATTAATTTAGAACTCATATTAAATTAAATAACAATCTAAATCATATGTCTTATCTGATAAGAAATTTAATCACAACAAAAATTAATAAATATGTTATTTAATATTATTTTTGAATAAAAAAGAAATAATAATAAATAAAATATTCTATCAAAGGAATACAAATTTAACTTCTTAAATTCGAACGACAAATTACTCTTTTAAAATAATCTCATTATCTTAAATTATTGTTGAGAATAATAACCACAACCATTCTTATTCATGCTTAGTGTGCGAAACTATAAGTTTAATTAACGTGTGCAGTAGATAAAATCACATTTAATACTACAAGTCGTAAGTGGCATCTAGCAAGACATTATGACTACCCAAGTTAAATGAAAAGCTAATGATCCAAGATAACCTTAACACAACTCATGATATAATCCTTTTATATCACGATATCTTGATAAAATATAAGGCATGGAAAATGTCAACCTTATATTACTCTATCTTCATTTTCTCGATACTCAATTTAACTGACTAAACAAATGACATTGATCTCTTTCAACTCATTTGAGCATGACCATCCGTTTCTCAGTCTCAATCATCGATTGGCCTTGAGGTATCTCTCTTATGATAAGAGAGATAAATTACATTTTAATCACTCACATCTCACAACATGATTTATGTCATGTTCATGCATAGCCTTTATAATTGTCTAATTAAAGATACCGTTTGATTATGTCAAAACATAATAACCATCATGTTAAGAACTGTAGTAATTTCAAGTCTAAGGATTTAATGATGAAACTGTTTGAAATTAACATATAACTTTAATCTATATATTAATCTAAAAACGAGTTGATCTAATATTTGTTCTCAACAAATACATATGAATTTGATTTAAATCTCATTCACATATTCATCTCATGATTTAAATCTCAACAAATTTCACACCAACTTTATTTTATTATTGTTCTCACAATAATAATCGATTAGGATATTTAGAATAATTAACAATATTATTCTAGAATATTAATAATAAAATTGAACACAAATATAATAATAAAAACAATAATCAAAATATCATGTCCATATAATATGTTTAGGGCACTAATGCTAGCATATTGTTTTTTTTCTTTTTCGACCGTGTTTATTTTTTTTGACAATCAATCTGATATCATAAAAAATTTGTATTGGAGCTTCGGGTTCAATGTTATGGCAAAAATGAAGTATGATATTCCGTTGTTGGATCGAAACCCCATGTTCTCGTTATGACAAATGAAGATTCAGGATGTTCTTGCATAGTTTGATCTTGACAATGTAATAGAAGGATTTGATAAGAAGTCGTCAAAGCAATGGACGAATGAGGAAAATCATAAGGATCTTAAAGCTCTTTTGCAAATTCATTTACACCTATCAAATTAGATTTTGTAAGATCCTTTGAAGGAGAAGATGACTGATTCGTTTTAGGGAAAAATAAAGTATTTATGCATGTGAAAATCATTGACCAACAAGTTGCACTTAAAACAACATCCTTATTCGCTCATGTTGGAGAAAGGTTCATCTCTTGAAAAGAATCTGACCATATTCAAGGAAAAGGCCTCTGATTTTGAGATTTTAAAAGTGAAGTATGGCAAAAAAAAACTTATTCGTACTCATCTTATGTCTGATGCCTTATTCGTACTCATCTTTTAGAGACAATCACATACAATCACGAAACACTCACGCTTGAAGAAGTGTCCAATGACCAGCACACGTTTGATAAGATGAAACACCTTGTATTTGGTTTCGATCCCTAAGCAGAGGGTCTTGTGGTGCATGGATCAACTAGCTCAGACCATTAAAAAAACAAGTGTTCTTCTAGTAGTATAGGAAGATATAGATCAAAATCTTCAAATCGAGGAAAAACTTTCATTTTTGTAAAAAGAGATGTCATGTTAAACTAGAGTGTTACAAGTTGTAAAATAAAAAAAACTGAAGATTATAACTCTAAAAAATTTGGTGAGGTCGGTGTAGCAGAGGAATGCTATAACAGAGAACTTTTAGTTAGGGCTGACGACAACTCTATAACAAGTGATGAGTGGTACTTAACTCTGGTATCAATTTTCATATGAGTCCCAATTGTGATCGGTTTGTGATGTATAAAGATGCATTTATAGGTGATATGTATTTGGGAAATATGTAACACCCATATCTCGTATACATTTCCGTATACGAATAAAAATGTCACATCACTTTAAAAATTGTATACTCATTTTGAAAAGCCTTTAAAATTTGGTTACAAACTTAATTCCCCGTAAATTAACATAATAAGTAGTACTCATTAAATTATATTACAAAATATTTTGGTAAATTTAGTTGCATACCAAACAAAGTTCCAAAATGATTTCTATTGTCCTAATGTTACTGGTGAGTCAACCTTAATGGATGATATCTTCTGATACGGTTGCACTCCTTACTGGATTAGTCTTTGCTTTTACCTATACGTGAAAGCAACACACGTTAAGTATTTACTTAGTGAGATATAATATAGTAAAGAAACGTTTATGTATACATAAGTATGTCATATTATTTGATTCTCATTGAATTGTATATTCTTTAAGGATTCTCTAATCCTTTTTAGTTAACTGTATTCCATTCGAAATTGTCATAATTATTGGTCATTATTCCTTATTTTCATTTATAACATACATTTACATTTTTCATGCACCATTATGCATTTTCAATTATAGCATACTTTTATGTTGATAATGCACCCATATGCATTTCAACTTTGGCATCCTCTCATGCCAATAATGCATACATATGCATTATTCTTTTATGCCGATAATGCACCCATATGCATTTAA
Source organism: Hibiscus syriacus (assembly GCF_006381635.1). NCBI lineage: Eukaryota > Viridiplantae > Streptophyta > Magnoliopsida > Malvales > Malvaceae > Hibiscus > Hibiscus syriacus. Next base: position 1,279,192 of record NW_024062539.1, on the reverse strand, counting down.
GCTAAGGCATCATTTCATGCCAATAATGCACCCATATGCATTATTCTTTTATACCGATAATGCACCCATATGCATTTCAGCTAAGGCATCATTTCATGCCAATAATGCACCCATATGCATTATTCTTTTATGTCGATAATGCACACATATGCATTTCAGATAAGGCATCATTTCATGCCAATAATGCACCCATATGCATTATTCTTTTATGTCGATAATGCACCCATATGCATTTCATCTAAGACATCATTTCATGCCAATAATGCACCCATATGCATTATTCTTTTATTCATTCGTTCTAGAGCAGTTCATACTCTAAAACTCATTCATAATAATCTTTCCATACATTAAATAAAACTTAGTAACTACTGTAAACATACTTTAAAATTTAAACATTCTAATTGTATTTATTGCATATTGTCCTTAAATAAATTGCATACAATAAATGTATTCACCTGGCTTGCCTTGCTTTGATATCCAAAACGTACAAACTGCTACTCCGGAACTTGACCTTTGCCTTTAACTTTACTTGATTCAGGGGCATGATTTCGATCTATTCCATATCCATTAGATACATGTATAATATCAATTGTTAGTATAATTCCTAACAATTATACTTAAACATTACTCAAAAGTACCTATTAGTAACCTTTCCATAATAATCTTAGCCTTTCATACAATTTCTGGTTCCTCAGTATCGATACCCCTACCATGGTATCGATACTACCATACTATGGTATTGATACCTTCCCATGGTATCGATACCATTTTTGCATTCTGTTTCAAAATGGTATCGATACCTTCACTTCGGTATCGATACTCTCTCTTCGGTATCGATACTGATTGAATCAGTATCGATACTACGCAGCTGATTCATTATATTTTTAGCTTATAGTATCGGTATTGTTCTATCAGTACCGATACTCGTGCCCAAATTTTCTAGTTTTTAAACCAATTATTACACAATTGAGGTTAAATTTCATTATGATTGCCTCCCATAATTCTACCAAACTCTTCATTACTTATACATACTAACTTTTCCTCATTTAGATACTTAAAACATCTAGTATCCCTCAAGATCATTAGCTTCTAAGAATCACACCAAACTTGCTATATTGTTTTTAAACTCATCCAATGTTTCTAATCTCTCAATTAGCTCTTTAATAAGTCAAATATACCAATAAACATCAATAAACACTCATATATTAACATATCATTTCAAAATCCATTTTATAAAATCCTCATTATTCCCCTTATCTATACATTTTAATCCCATCTAATTCTTCTTTATGCAAATATATCACTTAATGTTACCAAAGCAATTCATAATTTAAAGAAAACACTAGCTAATGATAATTTACCCTATGCAAGAGAAGAGCACACCAACGTGAAGAAGAAGAATAAGTGTAGAATTAATTTACTTTTCTCTATCTTCCTATTTAAAATCCCTATCTATTTTTAAATTCATTTTCCTCTTAAAAGACCAAAATACCCTCTTAACTTATCTATTGATACAAATTAGTTTAAACATTATTCTAAATCTTTTTTCTCATCTTTTACCACTTATTAAATTTTAAATCTTAAAATTTCAAATCTTTTCGATATAGTCCCTGGTATGATATTTGGGATATTTCAAAATAATATCCATTGTAAAGTCGCAAGTATTGACACAATAAAGATTAATATGTTTGATGAGATTGTTCTAACATTTGGTAATGTGAGACATATTACATATTTGAGTAGAAATCTAATTTTTTTAGGCATCCTATATTCAAAATGCTACAAATTCTCTAGTGAATGCGGAGTTATGAAAATTTACAAGGGCTTTCTTGTTGTGATGAATCGACAAAGAAGACTGCCAAGTTTTATGTTATACATAGTTTAACAGTTTTAGATAATGCAACTGATGTTTCCTCCCCATGAAAAATAATTTTGTTATTAGTAAAAATGTCTTGACTAAATTAAGCAAAAAAATATTTTTTTGTTGAACAAGATAACCGTGGGCAAAACAGTTATGTGAAGCAGAAAATATTTAATTTTATGGGCATAATGGATTTAGAGATAGAATTATCATTGCTGATCATGATCGTGTCGTGCATGATGTTGCTCGTGGTGATACATTTATGAGCAAGGTTGACACTTATGATAGCCATGTCGATGTGAAGACTAAATCCAAGCTTAGAAAATCTTGGATTTGGTCGGCGTCTATTACTAAAGATTACCCCTTTAAGGAGTGTTGTGGAAGAAGTGAAAAACTTTTTCGTTGAAGTGAAGAATTATTTTTTGTTGTGTTTTGATGCCTCATCGAATTTGGGTGTTTTGTCTAGAAATATTCACACTTTTAGAATTCACATAAAGGTGGAGATTTGTTAGAGTTTGATTCGATTTCAAAGTCACACAAATTAATTAATATATAAATTTAGAAAAATAATAAACCTAGTTTGTTTAAAAGTAGATAACTTTATTAAAATATATTTCTACTTTATTTAGTTTCATTTGTAATCAAGTATCTATCCCTATAAATAGGTACTAAGAGTGCATTTGGTTCACAGAATGTAAGATTACCTTTGGAAATAAGATTTCCAGAATGTAACATTACTCTGAGAATGTTGTATTACCCTGTTTGGTTTGCTTAGCATATTATAGCGTTTGGTTGGAGGAATATAAGATTACTTGGATGCATATTTTACCAAATTATCATTGTGATGTATATTTTTTAAAAAAAGTAAACCTTTAATATTAAATTATAAATATTTGAAGGAAAATTTATAAAAATATTTTAATTATTACACTATCTAAGTTCAAAGAATAAATATATTTAACATATAATTAATATAATTAGTATACCAAACTTATAATTTTAAATAATTTTCATAAGTGTCATATTTATTTATATAAAATAAAATATAATATGAAAAATAATATTGTGATCTCAGGTGGAGAAATATATTAATTTTTAATGTATAAGATCTATTTTTTTAATAACTCAAAATTAAAAATTACTTTAAATAATTACATTTTTACAATAATAATATTTTAAAATCATAAAATTATAAAATAAAAAATATACTAAATATTAAAATATAAAATAATTTTAATTACTTAAATTTATTAATATTTTATTAAATTAAACTATTTATATATTATCATTATTATTATTTTGAGTAAAACAAAAAGAATAAGAATTAAGAAGGATTCATATGAAAAAATTATTATGTTAGGGGTACTGATGTCCAAAATGGTTGGAATTGTTCATTAACTAAGAATTTGGAGGTAATGACATTCCCACCATTTTAACTCAAAAATACAACTATTAGTAATGAGTTATACCTGGTAATATTCTTTTCCGTGAACTAAACGCCCCCTAAAGGTAAGAGTTAGATATCAAATTTTTTCTTTCTCCAAAATCCTCTTTTATTTTCTTCATTCATGTTAGTAAAATTCTTCTCTTATGTCCGTTTTTTTTTCCTTCTGGATGTTCTACGTAAATTTTGGTATTCTTTATTTTTTTATTGTGTTTATTTATTTGCCAATAATTGTTTCAATGTTATGACATTTTACATATTCAATAAAATTAGCTAATATGATTAATTAAAAATCATCTACCATTAATTGGCCCAAAAAGAGCCCAAAAATGAGTGGATAATTATATCAAAAGCCTGAAACAAACCCAGAAACAATAAGATCATAGAAGAAATAGGGCTCGAGATCGAAGTCGATAAAAAGAACAGCTGCAATCTCATACGAATTGCCCAGTCCCTTCGGGGTGGTTTTCATATATGTAGGAAGAAAATTAAATAATTAAATAAACTATGGAAGGAGTCAAAAGTGAGACTCACTTGTGCGTGTGATAGAGAGGGGTAGACACAAATTTTCTTTTGTGACCCAAGAAAGAAAAGAACAAAGGGAACAACCCAAATTAATCGCCGGTTGCGCGTAATGGTTTTTCCCTAATTCCGCAAATTTCTTTCTATCAAAACCCCTTCTACCCTAATAGGATTTGGAACCAACAACCACCGGAGTTGTACAGATTGCGGCGACGATTGGACTTCATTGGAGGGCATGTAATATGGTTGAATGATTCATATTTTCGCAAATGGTATGTTTTAAAAAATATTATTGGAAAATTTGTTTGTTTCTATTCCAGATTCAACATAAATAGATCTCGTTACGATATTTGCCTTTCTTTTCATCCCTTTTAGTTTTTTTGGGATTAGTTAGTAATAATGCATTTATGAACAATAGACTTAGATTTGAATTGATAAGGTCAACCAATGGTGTCCTCAACATCCCCCATTGGCGAATATGATCACTCAAAAATTTCCAGAAAGCGCCTTAAAGTTTCAGATCCCTCCGCCCACTTGGCATCTTCAATTCGCGGGTAATTTTATCAATGTACTTTTTTTTATTGTTGATTCTGCTGTTGTCCCTTCTATATAATTTGTTTTGATAACCGTGTTCATTATTCGACAGTGATGAGCAATCTGCAACGGAGATGAGTTGCCAGTCTAATGGCAACAACAGTGGTATTCCACATTCTTGTAATGACGTAGGCAACAGTTACTTCAGCAATGGACCATCTTCTTCTTGTTCTTCTTATGTGAGTGGATGGATGTATGTCAATGAGCATGGGCAGATGTGCGGTCCTTATATCCAGCAGCAGTTGTACGATGGTTTGTCTACTGGTTTCTTGCCAGACGAGCTCCCTGTTTATCCTATAGTCAATGGGACTTTGATAAATCCTGTTCCCTTAAAGTACTTTAGGCAGTTCCCTGATCATGTTGCTACAGGATTTGTTCAACTCACTTCAACCACAGCTTCCAGTTATTTAAATTCTTCCCTTACCAGTATCCAACACGCTCCTTCCCCTTTCCCCTCTCAGTTCAGATGCGGTGTAAGCACCTGAGCACTTAACATTGTGTTGCTAGTTTGTTTTTTTTTTTATAGGATTTCCTCTGAATGATTTTCACTTTTTTTTATTCCAGTCAGGGGAAGATGTATGTTGGTTGTTTGAAGATGGTGAGAGTAGGAAACATGGGCCTCATTCCCTTTTGCAATTGTTTTCTTGGCATTGCAGTGGTTATCTTGGAGATTCTATTATGGTAAGCTTTGAAACTCTTGTGATTTGAGTCATGATTCATCACAGCATGAACGATCATTTGTTTCAACTATTGGGTCCTATGAGCTCTAGCAAACCTAGTACACATGTTGTGGTAGGATGGCATGATGCATCAAAGCTTTACTCGGTTTCTTTCTTCTTATTTCCTTTTGTTTTAATTTATTATTTTGCAGATTTATCATGCTAATGATAGGTTTTGTCCCACCAACTTGTTGTCTGTTTTAAATGCTTGGAAAGGTGGTCAGTTTGTTGTTGAAAATGAACATGAGTCATCTGTCAACTTCATATCAGCAATTTCTGAAGAAGTTTCTTCTGATTTGCATTCTCGAATTATGCAAGTAGCTCGTAGAGTTATGCTAGATGAAATAATCACCACTATGATCTCAGAGTTTGTTGCTGCAAAAAAATCTGACAAGCATCTAATGGTTGAGTCATGCAACCAAGATGTTAAAAGTTCTGATGGAAAACTGGTAATATATCCAATCACTCAATAATAAATATCTGATGTTTGTTTGTCTTAAAATCTAAAGTTTGTTTGGTATACAGATTAAAAATACCCCTGAAAGAAGTATTCGTTGTACTCCCACGTTTGGCACAGCAGGCTCTCATGATGTATCTAGTCCGTCAATTCAAGAATCTACTGATTTTGATGCATGTCAAAAATCTGTGGGAAGCATTGAAAATTTTTGGGGTTCTTATTCGGTTGTTTGTAAGATGCTTTTTGAGTATTGCATGGAAGTTACATGGAATGCTGTCTTTTATGATAGTATTGTTGATTTCTTGTCTTCCTGGAGAAAGGGAAAACTTTGGTTGGGTCAGCCAAATGTTATGGCATCTGCTAATGGCTCCTTTAATCATGGCAAGGAGACTGAAAATGTAAAAGCTACAACTGTAAGTAAAGTCTATATTCTATTTTGTGTAAATAGTATGTAATGAACTTGAATCTAATGCTTTATGGTTTCACAGTTCTTCTCTGGGAAGGAATTGATGGCCCATGATATTGATTGTCCACCTGGTTATGAATTGGCAACAGTTTCTGTAGATAACCATGCAGAAGAGATGCATATATCTTCATCTGCAGTGCAGGAAACTTTATCCAAACAGAACAGTCCATTGCACATTAATGGCCTTTATGGTGGCATACAATGTATCCTGGAAGGTGTTGAAAATGAGCTCCATTTTTCTGCTATGGTGTTTATGGCTGACTATGTTGACAATCTTGTTAAAAGTGAAGCCAAAGTCGTGATTGATCTGGAAAATGATGAAAAATTGAATGAAAATCCTAATAAAGAGGACGCAGACAAATCAGTCAATTTCTCGATAGATGAGGAATTGAAAGAGTTACAAAAGGTATATCCTGTTAGTTCATAATTTTTTTTTCATTACAATTTTAAAATTGTTCTATTGAGACTAGGTTCTCCCATTCCAATCACAGCCAATATGTGCTTTTGTATAAGACACCAGGATCATATCTCTCAGAACAAATAGTTTTCTTTTACAGCTGCAAGACACGGTTGGATCTTCTGGTCAGTGCCATCTTTCTTCTATATCTGCCAATCTGAACTCATTAGAACCACAGAAGCCTGGTTGTCAATCTATATCTGAAAACGATTATACTAAAAGGGATGGTACCTTTATGGTTGAGGGATTTAAAAGATTGTTTGGGAAGGCTGTGGATGTAAGTAATGAACAAGAAGTTGACGAGCCATCACCTCCTGGAATTGAGGTTAACTCTGGGATTCTTGTTCCATCACACATTTGTAAATTTCGACCTTCAACTACAGTTGAGCATGGCCCTAAGATTGGAGAATATGTTGCCATGGCAATTTGTCGTCAGAAGCTCCATGATGATGTACTAAGAGAGTGGAAATCAACATTTGCTAGTAATGTTAATCTTTACAAGTTTATTGTGTCATGGCGTAGTTTGAAGAAACAGAGTGAGGCTGATGGCAAAGAGGTAACGATTACTACTTTGTACCTTCTATTCTAACAACTAACCCCATAGATTTTTATTGGGTTGAATAATTTGTTGTAACTTTTAATTTGCCTCAGGAAAAGAAGTTTAGCGAAGACAAGAAAAATCTTGCTGGTTTTTCTGCCCCACGAGATAAGCCCAGGGAGGGGTCAAGTAAGTCTATCAGTTCTGGCTCCTCAGAGGTATCTTTAGCGACTGGTACATGTACATATTACCGAAAGAAGTTGGTTCATAAGAAGTTAGGACCTTCTCACTCCATGATTATCAATGGGTCACAGGATCAACCTGTTGAAAGGCCTTTGAAGAAAGAGTCTTCCAAGAATTTGTTGGATCATGCAGATCCAAAACTAACTGATGCCCCTTCTAAAAAGGTTGGGACAAATAAAAGCATGTCTCAATCATCTAATATTTCTGGGTCATCAAAAGTCATAGCTAAGAAGAGTTTGCACAGTGATCATTCATCACCCAAGAGTGCAAGTTGTCAGAAAACACCAAAGGATGCTTCTGCTGTTCGAAGTATGTCGTTTTCCCTCTGTAAAGTTCTTAATATTGCAGAAGATGATAATGAACTTGGAAATAATAATGGTTATTAACTATGATATGCAGAAACTAAGAGTTTGCTCAATGACCACTCGGAACCCAAGCATGCGACTCGTCAGAAAACATCAAAGGACGCTTCTGCTGTTCAAAGTATGTTGTTTTTTTCTTCTGACAATTTATTGGTTATGCAGAAGATGATAATGAGCTTAGAAATAATAATGTTTATTAACTATGTTATGCAGAAACTAAGAAGAGTTTGCTCAATGACCACTCATTACCCAAGAGTGCAAGTTGTCAGAAAATATCAAAGCATGTTTCTACTGTTCAAAGTATGTTGTTTTTCCCCCTTCTGATAAGTTCTTGGTTATGCAGAAGATGGTAATGAACTTGGAGATGATAATGGTTATGCAGAAAATTTGGTTGGAGAAGGTGCTGTTAAAGCCAGAGGGGAAACTGCATCAGCCTTTCAGAATTGTGATGAGAATATTGTAGGCAGGAGTAACCATACTGTTGGAAGTGAAGGAGAGCTTACTAATGATTCCTCCAAGAAAACACTAAAAGGTCCCCCCCACGCATATTCTTTTGTTTTATATCAAATTATTGCATATATTAAATTTTCTTTATTTCTGTTATTATCTTCAGCAAAGAAGGTATCAGGGGTAAAAAGAAAGCAATTAAATAATGATGAACATCCATCACCTTCAATCAAGCTACAGAAAGTAGGTAATGGTGGTAGCAAGTTTTCTTCATCTAGAGGGGTTGCAGATCAAAAGGCCCGCAAAACTAGATCCAGGATTGCAAATCCCTGTCCTAGATCTGATGGATGTGCGCGAACTTCAATTAATGGTTGGGAGTGGCATAAATGGTCTCTCAATGCAAGTCCCGCTGAAAGAGCTCGTGTTAGAGGAATTCAGTGTATTAACATGAAGTATTCAGGTCCTGAGGTTAATAGTATGGCAAACTTGTCTAGCAGTAAAGTTCTTTCTGCAAGAACTAACAGAGTGAAGATGCGCAACCTTCTGGCTGCTGCAGAGGGTGCTGATCTCTTGAAAGTTACACAGTTGAAGGTGATTTTAACATGATGATATTTGAATATCATGGTTTTGAAATGTCTTGATGTGACATCGATTTCAAATTTGCTTCATTTATTAGGCAAGGAAAAAGCGTTTACGTTTTCAGCGAAGCAAGATACATGATTGGGGTCTCATTGCGCTTGAGCCAATTGAGGCCGAGGACTTTGTCATTGAATATGTTGGGGAGTTAATTCGTCCGAGGGTAGGTTTGACTTGTATGTTTTCCTGTTCAGACTAATATTTGCAATTCCTCTTCTTTTCACAAATGACCATTGAATATGCTTTTAAATGTTGTAGATTTCTGATATACGAGAACAGTATTATGAGAAGATGGGAATTGGTAGCAGTTATCTATTTAGACTTGATGACGGATATGTAGTAAGTAAATCAAATTTTTAAATTGGGGGTCTTGGTTTAAGCTGCATTATGGTCGGAGCATACTTTCTTGTTTTTGGGCCAATCTTTTGACTTTTGTTATACTTCATCGATGTATAGGTTGATGCTACAAAGCGTGGTGGGGTTGCTAGGTTTATAAACCATTCTTGTGAGGTATGTAAAGATGTAGCTCTGTTCGTTCTTGCTATTCATGATCGATTTGTGCTGCTAACTTGGAATACTTGAATTGCAGCCTAATTGTTATACAAAAGTTATTAGCGTAGAAGGCCAAAAGAAGATATTCATTTATGCAAAACGTCATATAGCTGCTGGTGAAGAAATTACTTATAACTACAAGTTTCCTTTGGAGGAAAAAAAAATTCCTTGCAACTGTGGTTCAAAAAAGTAAGATGCAGTGGGATTTATTGCTGTTCATTTTTTTAATGATCTTGATTGCATTGAATTTCTTGCTTTCTGAGGAAAACATTATCACCGTATGAAAATTAAGTAGACATGCTACCTGCTATTCTCTGCTCACTTTTTGTCTAACCATTCTTGCTCTTGTTCAGGTGTCGTGGATCTTTAAACTAGCATGCATGCATATAATTTGTACGTGATGAAGATTGTACCTTTTGTTAATGAGATTTATGCAGTCTTCAATTGATTTGGATTTCTGTTTTCTTATCTACTGTATTTATTGTGTAGGCCATCCCCTTGATTTGTTACTCATTTTGAGAAGTCAGCAACAATTTGATGCCACATGGTATGTAATTCTGTTAGTTTTTTTTTACTATATATATGTGTGAAAATAATGTTTTAGTATGTTCTTATTAATCCAAAGAAACATGGAACTCCTGTTCCGCATCTACTCAAAGGTGAAATAGTACAAAAACCAACAGAAATAATTCAGGTAATAGTAACAAAGGTTAATAGACCAAAAACAGTAGAATTATGGGGGAAAGGAGTCCTATTTATGTGGCAAGGTTCTTCATTGAGCTTTTGGGAGACTGAAATCTCTCAGCTCATTGATGGGAGACTGAAACCTTAGGACTGAGACTCAAATCTTTTTAGGTTTTTGATAGAAATTCTGCTTTTTTTTATTCTGTAAGTCTCTTTAAATAGAGATTTCAAAATTATAAAATAGATGAAGTCCCATCAATATCAATTTTTATAAAAACAACTTTATTGTGCGAGTCCTATCTAACAATTTATCCAAGAGTGCTACCTAATAACTACCATGTTTCTGCAACATTAATGAATCCCATGGTTTTGTCTCGCTGCAAAGCGAGAAGAAAAGCAAAAAGGGCATATGAAGCAAGATATTTGGGACAAGGCAAAGTAACAGTTTGCCACCATTAGTAATAAGAATCCTTGTGAATCTTTTGCTTAGGGGAGATATGTTGTTGGCCTTGCAAGGTTGCCTAGAGTGAAATCTTGGGGTTGGGTTGAGAGAGATGGGGGAGTCTGGTATAAGACTTGGCTATGTCAGTGATGAAAGAAGGAAAAAGAGAAAAGAAAAAAAAAGAAAAGGAATGATTTTATTAATTTATTAATTTGTGTTTGTATATGTTTTTCATCTTGAACTGTTTCTCCGTGTCATCAATTATGCTAGTAAGACGTGCTTTATAAGTATGGGAAATTGTATAAACATTGCCATCTGGTTGTGTGGTGAGTCGAGTAAAATAGAATGATGGGAAGGAATACATGTATTTTTATTTTTTTCAATTTATATATTCTTAATGATGCTTTGATATGGTTGTATTGATTTGCTATACTTGTTATTTCAACTTACAAGTTCTTTTTGCCCTTAATTTGTGATTAAATGTAGCTTGAACATGCTCATTGGCAGAGAAGCTTGGCTTGGGTTCTGTTAAACATTCTCAATGCCTACTTGGATTGTGCTACCAGAAGTTTTGGTCGTGAATTCACCAATGTGTTTTGGCAGAGCACTTGAAAGGGTATATTGGCAAATCATTTTCTAATTATTGAATTATTTAAACTAGGATATGTTTGACGGCCTTTTTTGTATTTTAATTTATAGCAATCAACTATTCCATTCTTTGGCCTATGATTTGAGGTTGAGAATATTATGCGATCAATAGCTTCTTGAATATTTGTTGAAGGGCTATATATATCTTTATGAAATGGATTTAACTCTCTAATTTGTTAAAAGTAGAGTAATTCTCTGTAAAGCTCATATTTTCTATAAGATTTGTTACATATTTACATAAAAGATGTAACCTTAACTTAGGAAACTCTTAAGCTAGGAAAGTAACTAATTTTAGGAAAGATACAATCCCTTGAAGTTAGGGATTGTAACTACTAAAAGATATTCACAGGATCCTATCTAAGTATACATAATATTTCTAATTTAGGAATCTATTTTATGACACTCCCCCTCAAGCTGGGGAATGTATGTTCTCCATCTTCAGCTTGCTTGCTAACTTTTGAAAATACTTCCCAGGTAGCCCCTTGGTAAGTATATCTGCAACTAGATCTCCAGTGGACACATAGGGAGTAAAAATTAGTCCACTGTCAAGTTTCTCTTTTATGAAATGTCTATCCACTTCAACATGTTGTCCTGTAATTTTGAACTGGATTATGAGCAATACTGATTGCTGATTTATTATCACAGTACAACTTCATTGGGCCTTCCTATTCGATCTTTAAATTCTCCAAAATAATCTTTAGCCACAACAATTAACAAATCCCAAGTGCCATTGCTCTAATCATAGTTGGATCTAGCCACAACATTCTACTTTTTGCTTCTCCATGCCACTAGAATTCCTCCCATAAGGTATAGTATCATGAAGTTGATCTTCTATCAACAACGGGCCCTACATAATCTGCTTTAATATAGGTTTCTAAAGTCAAATTTCCTCCCTCTTTAAACATAATTCTTTTGCCTGGTGTGCCATTCAAATATTGTAGAATTTGAGTCACAGCTCTTAGGTGTGATTCGTTAAGGTTGTGCATAAATTGGCTCACAACTCCCAACTGCATAGGTAATGTTTGGTCTGGTGTGTGATAAGTAAATTAGTCTTCCCAAAAGTCTCTGATATGAGCCTCCATCAACTGTTGCATCCTCTATTGTATCTCCAAGCTTGTGAATAACTTCTATTGGTGTTTCTGCTGGTCTGCGACCTATTTAGCCAGTTTCTTTTAACAAGTATTGGGTGTATTTCTGTTGAGATATGAAGATCCCTTGTGAATGTGCCACTTTAATACCAAGGAAGTATTTTAGTCTTTCTAGATCTTTGACTTCAAACTCCTTTAACAAACACTTCTTTAGGTCATCAATTCCTTTCAAATCATCCTTGTAACTATGATATCATTTACATAGACCAATAAAGAAGTAACTCCCCCTGAAGAAGAATGTTTCACAGTGAAGGATTTCTTCCAAGGGGTGTTCAACCAAAACGATACCTTGGTTGTTGAAGAATTGGATTTGGAGTTTTTAAAACTTTCAATAGATCAAAACAGGGCTCTTGAAAATACATTTTCTGAAGAAGAAATTTGGGATGCAATTGCGCATTTGAACATCAATAAAGCACTAGGCCCAGATGGTTTGAATTTAGGGTTTTTCAAGAAGTTTTGGAGAAATTTGAAAGAAGACTTGGTGGTGTTTTTTAGAGAATTTCATCAAGGGAAGGTATGGGACTCGGAGGTGAATCATTCTTTTATTTCTCTCATTCCAAAGAGGGTTAATCCGGAGGAGCTACAAGATTTTAGGCCAATTAGCCTTGTTGGAGGATTATATAAAATTCTATCTAGAAAGTTAAGTCTTTGCATTATTGAAATAATTAGCCCCTCACAATTTGCGTTTATACCGGGAAGACAGATTATGGATTGCTCGTTTATTGCAAATGAAGGTATCGATTATTGGAGGAAAAAGGGGTTGAAGGGGGTCGTATTTAAAGTAGATTTTAAAAGAGCTTATGATTCCGTAGACTGGGCTATATTGATGAAAATAATGTGCAAAATGGGGTTTGGGGATAAGTGGTCTTCTTGGATTAATCAATGCGTGTCAACAACCACAATTTCAGTACTCGTTAATGGGACCCCAACAGAAAAATTTAAAACAGCAAGAGGACTCCGACAAGGCTGTTCATTATCTCCAATATTGTTTAATTTGGTTGGTGAGTTGCTTCATTTGATGTTGGCTAAAGCTATGGAGATAGGACTGTTTTCGGGCTTTGAGTTAGGAAATCAAGAGAGGTTGTTTAAACTATCACATTTGCAATTTTCTGATGACCTCATTATCTTTAGCAAGGCTACTGCTCGAGACTTGAAGAATGTTAGAAGGGTGCTGTTAATTTTTGAATTGATGACAGGTTTGCAACTAAATTTATCTAAGAGTAAAATCTTTGGTATTAATGTGGAACCGGATGAGTTAGCAAGCTGGGCAGTGGAAATTGGCTGTACAGTGGGATTTTTTCCACTAGAATATTTAGGATTACCGTTGGGATCTAAGAGAAATTCTGCAGTATTGTGGGAGCCAATTGTCCAGAGATTTTATTCAAAATTGGCTGGTTGGAAGGCTAATTCCTTATCTCTAGCTGATAGGGCAGTTTTGGCGAAATCGGTTTTGTGTTCTCTTCCGACATATTTTCTCTTTTTAGAATTCCAGTTGGTGTGGTTAAGAGATTGAATTCCATAATGGCTACCTTCCTTTGGGGCGGTTCGGCAGAGAAGAGGAATATTCATTGGCTGAATTGGAAGTTAGTATGCAAGCTGAAGAGGTTGGGGGTTTGGGAATTCCGAATTTGGCTCTTCTAAATAGAGCTCTTTTGGGTAAATGGGTATGGAAATTTGCAACAGAGAAGGATTCGTGCTGGAAAAAAGTTGGTTGTTGCGTGTATAATTTTGACTTTAATACATGCTTAATTACGAAATCTTTGGCTAATCGGGCATCTTAGATTTGGAAAGGAATAATTAATAATTTCTTTTCTAATGATGATTTTGGGGACTATATAAGGAAGAGTTTGTGTTTGAAGATGGGGAATGGAGAGACAGTGCAATTTTGGCATGATTCTTGGTTGGGTTCGTTTCTTTTAAAAGTTAGGTTCCCAAGGATTTTTGCTCTATCATTGAATAAAGGGGGCAAAGTTGTAGAGTTCAAGGAAAATTCTTCCTCAGGGTGCTGCTGGGACATTAAATTAAGGAGGAATTTGGTGGACTGGGAGGTGGAACAGTGGATGCAGCTTATGGCCTTGTTGAATTCTACCTATCATCTTTGCAAGAAGATTGCTGGGTTTGGACAGGGAATGGGGAGGGCTGTTTTTCAGCTAAATCTTGCGTGAAGTGCTTTTTTGATTGGGCTAGTAATGACGAAGATGAAGGTACTCGGAACAACATTGTATGGACAGGGGTTGCTCCTCGGGTCGAAACTTTTGTTTGGCAGGCTGCTCATCAGAGAGGGGTTGTTAGAGAGGAATTGACAAAGCGAGGAGTTATAGGGATTGAAGACTCTTCATGTCCTTTGTGTGTTAAGTGTGTGGAGTCGGTTTCTCATTTATTTGTACATTGTGAGGTTGTTAGAGGCTTGTGGAAATAGATTCTTGTCATCTTGGAATGTTTCTTTTGTGCCACCCCAGACACTGTTGGATTTCATAATTGTTTGGAATGATTTAATCCCGAAATCCACCATTTGGAAGTTCATCCCTAGGGCGGTGCTTTAGACGGTTTGGAAGTGTAGAAATGATATTATTTTTTGGAAAGGAAAGGTGGATGGCCAGTTATTGTTCTTGTTCATTTTAGAATTGCATCATGGTTTGTCGCGAGATTCAATGATGTGCAGATTAATTTCGATTCTCTTGTGGGTGATGTTAAAATAGATGATTTGGGGGTAAAAAGGAAGAAGGATTCTATATCTTCCTCCTGTTGGAGTGCTCCTCCCTTAGGTTTCGTTAAATTAAATGTTGATGGTGCGATGTCTAAGGAGTGGGATAAAGGAGGCATTGGTGGATTGCTAAGGGATGCTCAAGGGCTGCAGCAGGGTTCGTTTTCAGAAAGGATTGGGAGGGGGGGTCCTCCTATTCTTGCAGAGTTATTAGCTATCAAAAGAGGGCTGATGTATATTGAGGAGAAAGCTTTGGTTTCATTTCCAAGGGTCATCCTTGAATCGGATTCTCTTAATGCTCTGAAATGGATTATAAAACCGGCTGTATGTACTCCTATGTTCCAGTCTTTGGTGAAAGACATTGCTGCCTTAGTGGAGAGTAGAGGTGTAGTTAGGCATATTTTGAGAGCTGCTAATTGCGAAGCGGATAAACTAGCTAAAGAAGGAATAGGATGAATATTAGGGTATTGACTCAGTTGTACAACTATTGAGTTGGTTATTTATGTTCTATGTTTGGTTTTTAAGTTTTATGTTGTAACAGAACTTCTTATGATGGCTATGTATTATTCTGGTATTAATGAATTATTAGGCACTCTTATCTTCTTTCATATGCCCTTCATGTTACTGTTGTAACTTGGAGGTTAAGAAGGGGGTTTTTAACGAGGCCTATCATATTTCTATAAAAAAAATAAGTATGATCACCTGGACTCTATTTGTAGCCCAATCTCAGCATCACTTTGTTAGACCTTCCAAACCAGGAAATTGGAGGCTGCTTTAACCCATAGAGAGCCTTTTTTAATTTGCACATTGTCTGCCCAACACTTGAACCAAATCCAGGTGGGATGTCCATGTAAACTTCCTCCTCAAGATCTCCATGTAAAAAGGCATTCTTAATGTCCTACTGTTGTAATTTCCATCCTTGATTGGCAACTAATGACAAGAAAATTCTCACAGTGTTCATCTTTGTAACAGGAGAAAATGTCTCAAGGTAGTCTATCTTATAGGTTTGAGAATACCTTTAGCCACTAACCTTGCTTTGTACCTTTCTAAAGAACCATCTGATTTGTACTTTACTATAAACACTCATCTACACCCGACTGTTTTCTTTCCTTCTGGCAGTTTCACCAAGTCCCATGTTTTGTTCTTCTCGAGTGCTTCTATTTCTCCTTATATGGCATTCTTCCAATTCTCATTTTCTAATGTCTCTGACGCAGTTTTAGGAATGGTAATGGTATTTAGGCTAGTAAGGAAGGCCTTGTGATTGTGAGATAAGTTCTTGTAAGACATAAATAAGTAAAGGGGGGTTTTTGTCGTGCAAATTCTTTTTCCTTTTCTAATTGCAATAGGAAAATAAAAATCCCTTTGGTTAGAAGTAGAATCAAAATTTTCAGTGGTATTTAGATCAGAGATAGGTTCAGTAGTTACCTCGGTTTGTATATGGAAGGAAGAGGATGATTGAACCTGCACTGGTGCCTTCTTACTTTAGTAGACCAGCAGAGGACGAGTAGTGTCCTGAGTCTTTGGCTGAGGGGTGTTAGGATCAGATTATAAGGTGGTAGGTTGGTCAAAAATAGGTTGTTGGAAAGGAATAGGTTGTTGAGCTGCTGTAGGAAAGTCAATGAGAGACGGAAGTAGGAAACAATCTTTGTCCTTATCTTCCCTGAATGAAATCTCCCCCTGAAGATAAGGGTGAGTAAAATAGTTTTCCTTTTCTGCAAAAGTAACATCAATAGAAATAAAGTGTTTCCTTGTAGGTGGATAATAGCACTTTTACCCTTTTTGAGTGGAAGAGTAGCCAACACAGATGCATTTTAACGCCCTTGGATCAAGCATACCCCTATTTTGAGAGTGTCTATGGACAAAGGCAACAAAGTCAAATATTTTAGGTTTAAGATTAAGTGAAGGACTAAAATTTGGGAAGAAATTGGTTAGGATTTGAATAGGACTTTGAGATTTTAAGGGCTTTAGTGGGTAGTTTGTTTATCATATAGGTGGCAATTAACACAGTTTCTCCCCAATACTGTTTAGGGACATTTTTTTTGAAACAAAAGGGCTCTTGTTATGGCAAGGATATGTCCATTCTTTCTTTCTGTCACACCATTCTGTTGAGGGTTATTCACACAAGAGGACTCATATATGTTGCCTTTCTCTTGAAAATAGGGTGATAGGACTTGGTTGAAATAGTCCTTAGCATTGTCTGATCGAAACCTTTTTATGTCTACTTCAAACCGAGTCTTAATCATGGTGCAAAAGGTTTTAAAAGTAGAGCTTACATCCGATTTTTGTTTTAGAAGAAATATCCATGACACTCGGGCACAATCATTTATGAATGAGACAACTATCGAGCCCCAGTTATATTTGGAATAGTGGATGGCCCCCAAACATCATTGTGAATGAGTGTAAAAGGGTTGGAGGCTTTTTTATTACTCACGGGAAAAGAGATGCATTTATGTTTTGCAAGTTCACATATGTCACAATGAAATTCTTCAATATTAAGGACTTGATCAAAGAAGGAATTATAACTTTAAAGGATGGGTGACCAAGGCGGAGGTGATGAAGCCATATTTGGTATTATTGGCTTTAGATCCTGATTAAAGTGAAAAAGATGGAGAATTCAGGGCACTGACTTGTCCACCAGAGTCTTTAAGGTAATATAGGCCATTTACTTCTTTAGCATATCCAATCAACCTCCTCGTTCCTTGATCCTAAAAAATGCATTGAGTAGGATGAAAAAGAACACTGCAGTTAGTCTCCTTGGTAATTTTCTGAATGGATAGAAGATTAGTAAATAGTTTGGGTACATGAAGGACATTTTTCAATGTAAGTTTTACTTATAACAATATCCTCTTGACCAACCACTGTTATCATAGTACCATATGCAACTGTTATTTTTTTATTGAAGGACAGGGTGTATAAGTGGTAAATGTGATTGAAGAAATAGATGGGTAAATTCGAGGCCTTAAAGTCCTGAGAAGAGGATATAGCTGAGAAAACTAGACTACATGTACCTGTAGAGGAGGTTTTGTCTAGTGACCCTAGCAAGCTCTTCAATTTTTCTATTTCTTCTCTGTTGAACTCAATAGGCTGTTCTTGAGAGTCCTCAACCAAGTTTTTGGTTGTACATGCTCTTCCTTGTCCCCTTGATCCCTTTTACTTTGAAAAATTTTTACTTGCTGTTTGTGGCTTCCCATGAAGTCTCCAACACTTCTCTTTTGTGTGGTGAGGTTTCTTGCAGTAGGTGCACCATAGAGAGTCCCTGTTCATTGCCTCTGGTTTATTATCATTAGTAATTTGATGTTCCAGACCAATCTTTCTCTCGGTTACGGCTTTAGTGGCCAAGGCTGAACTCTCCACTTACTACTTTCAATCATAACTCCTATTCTTCTTTCCTCAGCATGAATGTTTGTAATAACTTCATTTAGTGATGGCAGGTCTTACTTTCCAATAATCTGGACTCTCACTGCATCGAATTCAATATTTAGTCTAGCAGGAAAATTATCCATTCTGTCTTTTTCAGCAAACCTCTTTAGAAAAGTCGCGTCTTGACTACACCTCATCTGGATTGACTTGCTTCCCTACTTGATGGATGAAATCTTGGTCTTGATTTTATAGATCTGGGCAACATCTCTAACCTTTGAGTAAGTTTGTTTGTTTTACGACCTCCCATATCTCTTGGGTTGTATTGAGAAACATGCTTGTATCACTGATCTCTGGCACCGTGGAATTCCATAACCTGGATATTACTAATGAATCATGTTCATCCTAAGAATCAAACCTAGGATCTCCCTCCTTAGGTCCAGTACCTAGAAGATGACTTAACTTACCTCTACCCTTTAGAAATGTATGAACAAGCTGAGACCATTTAAGGTAGTTTTTTCCATTCAACCTATAGGCATTTTGTATATTTTGCAAGTCACCTATCGGGTTAGAATAACTCCATTCATTTTGACTCCCTGAACCGTCTCAGAAATGTTTTATCAACCACCACAACCATGTTTTTTGTTGGGTTAACAGTACGCACTCAAGGGAAAGATTTAGGAATGAAAAAAAGGTTGTTAGACCGAGATTAACAGGACCCAGGAATGAACTAAAAAAGCTTTGATACCATGTTAAAAGTAGAGTAATTCTCTGTAAAACTCATATTTTCTGTAAAATTTGTTACATATTTATATACAAGCTATAACCTCAACTTAGGGAACTCTTAAGCTAGGAAAGTAACTAATTCTAGGGAAAGATACAATCCCTTAAAGTTAGGGATTGTAACTACTAAAAGATATTCACAGAGTCTTATCTAATTACACATAATATTTCTAATTTAGGAATCTATTTTCTGACATAATTAAATATCTAAAACGAACTTGAGGTCTCCCTTAGATTGAGTCATCTCAACTGTAGAGCCCTTTTTAAGAAGCTTGGGGATATGCTGAATGTGTTGCATCTTTAATGTGAAACTGCAGTCATCAGTAACACGTTGACTAATATTTTCCATGGATTGTGGATGTGGATGAACGTTTCAGGTTGTGGGCAAAGTTTTCTCAAATAGAAGCTGATGGTGTGATAAAGACCTTTTCACATGAAGTGGTTTTCCCAACATCTGGAAGACGAATTACTTATCCGTGTTCATCGTTGTTGTATATGCCACTTGCAGTTGAGTTCCTTCTCTTAGAATCTGTAACCAGTTTTATTGTTTTCTTACCGTTTGATATTTTTGGAATATAAAGTTTTTGTACAAACATGCATCATCATATATGTCATTTGTTTACCTCTTTGGTTATTTTAGCCCAGCCTTTTTCAAGGCACATATTATGCACTAGAACCTCGTTACCAAATGCAAAGGGCTAAAAAATGCCCGCATTTGAGTGTAGTAAAATGCACGTGTATTTTTGTTATGTATACATTTAATAGGCTTAAGATGTATAATTATGATAATTTAAAGATTGGTCCAATTTATTTGCAGAACATGTAAAATTTTCCTTTAATTTTGTTGGCCAATATGATTTCCTTATGATCCCATGTTTGTTGTAGACTCAAATATGGAGAAGTATAACTAGAGTTTGATATAATCCGATACAACTAATGGGGAAAGAAGTTAAAGAAAACGTCAATTGGTTGGTATTTTTTAGCTATATGTGCTTATCAAATGCGCCTGTTATTTTGGCTTTTTTTGTCTAACACTAAGGTGCATCGATTAGGTGACTTTAGACGACGGCCTTGATAACATTGGTTTAGCTGATGCCTGCCTATCTTGAACTGCAGCCACTGGAAATTTTTATTCGACGCATCTGTAGAGAAGATGCCATATTTTACATGGGTTTTGATATCATACATACCCGTTTTAAGCTATATGGTCGGGGTTTGAGGTTGTTTCTTCCAACATTGACATCTTCAAAGTTCGTACACGGATTTTCTCAACGGGAGTATAACTTGTCTTACGACACCCAACACTTGGTACTTGGATTTTAATTCTAGAACCGTCTGCCATAAGTTATCCATGGTGTCGACTTCAATATTTGCGATGACTTGCATTCATGGGATCTTCATTAAGCAATAATAAATCAAGTTGGAAGCAATTCAGCGGATGAGAGGATTAAACATATTTGAATATTTTTGAGTGAATTATTCTTCATGCTTGCCGGCAGTATTCCTTTATTAGGAAGTGTAGATTATGATTCCAGTTACTAGGCTGAGGAGGATCAAATATAAGAAGATTGTTAATGGTGGTCCAACTTTGCATAAACTCGTTTAATTAGCAAAATCTCTCACTAGATCCTTCTGTTGGTTGCAGGATTGAACAAAGCCTGTTTGGCGCAGGAACGTAGTACGTTTAACCCTCCGGTATGCCCCTCCTCTCTCTCTCTCTCTCTTTTTATTTTTTTAATCCTATACAATCTACCAACTGCAGAAATTATCCGAAAAATACAAGTTTTAGGTGTTCAAAATTACCAAATTCACGTAAAAAAACATTTAATTTACCAAATGATTATATTAGTACTAAAAGTTTTGTGCAACTCTGTAGATATTGTGTTTGAATCTCAATTAATAGTTTTAAAGTAATTTTATTTAAAAGTTATATAAAAATGTGAAAAATAAAAATATTTTCGCAATAATATTTGTTATATTTTAAAATAAAAATAATTTAATAAATTCTCAAGTTAAAATGTGTCAAATGTAAAATGGAGATAAATGTTGTCAGCTAACTCTTGATATAAACAACTATTTACGGGTAAGTATTTGATCGAGCTGGGTTAAGTTAAAAATAGTTGAGTTAGTAAAGCAGACTAGTATCATTTTAGGACTCAAATTTTATTTGAAATTTTTTCAAGCCAAGTTGAATTTATGAAGTTTGAGTTGAATCCAATCGAGTTTTTGAGTTTCTATTCAAATTTAATGGTAAATATTTATAATATTATAGTGTGGATTGGTCCAATTTGACTACTATCTTAACCATAATATGTATATATATCTTCATATTCTTTCATAGTGTAATGTTATTTAATAAATCAAATGTCATCTAAAATTATAAATATATTTATAATTTATTCTGCTAAAGAAAGTATTTTGGGAGAAAATTATTGACGAGAGTACAAAAATGTTAAAGAATTGATGGAAAGAAAGAATTTGAAAATAACGGCAATAAAAATCAAATTGAATAAAATATAAAGTTGATGGACTAAAGTGTAAGAAGAGTACATTTGTTGTTAAAAATCGGAACTCAAATTACATTTGATATTACATAGCGTTGGAGGAGCATGTGATTTAAATTTGGTCAAAACTGATTTTAAATGATTGAAGAATTAGGGGTAAGAGGAAATAAGGATGAACATTTGAGTTAATTGAGTTGATTCTAATTTAAAATTTTTGAGTTAATCGAGTTAACGAGACTTATTTTATCATTCAGTCTTTATTATTTTTTTTCCAAGTTGAATAGAATGTATAAAATTTTAGTTAAAACGAGTTTTGAATCGAATTGAATTTTGTTCACCCTTTCTTATTTAAGCTATATCCATGTCAATATAGTGCTCAATTATCAAATTTTATGAATGTGTATATTATCTGAAATGAAATGTAAACAAACAAGTGATTACTATAGCTATATCCTCTAAGGCTGGGAAATAATTGAGAGCATACTCTTTTGAGGTGAGATTAGAACTTAATTTCATATAATATCATTTACTTGATGATTTATATATACTGCATAAAAGTTGGTTATCCACCTTATCCATTAATAATTCGACGAATGTTTAATAATATATACTTCTTTCTTTCTTCAATTAATAAAACGAGGAGGTGGATACAAAGACGAATACACAAGGAAATAAATAAAGGAAAAGCCAAGATTTGTCAAAATTTAACATTAACAAAAACTCTCCAAACCCATTTGGTATCAAAACGGAATTGTACACCACATCTTGAAATTGTCCTCCGGTTGTGTCGATAAGCACTTGGTTCAATGATATGGTACGGATAGATCATCAAAGAGAAGATCCCATGATTCATCTCAATGTCTCTCTTCCGGGGAACTTGCTGTCATTATCAGGGTCAGGGACCTCCACATGATGATGGAAATGGGTGAAACTGTCTGTAATCAATAAACAAAGATCCTCTTAGAAACACAGTGGGATTGTAGATCGAATCAAATCAGGATGTTTGATTTTGTGCAGTCTTCTTATTACCGTGAAATGAATCAACTGTTCACCTTTCGTTATCGTTGTAATGAAAGCTAATAAATTGATCCAATTAAGATGTGCGATGTATTTCTGAAAATTTAAATCTACTAGCACCGTCAGGGAATATCTAGATGTGTTTTTCGAAGGATTGCTTATTCTTTCCAGGTAAACAACTCTTCGCTAAGCTTAGTGAATGTGAATTTCTGATTAAAATGAATTCACATCGTCTAACTGCAATGTATTTATTGAAGACAACTGAATTGATTTCAGGAAAATACGAGCTGCTCTCAAATTAAAACCGCTTCAGAGTGCAAGTAAAGTCCAAAGTTTTCAACTTAATTAATTCTATGACGTGGTGGTGCCACAGTTTTATTGTAAAACATATTTATAACTTCTTCCATTGCCGGGAATTGAACCCGGGTCTCCTCCTAACCACTGAACGACAATGGAGATATGTTCACTATTCTCCCTTAAACCATTAAATCGAAAGAGTACATCTCATCAGATCAAGCAGCTTTAGGTTTTGCCAGTTCAAAGATCATGCCTTTATTTTCCCATATAGTTTGTTTTTCTCCCATATTTATGATATTTATATTCATGTTATTTTAAATTGCATCCAATCATTCTAATACACGATTAAATACCATTATAATTTCATTAAAATTTTCTTACTTGAACTTTTATTCAAAATTTAATAAAAAACTATGACGAACATAAAATTTTACTAACTAGAATAAAATTAAATCTTAAAGAGTCATTTTGCTTCTATACTAGATTAAAACTAGTAATTTCGTTTCGACTTCTTAATTACATCAACTTTACATTTGATCGATGTTGATTGTTACACTATAACAAAACATGTTTTTAACGATATTTTTTTAGTAAACTCCGCTAAGTTCTTTGAACATGTGGCTTTTCATAAACATTTGCTTCATTGGTTCCTAGATAAATCGAGAACACCTTGATGCTGCCATGACTATGACCTTGATTATTAGTAGGAAATTCAGGTTTCCCTAAGAGGGAGGCATAGTATAGTTCACTTGTAATTTTAACTTTTTATGGTTCAGTCTCCACATGTTGGAACATAACGTGCTTGTTTTCTTATATGTGATGGTGCATTTTATAAGTTCAAGGGGAAAATGTGGATACAAATTTATATTTTTACTATATAGTGGATCAGATGTGCTTTGACTATATATTTTTATCGGACTCCTATCATCATCATGGACTTGATTTTTGTGGTGCTTACCATCATGTGTGGCATCAATATATTCTGTGGGGGCCTTTCCTACTACTAATAGGCTGTGCTTGGTTCATTTGTGGCCTGCTTCTTTTGCAAATTCGCTCCATCAATTGGTTCTCATTGGGCCTTTAGAATAACCTTAATTTCATTCCATTGCCCGGAATTGACCTTGGGTGAAAGCCAGATATCCTGACCACTGGAAGAGAATGGACCGTTTATGTTATAGCATAAAATATATTAGAGTAGTATATAATATATTATGTAATTATATATTGTATAGTATATGTTATATGTTATAGTATATATATTTATTATATATATATTATATATATATTATATATTATAAACTATAGTATTTACTATATATTATATATTATATATGTTATATATTATATGATATGATATGATATGATATGATATGATATTATTTATATTATTATGTTATTTTCTATTTTCAAGTCCAATCATAAAGTCTAAAGGTCCAGCCGAATCCAATCCAAAATGGAGCCCAATTGAGTAGACATGCATGATCCAATAAGCCAACCCAGTGAGAGCCCAACAAAGGAAGCCCAATAGTCTGACCCAGCAGATTAGGGTTTTAGCACCACATCAACCAGGGCCATTTGATCTAGCTTTTTGATCCAACGATCACTATTCAACGTCGCGTGAAGGCCACACGCCAGCAAGGTCACCAACCAGCCAAGATTTCTGGAATAAACAGAGAAAATTGGGAACAAAGATTTTCCCGAGATTTTCGACCAACACGAACAACAACAGGCCCGAGTAAAACTGAGACAAGGGAAACAACCCCCGTTATAGTCGGAAACAACCCCGTCGAGGGGAATATATACATCGGGAAAACCATCAAAATGGACAACTAGAAAAAACAAAGCATCACACAGCAAAAACGAAGCAACCAACAAGGAAAAATATCGAAAAATATAAAGCAAAAAAAAAAAAGAGCAAAGTATCTCGTAAACTACAAAAAACCAAGAAAAAACCCTAAATAGCTTTGGTTTTGGCTCGGGAGAAGAGAGATCGCTGGGAAAGTGAAGAGACTTCTTCGGGAAAAAGTAAAAACTAGAATTTTAAGCCTAGATATACGCCAATAGAGGCATTTTCTTGGAATTTGGGGCTAGATTCGGTTTTGGGGTGTTGAGGGAACATTCTAGGCTAGTTTAGATTTTTTGGCCACAATCAACGGTCCGGGCGACGGGACTCGAACAGTGAGTTGGTCGACCTTTAGTCGGTTGGGGTAAGTTGGGAGAGAGTTGAGAGAGAAGGGAGAAGTTTTGATTTTAGGAAATGGGTGAAAAATAAAGTGAAATGGTGTTTTAATGGCTATATATAAGGTGAACCTTTGTGTAATTACTGAATATTTTAATTATTTCCACAATCTTTGAAGGTTTGATGTGTGGTTCATTTTGGTCACCTGTTATAATTTTGCCATTGAATTTTGATTAATTCAATTTAAGCACTGTTTATATTTTCTATATTTTATAAATTGGCCCCTAACCTTTTTTTATCTTTTCTTGTAGATTTCATCTAGCATCAATTTGACCCCTAAATTTTAATTCTTTTTAATTTAATCCTCTTTAATATTTATATTTTTTTTAATTTTATGCCCTAATCTTTTTATTTATTTTGTTTAACCTTAATTTTACATTTTATAGGCTATTTCAAAATTGGTCAAAGGTAAGTAATTCAGATCAAATTTTTAAATTTAAATTTAAATTTTAGTTTTTGCAATTACGACAATTAGGAAATCAAATTGGTATCGAAAGGGCAGTGCAAGGGTGCTAATCCTTCATTGACTATAATCGACTCCCGAATCCGACTAATTTCTAGTAAATCGTAGATCAGATAAATTGTAGGTTAAGGTGTCTGAGCAACCTAATTTAAAATGATCGGTGACGACTCCATCACATTAATTTAAGTCAAAACCCGACTCCGGAACCACCCGAAGAATAGTTACGACATCTTGGCGACTCTACTGGGGACAATTAAGAGAGTCAGGCAAAAACGATTCCCGATTGTCTTCCTAAGCGAAAGTTGTAAGTTTAGATTATAATTTATCTCTTTGATCCTTGTTTTTTACCTTCGATTATTATTTTTCAAATAAATAGTTGGACTGACGCTTTTCTAATGTTTTCAGCCTTTAAAAAAATCATTCATCTTAGGCCCTATTCTCGTGCTCTAAACCATTTTTTAAGTGGGGCCAAAAGTGACATATTTGTGGGAATTTATTCTCCATATAGTCCTAGCAAGTAACCTTCGAGATTCATATACCTTATGTCTTCGTGTGAATTTATTCTCCATACAGACATAAGGGAATGTATCCTCTCTAGTTTAACTTGGTCAACATAAGTCTGTGACGGGCTAAGGACTGAGGGTCTGGCAGGCTCAAGGGGGCACCGACAAAGAGAACTCGAGTACCTTTTTTAGTACCAAATCGTGATGCTGCAAGGAATTAGAGCCCACCCCAAAAATTCATTCAAAACCTAGGATACTTGATTTACTTATTCCTTTATTGATAATGTTCAAAGCATGCAAATTAGGACTATATGCAGTTAGGATCTGTTTAAGAAAATAACAATGCGGGATAGAAATCACGTCCGAGTAGGAACAAAAAGCATGTGGGGTATGGATTTTTATTTTCATTATTATTTTAATTATTGTTTCTATCTTACTAAATTGTTTTCTTTCAATTTTTTGTTTTCTTTCCTTTTTTTTATTTACATCATTTAAATAGGTGTTGATCCGTAAAGTGTCCATTGAGCCTTAATAGTTTGCGTTAATGAAAAAAGGGGTTGTAATACAATAGGTAAAAAATGCAGAAGTACGACTGTGGTAAGAAAAGACTCAGAAGGAAAATAGAGATAATATGCAAGATAACTATGTGTCATACCTAACTGGCTACGCTTCCGTCAGCCTCAAACAAAATGATAATTAGGAGCTACGAAACATTTGGGATAGTAAAAAAAATGACAGGAAGCAGAGGTTCTACCATCGATAAGGCGATATTGCACACGCTCTATGTCAAGGTAGACGAATCTCTAATTCAATCCCTAGTGCAATTTTGGAATCAGGGGTACAACTACTTTACCTTCAACCAATAAGACATGATGCCCATAATTGAAGAATAAACTACCCTCCTGCATTGTAAGGGAATCAGAATGGATCGAGTCTTCATCAAATACATTAAAAGTCATCCCTTCAAAAATGGATTGGCAAAGGTCACAAGGGTTGATGAAAAATGGGTAACAGACCGAATCCAACACAAAGGGAATGAAGAAGGAATTGCTTGGGTTCACATCAAGCAGTTAATGAAGAATCATCCTGACGAATGGAAGGTGATGGATCTTTTCCCACTGGGTATCTATGGATTGGTTATCTTCCCGAAAACTTTGAGTATATTGAGGTAGATATGGTGAAGTTATTCGAACAATTACCTAAAAGAGTTAACCCTGCTCCAGCAATCCTAGCTGAAACTTTCCGCTCATTAAACAACTGTAGAAGAACTAGTGGAGGACGTTTTATAGGATGTACGCAGTTACTCTAGGTTTGGATTCATAGTTTTATTTTGAAAGCTGACAAAATTTTTTACCGTCGGTTTATTATGACATATTCACCTTTGGAGGAATTCATTATATAAAAGTGGCTAGAAGACATCCAAAAGGAAAGGTGGGCAACAAGACAAAGATAAATGCGGAGAACCCCTTGGTTGACTCATAGTGACATTCTTTATTGGTGCGGGGATTTAAGAGTAATAATGTTGCTTGGGCTATTAGGAGGAATTGGATACACTCCGCTCTTAGCGCTCTGACAATATGGAGCACGTTAGTTTGTCCCAGTCACAGATGAGATATTTGGATTCGAGTTTGCATATCATGAGGACAATTGCAAGAAGAAGGTCAAAGATGTCGTTGAGTCATGGAAGAAAATATTATGTATTGATGTTGTGGAGCCAATGACATACTTACTCCAGACTATATGGAATGGAGGAAGTTAAGGAAAAATGTTACTATTCCCTTACCAGATCAGGAAGATACTCGGACCATTCCAGAGCATCTTAAACCAGTTCCCTCTGAGCTTAGATAGAAAAGAAGAATTTTGAAGTTGAAAAAGAGGAACTGAGACAAATATTGAGGGAGTTAGAGGCTGAAAAATTCCAGTAGAAGCTGGACGCTGATACTAAAAAAGACCGAGCATATAAATTAGAAAATGGAACAAAAGGAAGTCTACTACGAGTTGGAAGATCTGAGAAAAGTGTATCAAGAACAGGTCCAGCATTTTGAAAAGGTCTTCATAGTATTGGAGAGATGAAGCCGACATCTTGAAGAGGAAATTTGAGGCGCAAGATGACAGAGAAGTGCTGAAAAGTCAATTAAGGGTTCTAAAAAATAGTTATCAGAAAGCCAACACCAGAATAAGCGATTGATGACTAAGGTAATTGATCTGGATGGGTCCCTTCAAAGGTAACAAGAACAAGATATTAAAACTATAGCTAAATTGGAGAGCATTGTGGACAAATTCAAAAAGCAGACAAACAAACTCCAAATAGTTCCCTTTGATGGAGGACTCCAGTGGCGTTTTCGTTAGGAACATGCTCAACAAAAGGTGAAGGCGAGGGATGTAGTCATTCAGGATTTCTTAGAGAAGATACATAAAGTAGCTCGTCACTTGTATGGGTTGGCAAGAGAAGCTTCGACAAGGTATTCAGCTAGTGACAAATGAAGCAAGAAGGCTCATTAATCTACTAGAAAACCTTCGGGATCTAGAAGATCTAGATAGAATGTACCTCTAATTTTTTTTAGTCTCTTAATAATAACACTTTTGTCTCAATGAAGACTATTTATAATAACAGACACATTTTAGATAAATGCCTCAAAAGTTTCATGCATCTTGCATTTCTACATTTTTTTATATTTTCATTTCTTTACATTCAAATCAACTAACAAAAAATGTCTCATCACGAAAGGGAACAAGCACTGGACACACCTCATCCTCACAATACCCGCTCAAAGAAGAATAAGATGGAAGCTAAGATCGCTCAACTTGAAGAAAACATGCTGAAATTGCAAAAAGATCTTGAGGATAAAATAAGTCAGAATCATCAAAATACTCTGAATTCCATCACTAGGAACCAAGATTCATTGGTTGATCAGATCATTGCAAGGTTGTCTGGCTTGAATCAGGTGAAGGTTCCTTGGGCAGGGGATCTGAAGGGGTAGCTGTACTACTTACTCCGTAGTTGGTTATCTCACCTGAAATTTTACCAGGACTTTAAGGAGACTCATATGTTGGAAAATCACAAGCTTCTGTAACCAACCATCAAAATAATCCAGATGACTATCGTATTCCAAATTTTAATGAGAAAGAAAAAGCAAAAAAGATAGAGGAAAATATCAAGCATTTAGAAGACCAAATGAAAATAGTTAAAGGAGAAGACAACTATTATGGAGTCAATGCTCTGGAATTAAGTCTGTTCCCAGATTTAATTCTTCCTCTCAAATTCAAAATTCTAGATTTCGTGAAGTTTGATGGGAACATTTTTCATTCAGTTCACATTACCATGTTCTACCGCAAGATGACAAGATATGTTGGGAATGACCAGCTCTTGATTCACTGTTTCCAAGAGAGTCTGGCGGGTTCAGACATCCGGTGGTACAATCAGCTGAACCGTTCTCACACCAGGAAATGGAAAGATCTTGCCAAATCATTCTTTGAACAATACAAGCATGTGAATGACATGAGACCAGATCGTGTTATGCTGCAAAGTATGGAGAAAAAGCATAACGAAAGTTTCAGACAATATGCACAACAAAAGTTTCAGACAATATGCACAACGATGGGGGATTTAACTGTATAGGTTCATCTACATTTGGAAGAAAAAAAATAAGGAAGTTATTCGTACATATACTAAAAGCTCATTTCTTCGGGCATCTGGTTGCAATTACGTCCGGGAATTTTTCTGATTTGGTTATGGCCAGAGAAATGGTGGAGACGACCATTAAACAAGGAAACATAGAAGTGGGTAAGTATAACAGAAGACCTCCCATAAAGAAAAGAGAATGAGAGATCAACAAAATTAACACTTACAACACTAGGAAAAGCGTTACGATCTCTAGATCAAAACCTACTACAACTGTACCTCCAGGTACTTCTAGACAAGATCCGAGGGAACCAAAGAAAGAAAGGGAAAAGGAACATATCGATCCTATTCCCATGACATATAAGAAACTTTACCAATAACTTTTTGACACACATGTTGTCACCATATCCAGTGGATCCTCTAAAGCTCCCATATCCCAGGTGGTATGATGAAAATGCACATTGTGAATATCATGGTGGTGTCCTAAGACATGCTATTGAAAACTGACTTACCTTTAAGAGGATAGTTAAAAGGATGTGCAACAAGAACTAGATTCATTTCAATAATTCAAAATCACCCAACGTTGCATAGAATCATCTACCTAATCACTTAGAGACTAGGGTTAATGTAATTACCGAGGAGAAAGGCAAGAAGGTCAAGACTAGAGTTTCTGAAATAAAGTCATATCTGGCTTGGGTATATAAACAAATGATAAATGCAGGGTTTCTTGCATCCCATCCTAGCACATCAGAATACAAAGGTTGCAGTCATTGATGTTATCACGATGATGATGAACATGATGTGCAAGAATGTTTCGAGTTTAGAGCCTTGATCCAACTAATGATGGACATGAAAGAATTGGAATTTTTTGAAGAAAGAAAGGACATTCCAGAAGAGGATGTTTGTGCAGCTGGAGATGCATCTGAAAAGGGATATGGTGTGGACTGTTCTTTGATAATTACCCTCAAGGAACATATGAAAGATAAGGTACCGACTAAAGTGGTGATAGTAGCACCAAGACCTTTCCCTTATAAGGACAGTAAGCAAGTAACCTGGAAATATGAATGCCATGTGAGTTCTATAAAAGAAAATGTCAATGAAGTGGGGCATTGTACTAGAAGTGGGAGGTGCTACTCCCAAAAGTCTAAATTACTCTAGAGAATGCTTGAGCCATTTAAAGGAGATGAACAAGCAGTCAACGAGCCAATAAAATAAGAAGAAGTTGTGGTGTTCTTGAAGTTTTTAAAACATAGTGAATACAACATTGTGGAATAGCTACATAGCTTGTCAGCTCGTATCTCAATGTTGGCTTTACTACTAAGTTCGAAGTCACACAAGGAGGCACTACTGAAGGTCTTGAATAAAAAATTTGTGCCAAAGGACATACAATCAATAAACTGGATCGACTAATTAATAAAATCCAAGTTTATAATCTTATCTTATTTTCTGATGATGAGATTTCATCCGATAGAAGGGGTCAGGCCAAAGGATTACACATCGCTACCCATTGCAAGGGGTATGCTTTACCAAGTGTACTAATCGAAAATGGTTCCACCCTTAATTTAATGCCTTTGGTCACTATTAAAAAGGCTACCAATGGATACTTCCCACATGAGAACAAGCCAAAGTGTGGTTCAGGCGTTTGATAGGATAAAAAGGGATGTGATTGGAAAAATTAAAGTACCATTAACCATTGGGCCTGCCACTTACAACATAGAGTTCCTAGTGATGGACATTATGCTTTCATATAATTTCCTTTTAGGAAGGTCGTGGATTCATCAAGCTAGGGCAATACAATCAACACTTCACCAGAAAGTCAAGTTTGTTATTGATGGATTTCTTATAATCATCAATGTTGAAGAAGACATAGTGGCAAGTGTGACCACTGATGCCTCATATGTTGAGGTGGATGAGGAGGCTCTGGAATTTTTTTGCTCGATAGAGTTTGTTAATACCATATTTGTGGCTGAAGGGGGTAAGATTTCCAAACCTAGACTTTCAAAATGCACCAATATGGAAATCAAGCAAACCTTGGGAAGAGGTGCAATAATAGGGAGAGGGTTCAGAAGTTTTTTACAAGGAAGAGTTATCCCTGTTCACCCAATTGTTAAATTGGATCAGTTTGGACTTGGGTTTTGACCCAGTCACCAGCAAAGAAAGAAGGAAATCTAGAAGCGCCATGAAAGAAGGAAAGTGAAGTTGATTAGAGAAGAGGTTCAATAGGAACCAATGGTTTTTCCTCCTCTTTATGATACATTCAGGTCTGTGGCTATGTGTTTGAGGGGGAACCAATAAAGAACTTTTTTTATTTGGAGAATGCTCTGAAATATTTGAGTATCAATGCTATAACAACAGATGGTGCTGAGAAAGTTGACAGATCTGGAATCCGTCCATTATCACTGGGGTTCGTGCTTAATAATTGGACTGCTGAAGAACTACCTGTGGTTTTCAAATATCTTTCAGAGTAATGCTCAAACATTCGCTATTTGCCTATACCCGGAGCAATATGTGATCTTTTGTAAGGGTAGATGAATTGTTTTTATTTATATTTCAATAAAAGATGCAATTCCTTTTCTGGCAAACATTTTTTCCTTTCACCTCTTTCTCATACATTGTTTTCTGCATTCTATGTGGCATATATTTTCTCTCGCATATATATATATATATATATATATATATATATTCCCACTCTGTTTCCTTTCAGGTCTTTGGATGTTAATGATGTGGATAATGTTGATTCTGACCTGGAGATCTATTTTGAGTAGCTCAAGTGTCTTGGGGAAATTGATGAGTGTAACAACAAAGTAGAGTAAAACTTACCTTCCGAATTATTAAGAATGGTGGAAAGGAAAGACAAACAAATATTACCCCATGAAGAAAGAATTGAAATTTTTAATTTGGAGACTGAGGAAGAGAAGAAGGAAGTTAAAACCGGCATAACACTTTTGTCTGAAGCAAGACAAAGCTTGATAGACTTTCTTAAGGAGTACAAAGACGTGTTTGCATGGTCATACCATGATATGCCTGGATTAGACACAAATATGGTAGTTCATAAACTATCAATTAATCCATAATGCAAACTCGTACAACAAAAAAAAGGAGGACGAGGTTTAAAATGTTCCTTAAGGTAAAAGAAGAAGTCAAGAAGCAGTTCGATGCCGGTTTTCTCCAAGTAGCCAAATATCTATAATGGGTGGCTAACATAGTACCAGTGCCAAAGAAATATGGAAAGTATACACGTGTGTTGACTATCGAGACCTCAACAAATCAAGCCCTAAAGACAATTTCTCATTGCCTCACATAGATACTCTGGTGGATAACACAACTGAATTTTTTTTTCTCGTTCATGGATGATTTCTCAGGATACAACCAGATAAAGATGTATCCCGACGACATGGAAAAGACTACATTCGTCACAATGTGGGGGAAATTTTGCTATATATAAGCTATTCGGATTAAAGAATGCTAGGGAAATATACCAAAGAGCCATGGTGACCCTGTTTCATGACATGATGCATAAGAAGATTGAGGTTTATGTTAATGATATGATTGTCAAGGTCCAATTTGAAGATGAACATATCGAGAATCTGAGGAAACTATTACAAAGACTAAGAAAGTTTTAATTGAAACTGAACCCAAACAAATGTACCTTCGGAGTAATGTATGGAAAGTTGTTGGGCTTCGTTGTCAGCAGAAAAGGCATAGATATTGATCCATACAAAGAAAGCCATCAAGAATTTACCTTCCCCATGTACACAAAAAGAAGTTCAAGGTTTTCTGGGTAGACTAAATTACATTGCTCGATTCATATCTCAATTAACAGATAAGTGTAATATGATTTTCCGTCTCATTTGAAAGAATAATTCTAAGGTATGGTATGATGATTTCCAACTGACATTCAAGAAATTAAAGGAGTATTTATCTCACACCCCTGTTTTAATGTCTTATATATTAGGCAAACCTTTGTTTTTATATCTATCGATCTTTGAGAATTCAATGGGACGTGTCCTGGGACAACATGATGAATCTGGAAAAAAGGAAATAGCCATTTACTACCTTAGCAAGAAGTTTACTAATTGCAAGGTCAGATATCCACCAATCGAAAAGGTTTGATGTGCCCTAGTCTGAGCTACACAAAGACTCAGACAATATATGATGTACCATACCACTTGATTAATTTCCAATTTAGATCCACTAAAGTTCATGATGGGTATACCTACTCTATCTGGAAGGTTGGCCCAATGGAAAATGTTATTATCATAATTTAACATTCAATATATAAGTTAAAAGGCTATAAAGGGAAGCGCCATATCTGACTTCCTCGCAAGAAGAGCTTCCGAAAATTATGAACCATTGAACTTCGACTTCCCAGATGAAGACTTGGCGGTCATATCTTTAGAAGAAGCTAGCACTTCCACATGTGATCCTTGGAAATTGCACTTTGATGGTGCATCGAGTTCGTTAGGGCACGGTATTG
The DNA here is from genome assembly GCF_006381635.1 of Hibiscus syriacus. Taxonomy (NCBI): domain Eukaryota; kingdom Viridiplantae; phylum Streptophyta; class Magnoliopsida; order Malvales; family Malvaceae; genus Hibiscus; species Hibiscus syriacus. Next base: position 1,245,006 of record NW_024062539.1, on the reverse strand, counting down.
GGGCTATCTTGGTTTCACCCATAGAAAATCATTACCCATTCACCAGTATACTGAATTTCGATTGTACCAACAACATGACAGAATATAAAGACTTTAAGGGTGTATGGGGATTCAACTTTAGTGATTTATCAGCTTCGAGGAGAATGAGAAATGAATATGCCAAACTGGTAGAATGCAGAAAGCTAATCTTGGATCTAATCGAAGAGTTCAATAAAGTCACCTTCTATTACCTACCCAGAAAGGAGAACTAGATGACAGCTCCTTTAGCTACCTTGGCAGTAACATTCAAGGCGGGTGGAGAATATGGCATGATGCAAATTGAAATGTAATAATACGAATACTCATTGTTATCATAACGAAGAAGGAAAAGATGAAAACCCATAGTACCACAACATTCTTCATTACGTTAAAAACCAAAGCTATCCAGAAGAAGCCACTAAAAATAAGAAGAAAACAATCAAAAGAATGACAACATTGATGAAGAAATTGTATACAAGAAAAGTCATTATCAATTATTGTTAAGATACATGGCTGCAGAAGAGGCAAAAATGATATTGGAAGAAGTACATAACGAAGTATGTGGAACTCACGCAAATGGGCATATGATGGCAAGACAAGTCATGAGATGCATATACTATTGGTTCACATTAGAAAATAATTGCATCAAATACACCATAAAATGTCATAAGTACCAGGTCTATGGAGATAAAATAAATATCCCGCCTCGTCCTCTTCATGTAATGACAACTCCATGGCCTTTTTCTATGTGGGGTATAGATTTAATAGGGTAGATCCATCCAAAAGCTTCAAGCAGTCATCAATTCATCCTTGAGGTAATCAACTACTTTACCAAGTGGGTGGAATCTGTATCATATGTTAATGTCACTTAGTCCACTATTTGAAAATTCTTGAATAAAGAGATCATATGTCGGTATGGTTTACCAGAAAGTATCTATTAGGATTTGAAGAGGCTCTAATTGACAATCGAAAATGTGCAAAGGGGGTTAATTAAAAATAATTTAATTATGGAGTAAAGAGAGAAAAATATAGAAAAATTTGGCGCAAGGAAGTGGTTCGACTTATCAACCAAGTCTACATCCACTACCTTTTCTCCTCACTAAGAATTTTCTAACAAATTCACTAATTTTTTCTTTCTTTTTCAAGGATAAAGAGATAACATTTACAACTCCCTATCTTTTGAATTGGCTTAAGATAGAACTAAACCCCTTTACAAAAGGTAAAAAGAAGTAAACAAATAAACCTCTTAAAGGTAGGATGTTTACAAGAATTTATGTCATAAGAACAAAATATTTACAAGAGAAAGTAAAATAGGAATGAAAAACTCTTCTCTTGTGTTGGATTGCTTGGATAGGTGTTCTAACCCTTGTTCAAGTGTCTTCAACTTGTTTTTATACATTGGAATGTTGTTGTGGCCGTTTCTAGCCGTTGGATATGTTTTGGAGCCGTTGCGGATCAATTTTCGTGCAAAATAAGGTTGCCCAGAACAGAGGGTATTGGTACTCCTAAAGGGAGTATCGGTACTATCTTTGTTATATTTAAATCAACTAGCTGTTGGGGCTTAATGGTATCGATGCTATGGCTATGGTATCGATACTACTATACAAAGTAGTATCGATACCCATTTGGGTATCAGTACCATTTTTGCATTCTGGAATTTGAGCATTGCTAGTAGTATCGATACTTCCTAGTGAGCATCGATACTACCTAGTGAGTATAGATACTTCCCTTACCTTTGGTATCGGTACCATATGAACAGTATCAATACTGTTCATTAGGTATCGATATTGTAAGTATTGTATCGGTACTACTTGTCCAGAAAAACATTTTGTGCTCAATTCCAAGCTTTAAGGACTTTGAATTATTTTTGAAAACTTAGAAAAACTCAAATTCAATTCAAGTTCAAAAACATTTTGCCTTAAATTATTATATCAAAATATAGTTCAACAATCTCACCATTTTTGATATAACAAAACATTTGAAAAATTGTTTTTGGCAAAACTCCCCCTTAATAAAATGTTTAATGAAATATATACCAATTGTTGGAAAAATATGAAAATGTTTAGCTCCCCTTTTTCATTAAGAAATTGAATTTTTCAAACCATACTTCTCCCCCTTTTGTTAGATAAAAAAGAATTCAACTTTAAAGTTCTAAAATAACATTGGAGAGTAAGCGATAAACTTGTAATTAAAAACATTTGAAAAATCAAAGCTCCCCCTTAAAAAGTGCATTCCAAACAAAAATTGACTTTAAAAGATTAACACTTAAACACAATTGAATTTCAACAAAGAATAATAAAAATGTTAGTAGCACATCAAATTCAATATATCCAAGTCTAAAATACTTTATGCAATATCAATAATTGAAATTAAGTACATGTGCATAAAGCTTTAAAAATATGTTATGCATTTGAAGAATTTGATATCAATTGTTAGAGAGATATCTTTAACATTTAAAACACATGCATAAACATTTAAATTTAGGTCAAAAATTTAAAATTTATAAAAAAAAGCATTTGAAAAGTTGATATCAATTGTTAGAGATATATCATTTGCATTGAAACTCAATTTTGACCAAAATTCATCATGATGAACTAAAAATTATGAAAAATCATTAAATATTTAAAATGTTCATCATAAAACTTTTTCAATATACATAACATGAAAAACAAAACATATCCATTTAAGATCAAAACTCATGGATGCTTAAAACTAAATGAGCAACCAAATAATCAAAATCAAAAGCATTAAGCTTAGAGGTTACCCATTCCTTTTCAAGTGTGGCTAGAGCATCTCAATTTCTTCATTTTCATCACCATTACTCCCACACACCTACAAGAGACATTTATTTAGATTTTGTATCCAAATTGCTTTGGATCCTTTGACGTTAGTTTCAATGCCCCTTGTTCCCTTAGAAACCCATACTTGTCTAATTTTAAAAGATTTTCTTTTCTTTATGGGACAATTATGTTCCAAATGACCATAAAAATGACAATGTGAGAATTTTTCCATTTTTAAACATAATGAGTTGTTTTGAGAAATTAATTCTTTTTCTTTTGTTAAGCTCTCAAGCTTAACTTTTAAATCAAAATTTTCTTTTTCTAAATCATTTATTTTGAAAACTCTAAATCATTTTTCAAAATTTCATTTTGATTTTGAAAATCAATTTTTTTTTTCAAAATGAAATCATTTTCAACTTTGAGTTTTGAAATTAATTTCTTATATTTGGAATTCATGGTCTCAAATTCCAAATATAACTCATTATAAGCATCTTGTAACTCATCAAAATAATATGAATTTAAATCATTTGAGTTAGAAGATACCATTGAATCTCCTTCGATAGCCATGAGGCATATGTTGACTACTTCATCTTCATCATTGGAGTCATCTTCATCACTCCAAGCTGCTACAAATGCCTTTTTATTTGATGATCTCTTTTTCTTTAGGAGAGGGCATTCATATTTGGCATGCATCTTTCTTTGACAATTGAAGCACACCAAGGGACCCTTCTTCTTGGTTGATTTATGCTTCACTTCCTTGGAAGACATGAATCTCTTGAACTTTTTGAAGAGCTTGGCCATCTCTTTTTCTTCATCGTCTTCATCCACCTCTTTACTTGAATCTTGATAGCTCTCATTGGTAGATTTGAAGGTAATGCCTACCTTATTCTTCTTCTTGTTTTGTTTATCTTCATCTTGTTCCTCTTCATTCACCATCAACTCATGAGTGAGAAGAGAACCAATCAATTCGTCGAGAGTGAGAGACTTTAGGTTTCTAGTTTCGATAATCGCCATCTTCTTCGATTGCCAAGACTTTAGAAGAGAGTATATCATCTTCCTCACAAGATTCTCATTGGATATAACTTCTCTAAATCCCTTAAGACCATTGAAAATCATGGAAAATCTATCCGTCATAGGTTTAATGTCTTCATCGGGTTTCATCTTGAAATTCTCGTAGCTATGGTTGAAAAGACTTATCTTGGTTTCCTTCACTTCATCAGTTCCTTCATGAGTGACTTGGAGCTTATCCCATATATCCTTGACATTGGAACAAGAGGAGACTCTTCCATATTCATTCGAGCCTAATGAACAAAAGAGAATGTGCGTAGCCTTAGTATTGAGTTAGAACTTCTTCTTCTCTACATTACTCCAATCGTCCATCTTGTTGGTTGGAATGGTGTAGCCTTTCATGATAGAGTTCAAAGCTCATAGATTGTTGGCTTGAATGAATAGCATCATGCTATTCTTCTAATAGGCATAATTTGCTCCATTGAAGTAGGGTGGCTTGTTGACCAGTTGTGAATCTTCAATGTAGTAGTCACCGAAGGTTGACGCCATTTCTTTATCGGTTGTGTCAGGAATCGGTAGAGCTTCTTCGATGATCGTCTCAAGGTTGTTAAATCTTCTAATGAGTCAATCTCTGATACCAATTATTAAGATTTGAATAGGCTCTAATTGATAATCGAAAATGTGCAAAGGGGGTTAATTGACAATAATTTAATTAGGGAGTAAAGAGAGCAAAAGATAGAAAAATTTAACACAAGGATTTAAAGTGGTTCAACTTATCAACCAAGTCTACATACACTACCTTAACTCCTCACTAAGGATTTTCTAACAAATTCACTAATTAGTTCTTTCTTTTTCAAGGATAAAGAGATAACCTTTACAACTCTCTATCTTTTGAATCGGTTAAGATAGAACCAAACCCCTTTACAAAAGGTAAAAATAAGTAAACAAATAAACCTCTTAAAGGTAGGGTGTTTACAAGAATTTAGCTCACAAGAACAAAATATTTAAAAGAGAAAGTAAAATAGGAATGAAAAACTCTTCTCTTGTGTTGGATTGCTTGGATAGGTGTTCTAACCCTTCTTCAAGTGTCTTCAACTTGTTTTTATATGTTGGAATGTTTTTGTGGCTATTTCTAGCTGTTGGAGATGTGTTAGAGCCGTTAGGGATCAATTTTAGTGCAAAATAAAGTTACCCAGAATAGAGGGTTTTAGTACTCCTAAAGGGAGTATCAATACTAACTTTGTTATATTTAAAGCAACTAGCTGTTACTAACCGTTAGGGCCTAATGGTATCGATACTATGCCTATGGTATCAATACTACTATACAAAGTAGTATAGGTACCCATTTGGGTATCGATACCATTTTTGCATTCTGGAATTTAAGCATTGCTGGTAGTATTGATACTACCTAGTGAGTATCGATACTTCCCTTACCTTTGGTATCGGTAACATATGAACAATATCGATACTGTAAGAACAATATCGATACTACTTGTCCAGAAAAACGTTTTGTGCTCAATTCCAAGCTTTAATGACTTTGAATTATTTTTGAAAATTTTAAAAACTTTAAACAAATTAAATTCAAGTCCAAAAACATTTTGCCTTAAATTTTTATATCAAAATATAGTTCGACAATATCATTAATGATAATTCAACCAACATAAAAAATAAAATGATGAAGACTACATGTGAATAATTCAACATAAGGTATCATAACTCCAACACTTACCAATCTAAGATGAATGGAGCGGTAGAAGCGAAAAATAAGAATATCAAGAAAATAGTGGAGAAAATGACTGAGACATACAAAGACTAGCACGAGAAATTACCTTTGCTTTGTTTGCTTTTCGAACTTCAGTGCATACTTCAACTGGGGCAACACATTTTCATTATCATACAGGATGGAGGCTGTGTTGCTATTAAGATATAAATCCCATCACTTCAGGTTCTATCAAAAGTAAAGTTAGACGACGCCGATTGGGCACAGGATCGTTATGATCAGCTGAGTTTGATAGAAGAGAAAAGGTTGAAAGTTATCCACTATGGTCGAATATATAAAAAACTAATGATTTGAGCACATAATAAGAAGATGCGCCCAAGAAATTTCACGAGGGAGATCTCATGCTAAAAAGAATTTTGCCTATTAGCAAAGACTTCCAAGGGAATGGATGCCAAATTGGGAAGAGCCTTATGTCGTGAAAAAGGCTTTCTCCGGGGAGCGTTAATCTTGACTGAAATGGATGGACCAGAATTGCCCAATCCAGTTAATTCTGATGCGGTCAAAAGGTATTTCTTTAAAAGTTTTTCGAAAAGTGGTTCGAGTGGAAACCTGAAAAGGGCGCTCTAACAAAATATTTAGATTGAAAACCCGAAAAGGGCGCTCTAAAAAAGGGGTCTAAGATAAAAACCCGCAAAGGGTGTCTTTAAACCGAGGGGGATCCAATTTGAAAACCCGAATGGTCCTGGATCAGGGTGATAAAACATCACAATATCCAAGTCTTTGGAGACTTGATAATTTATGAGGAATTTTGCACCATTCAAGCATTGCCACAATCTTGAAGTCCCTAAGGGTGATAAAACATCACAGTATCCAAGTCTTTGGAGACTAGATAATTTGTGAGGAATTTTGAACCATTCAAATGTTGCCACAATCTTGAAGTCCCCTTGACAGAAACTACACTCAAGTTATCAAACGGTGTGCCTGTTCAAAGGAGTCAACATCATCGATATTTAGGGCACCTATTTTCCTTTTGGATATATTCTCTTTTCGAATGTTCTCTATGTTTTTACTTTTATAGCTCATAAAGAAATATGATCATTTTCTAAGAGAATTCGATTCCTTGGCATCTTGCATTAAATTTAAATAAGAATAATTTATTCACTTAAGATCATTGCGTATTACTGAACAAATATTTTCTGAAAAGTACAAGTGTTTAGAAGAAAATAGAGGTTCTTGCAAGATACTTAAAGGAATGACACAAGTACAAGTCCAAAATCCACTAAGGAAAAGAAGAGGCACTGAATAAGGATTAAGAGCCATTAGAAGATAAGAAAAATCAAGACTAACAGAAAAAGATCAAGACTTCTCTCTAAAAAAGAAAATCCTAAAATAACATATTTGCATATACATTTTAGGCATACATAAGTACATCACATCTATAACATTTCGCACATATGTACAATTTTGAAGATTTTTGTCAGAGTTAATTTCAACTTCACAATAAAAGATATTAAACTCAAAGAACATTCGAGATTAATTTAAAAACAACTTATTCGAGTTAGGTTTCAACTTCATGACAAAGGATATATGACTTAGAAGAACATTCAATCTTGACTCAACTTGACAATGAAGGAGTCACCCACGATTTCAACTTCACGATGAAGGATATCATGCCCAAAATACTCGAGATTGGCTCAACTTCACTATGAATGAGTTATCCGTAGTATAGCTCAACTCAACAAAAGGTTTTTTGTGAGATCTTCCAGTTGAATTTCAACTTCACAATGAAAGATATTGAACAAGAAGAAGATCCAAAATCAATTGCAAAATGGTTAAACTCGACAACGAGAAGCCACATTTTGGTGCAGATTTTGAGCTTATTTTTAACTTCACGACGAAGGATATTATGCTCAAGCCATCCAAAATCGACTCAACTTCACGGCGAAGGAGTCATCCATAACAAAATTCAACTCAATGACAAACTATGTCGAATTTCAACTTCATGATGAAGGATATTGGAATAGAACAATATCCAAGATCAACTACGGTTTATCTTAACTCAATATTAGGGAGTTACCGCCCAGCCCAAACCACGATTTCAACTTCATGACGAAGGTTATTGTTAGGATTTTCGGAAGCTCGAAACGACAACCGGAACGATTTGCAAAGAGGGGTCGGAACGGTTTTGTGTTTAGGGAGTAAGGAGATTGAAAGATAGAGAATTGCACAGCGATTTATAGTGGTTCGACTTTCTCAAACAAAGTCTACGTCCACTACCTTAGCTCCTCACCAAGGATTTTCCAACAAATTCACTAATTTGTTCTTTCTTTTGAGGATAAAGAGTAACCTTACAAACTCCCTAGTTTTTCCGGGCTAAACTAGAACCTTTCCCTAGCTTTTACACGGGATAAGCTAGAACCTTTCCCCTTTACAAAAGGATAAAATAAGTAAACAAGAAAACCTCTCTAAGGTAGGTGTTTACAAGATTGAGCTCACAAGAACAAAATATTTACAAGAGAAAGATGAAATAAGATTGAAAAACTCTTCTCTTGTGTTTGATTGCTTGGATAATTGTTCTCTTGCTTCTTCAAGTGTCCTTAGCTTGTATTTATAGCTTGGAATGAGTTTGAAGTCGTATCTAGCCATTGGGGATGTTTTGGAGCCGTTTGGGAATGATTTTTCTACTCAAAAAGGCTGCCCAGAATGGGGGAATCGGTACCCCTTCATAGGGAATCGATACCCCTTCATAATATTCAAATATTATGACCGTTGGGCTGATGAACAGTGAGGGAATCGGTACCCCCTTGGGGGGAATCGGTTCCCCTTTTACAAACTGGAATTTTTGAGCCTCGGGTTACTGTTCAAACAGTGATTTACTGTTCAAATAGTAATTTACTGTTCAAATAGTAAATTACTATTCATAAAAACATTTTTGTGCTCAATTTTAAATTAAAAGAACTTTGAATTATTTTTGTAAATTTTGAATAAATTCAATTAAGTCCAAAAACATTTTGTAAATTCAATTCAAGTCCAAAAACCATTTTGTAAATTCAATTCAAGTCCAAAAACCATTTTGCCTTAAATTGTTATATCGAAACATAGTTTAACAATCTCCCCCTTTTTGATATAACAAAACATTTGAAAAATTGTTTTTGGCAAAACTCCCCCTTAATAAAATGTTTAATGAAAAAGATCCTAGTTGCTGGAAAACATATGAAAATGTTAAGTTCCCCCTTTTTCATTAAGAAATTGAATTTTTTTTTATTAAGAAATTGAATTTTTCAAACCAAACTTCTCCCCCTTTTTGTTATATTAAAAATAATTCAATCTTTGATGTTCAAAATAACTTTGGAGAGTAAGTAGTAAATTTTACATTTAAAATCATTTGAAAAATCAAAAGCTCCCCCTTAATAAATGCATTCCAATTAAAATTTAGCTTTTAAGAACTTGACACTTAAACAAAATTGAATTTCAACAAAGAATAACAAACAAGTTAGTAGCACATGAAATTCAATTTATCCAAGACTAAAATACTTTATGCAATACCAATTGTTGAAATTTGATATAAATATCAATTGTTAAAATTAAGTGCATTTGCATAAAGTTTTAGAAAAATGTTATGCATTAAAAAAAAATTGATATCAATTGTTAAAGAGATATCATTTTCATTTAAACCACATGCATAATCATTTAAATTTAGGTCAAAAATTTTAAAATTTGTAAAATTAAATTATTTGAAAAATTGATATCAATTGTTAGAGAGATATCATTTGCATTAAAACCAATTTTGACCAAAATTTTATTATGATGAACTAAAAATTCTTAAAAATTAATATAACTTTAAAATGTTCATCATAATCATCTTTTCAACATACATGAGGTTAAAACAATGATGCATAATCATTTAAAATCAAAACTCATGCATGCTTAAAATCAAATGAGCAACCAAATAACCAAAATTAAAAGCATTAAGCTTAGAGGTTACCCATTCCTTTTTCATGTGTGGCTAGAGCATCTTGAATATCATTATTTTCATCACAATTGCTCCCACACACCTACAAGAGACATTCATTTCGATTTTGGTATCCAAATTGCTTTGGATCCTTGGACGTTAGTTTCAATGCCCCTTGTTCCTTTTGGAACCCATACTTGCCTAATTTTAAAACGTTTTCCTTTCTTCAAAGGACAAGTATGTTCCAAATGACCATGAAAATGGCAATGTGAGCATTTTGCCATTTTTACACATAATAGGTTATTTTTAGAAATTAATTCTTTTTCTTTTGTTAAGCCTTCAAGCTTAACTTCTAACTCAAAATTTTTCTTTTCTAAATCATTTATTTTGATTTTTGAAAGCTCTAAATCCTTTTTCAACATTTCATTTTGGCTTTCAAAATCTATTTTTGTTTTCAAAAGAAAATCGTTTTCAATTTTAAATTTTGAAATCATTTTCTTATATTTGGAGTTCATGGTCTCAAACTCCGAATATAACCTATTAAAAGCATCTTGTAACTCATCAAATGTATATGAATTAAATTCATTTGAGTTAGAAGATACCTCGGGCTCTTCATAAGCCATTAGAGACACCACCTTTGTTGGTTCTTCTTTCTTGTTTCCATGGATTTCCTTGAGCTTATTCCAAAGCTCCTTGGCACTTGAACATGAAGAAACTCCTTCATAGATTTCAGGACCAAATGCACAAAATAACATGTGCATGGCCTTGGCATTAAGTTGAGCTTTCTTCCGTTCTTTGTCACTCCGCTTCTTCTCATTCTTCTTTGGAGAAGAGTAGCCATTCTCGATTATCTCCCATACATCAAGATCATTGGATTGGATGAATACCTTCATTAATTTCTTCCAATGATGATAGTTGTCTCCATTGAAGTATGGAGGCTTGTCCGTTGGTAGGGAGTCTTCCATGTGGAACGAGCCGGAGGTGGAGGCCATCTTCTCGGTTGTGTCGGGAATTGGTAGAGCTTCTTCTAGGATCGTCTCAAGGTGGTTAAACCTTCTTAACGAGTTAGGCTCTGATGCCAATTGTTAGGATTTTCGGAAGCTCGAAACGACAACCGGAACGATTTGCAAAGAGGGGTCGGAACGGTTTTGTGTTTAGGGAGTAAGGAGATTGAAAGATAGAGAATTGCACAGCGATTTATAGTGGTTCGACTTTCTCAAACAAAGTCTACGTCCACTACCTTAGCTCCTCACCAAGGATTTTCCAACAAATTCACTAATTTGTTCTTTCTTTTGAGGATAAAGAGTAACCTTACAAACTCCCTAGTTTTTCCGGGCTAAACTAGAACCTTTCCCTAGCTTTTACACGGGATAAGCTAGAACCTTTCCCCTTTACAAAAGGATAAAATAAGTAAACAAGAAAACCTCTCTAAGGTAGGTGTTTACAAGATTGAGCTCACAAGAACAAAATATTTACAAGAGAAAGATGAAATAAGATTGAAAAACTCTTCTCTTGTGTTTGATTGCTTGGATAATTGTTCTCTTGCTTCTTCAAGTGTCCTTAGCTTGTATTTATAGCTTGGAATGAGTTTGAAGTCGTATCTAGCCGTTGGGGATGTTTTGGAGCCGTTTGGGAATGATTTTTCTACTCAAAAAGGCTGCCCAGAATGGGGGGAATCGGTACCCCTTCATAGGGAATCGATACCCCTTCATAATATTCAAATATTATGACCGTTGGGCTGATGAACAGTGAGGGAATCGGTACCCCCTTGGGGGGGAATCGGTTCCCCTTTTACAAACTGGAATTTTTGAGCCTCGGGTTACTGTTCAAACAGTGATTTACTGTTCAAATAGTAATTTACTGTTCAAATAGTAAATTACTATTCATAAAAACATTTTTGTGCTCAATTTTAAATTAAAAGAACTTTGAATTATTTTTGTAAATTTTGAATAAATTCAATTAAGTCCAAAAACATTTTGTAAATTCAATTCAAGTCCAAAAACCATTTTGTAAATTCAATTCAAGTCCAAAAACCATTTTGCCTTAAATTGTTATATCGAAACATAGTTTAACAGTTATCATGCTCGAAATCATCCAAAATTGACTCAACTTCATGACGAAGGAATCATCCATAATTCAGATCAACAGCAAGGAGCTATTTTCTAACTGAAGTCTTCTAGTCAAATTTGGACTCATAGACCCATCTATACCGAACGAAAATTTGTGTCATTTTATCTTTGTCCTATTTTCGTTACATGATAAATAGGCAAAGAGGCGCAGCTGTAGACATCTATTTTTGACCGGGACCTGTTTATGTTATAGCATAGTATATATTATAGTAGTATATAGTATATTATATAATTATATTTTGTATAGTATATTTTATATGTAATATATTTTATATTATTATTATTATATCATATTTTATTATATATTATATTATATTATAATAATATATAATATATTATATATACATATTTTTATATATTATATACTATATATGTTATATATATTATATTATTTATATTATTATGTTATTTTCTATTTTTAGGTTAAATTAGAAAGTCTAAAGGTCTAGCCGAATCCAGTCCAAAATGGAGCCCAACTGAGTAGGCAGGCTTGACCCAGCAAGCTAACCCGGTGAGAGCCCAACAAAAAGAAGCCCAATAGCCTGACCCATAATATTAGGGTTTCCTCGTGTAAGCATCAACGTCGCATCAACCAGGGCCGTTGGATCTGGCTTTTTGATCCAACTGTCAAAAACGTATCAGGAGACCCAACGATCACTATTCAATGGTGCATGAAGGCCATACGCCAGCGAGGTCACCAATCAACTAAGATTTTCGAAACAAACAGTGCAAATCGAGAACAAAGATTTTTCCCAAGATTTTAGGCCAACACGAACAGTAACAGGCCCGAGTAAAATGGGGACAAGGGAAACAACCCCCGTTATAGTAAAAAATAGCCCCATCGAGGGGATATATATACACTGGGAAAGCCATCGAAATGGACAATTAGAAAAACAAAGCATCACACAGTAAAAACGAAGCAACCAACAAGGAAAACATCGAAAATATCAAGCAAAACAATGAGCAAAGCATCTCGTAAACCATCCAAAAATAGCTTCAGTTTTAGCTTAGGAGAAAAGAGATAGCCGAGAGAGCGAAGAGACTTCATCAGAGAAAGGTAAAAACCAGAACTTTAAGCCTAGGTCCACGTCAATAGAGGCATTTTCTTGGTATTTGGGGGCTAGATTCGACTTTGGGGTGTTGAGGGGAACATTTTAGGCTAGTTTAGATTTTTCGGCCACCAGCGACAGTGGCCAGAGTGGCGGTCCGTGCGGCAGGGTGAGTTGGCTGGCCTTTGGCTGGTTGGGGTAAGTTGGGAGAGAGTTGAGAGAGAAGGGAAATGTTTTGATTTTAAGAAATGGGTGAAAAATAAAGTGAAATGGTGTTTCAAGGGCTATATATAAGGAACCTTTGTGAAAATACAGAAAATTTTGAATTATTTTTGTAGTCCCTGAAGGTTTGATGCGTAGTTTATTTTGGTCACTTATTGTAATTTTCCCCTTGAATTTTGAATTAATTCAATTTAATACCTTTTTATATTTTTTATATTTTGTAAATTGCCCATATCCTTTTTATCTTTTCCTACGACTTTCATCTAGCATTAATTTAACCCCTAAAGTTTAATTATTTTCAAATTAATCCTCTTTAATATTTGTATTTTTTAATTTGATACCCTAATCTTTTTATTTATTTTGTTTAACCTTAATTTTACATTTTCTAGGCTATTTCAAAATTGGTCAAAGGTAAGTAATTCATATAGGATTTTTAAATTTTAATTTAATTTTCGCAATTAACACATTAATCTTCCCATTAAAAATATTATTTTAAATATGTGAAAACTTTGGAAAATAGTAAACCCTTAGCCCCTTTGTGAGACGTTTCTCTGCCTTGGCGACGGAGAGTGAAAATAGTACACCCCAGACGGTGTAACTAGTCTCGAAAAAGTAGATGCTTATATTCCATGAATCATATTAAACACCAAATTGTAGAGTCGCTACTAATCTTTTTATTTGGTGAGATTGGTCATCAAAATGTCATATTATTTTAATAAAAATTCATAAGAATAATATTAAAATAATACAACTCGGGTGTGCTTACCAGAAAAATGAGTTCGGGAGTCGGTTACATATGGGAAATAATTAGCATCCCCACAATGCCCAAAATTGGTACCGATATTTATTAATTAAATGTCTTTGCAATAAATGATAGATTTACTTAAAACAATTTACAAATAATAGATAATTACTAAATAATATTAAAATAATCTATTATTAATTCTATTATTATAATCACATGGATTAAATTATAAAAAATATTGATAATCCTAAAATATAAATTCTAATAATAATTAATTATATACTAATATTTAAAATACAAAATATTAAAATTAATTAATCTTAATTGAAAATGACATTAAAGTTATATACCAATTATATAATTTACCCTAAATTTTTAATACGGGATTAAAATATAAATTTATTAATATTTAGGGACTAAATGCATAATTTAAACCAAATATATATATATATATATATATATATATATATATAATAATGATTGAAATAGAAATTAATAAAACTTAAAAACCAAATTAAAATATGTTAAAACATGTTTTTAAATGATTAAATCGAATAATTAAAAAAGTAACAAGGACCTCAAATGGGAATTGCACAAGCCCATATCTGCTTTGACACTCCTTCCCCAAAATGATACCGTTCGGGGAGGGGTTTATATAGACCCTAAACCAGTCTAAGAGGCTTTAAGCCTCATTTCTTCAAAAATGTTTATCTCTCTTAGAGAGAGAAGCTCTCACTCCTCTTTAGGATGCCCTCACCGGAGGGAATCCAGCAACTGTTGGCTATCGTACGCCAGCACCAACACCCACCGCCGGCCACCACTCATAGTGGACTGATTTCAAAAAATTATATCAAAATAAAGCTCTCTATTTCCTAAACCTAGATCTGCCCTTATTTTCTACAAAAAACGATCCTATAGTAGTAGATCTACAAAGTTTACCTTCGAAAATGGCTTCTCCGGTGACGCTGTTTGCTTCTGTTGATGGTTAAAACTTCGAGGGTAAGACTCTTTTCTCTCTTCTCTCTATTTTGTTAGCTTGGTTGATGTGTATTAGGTATTGTCTTGGCTTGCTTGCTTCGTTATTTGGTTCTCTTGCTCTCGTTGTTTGGTTCTCTTGTAGGTTTGCCCTATTTATAGGGTTCTTTGGTACACCATTTTATCCAGTTAAATGAACGAACCCCGGTTAGTCACAGGAGGTATGGTGGTGACTCACCCTAGGGGCAATGAGTTGTATGGTGGAGAGACTGTGTGCATTAAATGCACCCAGATCTTGCGAATCCGAAGATGATATGGTACCCTTGTGGCATGCACTGGTTGGAGAGTTCATCGGTGGAGGCGCCGGAATAGCCCTAGGGTTACAATGATTACCCTAGGGTTTTACTGGTTGCACTGGTGATCGTCGATTTGCTTTCTCGATTAGATGGCTAGGATCCGTACGGCGCTGGAACCTTGCGTGGAAACCCTAGTCGCATTTGAGGTTTGCTCCTTAGGTCTTCCAGGATTGTTGGGCCTGGACGATTCTGGGCTGTTCGGGTCCATATCTGTTGGGTATTGGTTGTAACTGGGCTTCAGGGTTTTGCTTGTGATTGGCCTTCGGGTTGTAGTTATTTTACTTTTAGGTCTATAATAAAATTATTATAATTTAATAGAAATAAAATTATTAATATGATAATGTTATAATAATAATATATAAATAAATAAAGACTCAGACGAAAACGACTGTCGATAGCTGACCCTTTTTGCTTATTGTTGTGTAAACAAGAATAAAACAAAGATAAAAAGATAAGAAGTTTTCGTCGAGTAGTTTTTATTTGATAAAAATTCATTCCACTACTCTTTCGTGGAGATCAAACTTTTGATCTGATCTTCTTTCACTACTCTTTTTATGAAGGCTGAATTTGCATTGCTTCACTACACTTTTTGTGAAGGCTGAATTTGCATTGCTTAACTACTCTTTTTGTGAAGGCTTGATTTGCATTGCTTCATTACTCTTTTGTGAAGGCTTGATTTGCATTGCTTCACTACTCTTTTATGAAGGCTTGATTTGCATTGCTTGTTTCCATTACTCTTCTGTGGAGATCGGATTGTCTTGAAAGAATCTGTTTCACTACTCTTCTGTGAAGACTAGATTTAATGTTAATTTGCTTCCACTACTCTTCCGTGGATATGAGACTCATGCCATATTTAAATATCCTTCTTTTTAGGAATTTTGAGATGATTACTTCAATATTAGGATTTTGAACTTTCGACTTTCTTTTTGGAAAACCTGTAAATGTGACATTGTGTTTGCTATCATGCATTTATCAATGTCATGACCTTATTTATGCCTAATATGTGTGCAATGACAAAATTTCGGGGTATCTTCTTTTTCATCAAACAAGGACCCCCTTTTATTGTCCATTATTGACTTAGTCTCATCATAGATGCAACAATCATAATCATTTTATCTTGACCAACCATCTTGATCTTTTTCTTTTGAACCTGAACTTACTTTTATTCTTCTTGATTTTCACCAGTACAAATGACAACCATTCAATTGATAACAAATATTTCAAACCATTTTCAAGTATCTGAAACCTTATATACTTCATGTTTTATGTATCATGTCATAACATGTTAAAATCATTGTTAGCCTCAGAGTATCAGTATTCTTCAAAGACTTTTTGTATAGTAATACACCATGATTTTATATACTTCAAATTAAACTACATGTTTTTTTCCAAATCAAGATGCTTTACAAAAAGAATTAACAAGAAAAAGCTTCTTTTTATTTATGAAAAGAATTTTACATGGCAAACTTTTATTTGTAAAAAACAAAGTAGGAATATTCAAACACCATTAGCATAAATGCTTTTGAACTGGCACACCGCAAAGTGACTTGCGTGTAGCTTCTGTCAAAAGGATCTCAAAATTATGATGAAGGTATGGAGTTCCTCAAATCCTTTTTCTCTTCATGCAAAATATCTTTTAACTGCATCTAAATTTATTGGGTAAGGTAATTCGGGTCCATCAATTTCAGTAAGGACTAAAGCTCATCTAGAAAAAACCTTTTTTACAACATAAGGTCCTTCCCTATTCGACATCCATTTTCCTCGGTGATCTTTTTGAAAAGGTAAAATCCTTCTGAGCAAAAGATCTCCTTCGTAAAATTCTCGGAGGCAAACTTTCTTATCATGTGCTCGTATCATCCTCTTTTGGTACATCTAACCATGACAAATTGCTTTCATTCTCTTTTCTTCGATCAAATTTAATTGGTAATATCTGGTTTATACACAGTCTACCTCGTCTAGCTTTACTTTTGATAGAACTCGTAATGAAGGAATTTCTACCTCAATTGGTAAGACTGCTTCCATCCCATAAGTTAATGAAAATGGAGTTGTCCCAGTCGATGTTCGTGCTGAAGTTTGATAGGCTAACATAGCAAATGGTAGTTTCTCATGCCAATCCTTATAAGTTTCAGTCATCTTCTCTATAAGCCTCTTGATATTCTTATTAGTTACCTCAACCGCTCCATTCATCTTTGGGCGATAGGTGGTAGAATTATGATGCTTTATCTAGAATTGTTCACAGACTGATTTCATCATTTTGTTGTTCAAATTCAAAGCATTGTTTGTAATAATTTTTTCCGGCAAACCATATCGACAAACGATCTATTTTTTCAAGAATTTACAGACTGTGTCTTGAGTAATGTTCGCATAAGAAGCTGCTTCTACCCATTTTGTAAAATAATCTATTGCTACCAAGATGAAACGATGACCATTTGAAGCTTTGGGAAAAATTTGTACAATAACATCTATGCCCCATATAGAGAATGGCCAAGGAGTTGTCATTACATGTAATGAATGAGGAGTATGCTTCTTGTCTCAATAAATTTGACACTTGTGATACTTTCGAGCATAATTAATGCAATATGTTTCCATTATTGACCAGTAGTATCGAAATCTCATAATTTGTCTAACCATTGTATGCCCATTAGTATGAGTACCACATATTCCTTCATGTACTTCTTCAAGAATTGATTTAGCTTCTTTGGTATCCACACATCTCAACAGGACTTGATCCAAGCTCTTTTTGTACAAGACTTCCCTATCAAGTACGTACCCTGATAACATTCTTCGGATGGTTCTCTTATCATTTTCAGTTGCTTCTTCAGGGTAATTCTGATATTTGATATGTAGCAAAATATCATAATACCAAGGTTTCTTTTCTTCTTATTCTTCAATGTTAAGACAATGAGCTGGATATTCATAAGCTTGTATTTCAATAGGCATCATATTTACATGTTCATTTACCTTAAATGCGTCTACCAAAGTTGCCAAGGCATCTGCCATTTGATTTTCTTCTCTGGGGATATAATCAAAAGTCACTTCTTCAAATTCTTTGATGAGTTTCAAAACCAGTCTCTGATATTTTACAAGCTTGAAATCTTTTATCTTCCATTCTCTTCTGATTTGGTAAATTACTAGAGCTGAGTCCTCATAAACCCTAAGATTTTTACTTTACCTTCAATAGCAGCTCTAAGACCCAAAATACATGCCTCATACTCAGCCATATTGTTTGTACAGTCAAAATTAAGTTGGCTAGTAAACAGATAATGCTCTCCATCTGGCGAAACCAATATTGCCCCAATTCCGTGTCCCAAAGCATTTGAAGCACCATCAAAAGTCAACTTCTAATATTGGTTCATATTGAAATTGCCATCAAATCTTCATCAGGAAAATCAAAATCTATTGGTTCATATTCTTGAGAAGTTCTACTCATAATAAATTCAGCTATTGCACTTCCTTTTACTGCTTTTTGACTGCCATATTGGATGTCGAATCCTGACAACAAAATTTTCCACCGAGCTAATCTTCCAGATAATGTAGGAACATTCATTAGATATTTCAAAGGATCAAATTTAGATATGAGCCATGTAGTGTGATACATCACATACTGTCTAAGCCTTCGAGTAGTCCATACCAAAGCACAACATAATTTCTCAATTAAAGAATATTTAGTTTAATATTCAATGAACTTCTTACTAAGATAATAAATAACTCTTTCTTTCTTCTCAGTTTGATCATGCTGTCCTAATACAAATCCCATTGAATTATCCTAGACCGATAAATAAAGAATTAAAGGTTTATCTGGGATAAGTGGTACCAATATTGGAGTACTCGACAAATATTTCTTAATTGTCTCATTCCATGTCTATAATCATTCTTTCTAAGGAGGCGAAAAATAGGATCACATTTCTCAGTTAACTGTGAAATAAATCGAGCTATATAATTAAGTTTTCATAAAAATTCTTGAATTTCCTTTTGTGTTTATGGGGGTGGTAAATATTGAATAGATTTGACTTTATCTGGGTCTATTTCAATTCCTTTTTGGCTTACCACAAATCCCAAAAGTTTACCAGAGGTTACCCCAAATGTACATTTATTTGGGTTGAGCTTTAATTGACATTCCCTCGAGCTTTGAAAAAGATTCCTCAAATTCTCAACATGCTCTTCTTCAGACTTGGATTTGACAATCATAAAATCGACGTTAACTTCTATTTATTTATGCATATTGTCATTGAATAATGTTACCATAACACTTTGATAAGTTGCCCTTGCATTCTTAAGTTCAAATGGCATTACTTTGTAACAAAATGTTCCCCATAAGGTGACAAACGTTGTCTTCTCCATATCCTCAGGGTACATTCTGATTTGATTATAGTAAGAGAAACCATTAATAAATGAGAATAAAGAATTCTTAGCAGTATTGTCCACTAATGTGTCTATGTGTGGAAAAGGAAAATTATCCTTTGGACTGGCTCTATTAAGATCTCGGTAATCAATACACATACGGACTTTACCATCTTTTTTTGTTATAGGGACAATATTTCCTACCCATTCAGGGTATTTGGCTACCTTAAGAAATCTAGCATCAAATTGCTTTCTTACTTCTTCCTTAATCTTGAGCAGAATTTCAGGTTTCACTTTTCTCATTTTTTTTGCACAGGCTTACATTCTAATCTTATTGGTAACTTATGTACTATCAATTCTGTATCCAATCCTGGCATGTCTTCATATGACCAAGCAAATACATCCTTGTACTCTTGCAGTAATTCAATCAAATCCTGTCGTCCTTTATCAGATAAAGTGGTACCAATTTTCACCTCATTCTTTTTCATATTAGATCCTAAATTTAAGATCTCAATAGGTTCCTTATGAGATATAATTTTCTTATCCTCTTTTTATACCATTTTTAACAGTTTAGAGGGTAAATCACATCCTTCACCATAACCTTCAACTTCTTCAGGACGCATAGGCTGCTCAAAATCAATTTTCGGGCCAACATTATTAGCATATATGTCATGGATATTTGAGTTCCTGAAAGAAAAACAAATAAGAGTATATACATATAATCATGAAAATGCATTTAAAAATGATTTCCATTTAGAACTAATGCATCTTTTATTGAAAAAAGAAAAACATATAGTTTAACCCTTTACACAAAATCAAACTATTGCCCCATGGTATAGGCAATAGTGAAAGTTTAGGTGTATTACTATGAAAAAGATTTGAAAACTACAGGTAATTCTTTCGCAGTCCAATTATTTATCTCAAAGTCTGATGATGTGGGGTAAATGCCCATAGCTTCTTTTTTCTGCAGGTTCATCATCTGATATGACATTGATACTAATTTCTTTCAAAGCATCTTCAACAACCAGCTTTTTTCATTGCTGATCTTCTTGAGAAACACACCCTTCTAACATAAAAGTATCTTTTAATAGTGGAAAAGTCATTGGTTCCCTTGTGAGATATTTTCCAGCTAACTTTTCTCTTTTCAATTCTTGTTTTTTTTCTAAATTCCTTTTGTTTCTCTTTTATTATCGACTGATATACCAAACCAAATCGATCTTTCTTGGAAATAAGAAAAACTGGATTCACCGATCCTTGTAAATAACTTCCTAATAATTTTCCTGTTTTTCCCCTTTTCCTAGGGTCAATATGAGTCCCATTTTTGTGCAATTGGAAATTTTGGGTTTAGGAATCCTTTTCCCCTCAACCATAAATGTTGCGTTGACAAACTCTAAGGATCTGAAAGAGAATTCAAATGCTTCTTCATCCAATTCGATATATGGAGCAGTGGTAGAGACTGAGGCGATGATGTCTTCTTTAACATTAAGACATATCAGCCTACCATCTATTACAAACTTTACCTTTTGGTGTAACGTAGATGGAACTGCCCCTTCTTGATGAATCCAAGGTCTTCTCAACAAGCAATTATAAGTGGGTATAATATCTATTACAAGGAACTCTATCTCATATGTAACTGAACCAATAGTTAAAGGAATATCGATTTTTCCTAATACCTTCTTCTTGGTTCCATCAAAAGCTTGACAATACTCTGACTACTTCTCATGAGTGTGCTATCAATTGGTAATTTCTTTAGGGTCACTAATGGCATTACGTTCAAAGCCGAGCCATTGTCTACTAATACTCGAGATAAAATATAAATTTTGCACTTAACTGTAATATGCAGAGCTTTAGGGCTACCATTCATCTCAGAAGGAATTTCATCTTTGGAAAAAGAAAGGAAATTATCAGCCTGTATATTTGTAATCAACCTATCCAATTTGTTAATAGGCAATTCCTTTGGTACAAAAGTTTGATTCAACACTTTTAGCAAAGCATTGCGATGTGCTTCAGAGCTTAATAAAAGTGCTAAAACTGATATGCGAGCTGGCAATTTGTGGAACTGTTCAACCATGTTGTATTCACTGTGCTTGAGAAACTTAAAAAATTCTACAGCTTCGCTTTCCGTTACAGGTTCATTGATGACAGTTTCATCCTCTTTTAACTGTAGCTCTACATTTTTCCCTTTATCAAATGGACCTTGTTTCTCTAATTCCTTAGAAAAACATCTCCCACTGTGGGTAAAATGTCCAACTTCATCTACCTCTTCATTTCCTCTCATTGTTTCCTTCATTTGGCATTTGTAATTCCATGGAACCTGCTTATGATCTTTATAAGGAAACGAAGATGGAGAAGTGATAACCACCTTTGGAGATTTCTTATCTAGTACATGAGTCTTTGATATTATAATTAGAGGATGACTAGAGTTATAAAACTCTTTATATGTTCCCTCATATGCGCAAATATCCATTTCTTCTTCTGATATTTCTTTAAAAAATTTCATCTCCTTTTCATCCATCATTTGTTTGTACCAAAGCCCACAAATATGAGCATTGTTGTATAATATGTCCTTCATAACCATGACTGCTTAATTTTTCTACTGACAGATCATATTTTAACAAAACCAACTTTGATTATTTGAGTCCATACCCATAACATAGACAATTTTACTTCACTGACTTGCTTTATCACATGGTTTCCTTTTTCCTCTATAATTACATTGATTCCTGTTCTTGTATGATTTGGCAACGGATTCTGAGCAATATTTGGTTGTTCTTTATCACCAAAATTTATGATGTTCTTTGTTCTCAGGCTTTGAACAATTCTTTTGAATGCGATGCAGTTTTTGATGGAATGCCCATGAGCTCCTGCATGATATTCACACTGTAAGTTATCATTATACCACTTAGGATATGGATGTTATATGGGTGATACATGATAGGGTGATATTATATGCTTGTCATATAATATCTGGTATAACTCTTTGTAGGTCATCGAAATTGGTTCAAACTGAAATTTCTCTTTTTCCACTCTTGATTCCCTTGTTTCTTGTTTGGCGAAGTTTTGTGTAGAAGATCCAATATCCTGAGGTCGAGACATTGTGATATTATTAGACTCATATTTCCTTGCATCATTTACCTCACTTTCTTTCTTTTTCATAAATGGATTCTTACTAGATTCACCACTTTCAAGTTTCCCACTTTTAACCGCCATTTCAATCATTTCACCTGCTGTAACTATGTCAACAAAGCTTTTAAAAGAATTTTCTATGAGGTAAGTAAAGAAAGGAGCTTTCAAAGTATTCACAAAGAGCATATTTGTTTCTTCTTCTTCCATGGGTGGATGTACTTGTATAGCTACGTCCCTCTATCTCTGGGCATATTGCCTGAAACTTTCATTGAATTTCTTTTCCATGTTTTGCAGTACCATTCGATTAGGTCTTATGTCCTTCACATACTTATATTGTTCCAAAAAGGATTTAGCCAAATCTTTCCAAGATTTAATATGAGCTCTACTTAATTGGTTATACCATTGGATAACCCCAGTTAAGGTTTCTTGGAAACAATGGATCAGGAGCTGATCATTCCCTATATAACCTGTAAAACATCGTGATATGGGTAGAAGGACATTTCATACCATCAAATTTTTCAAAATCTGGGATTTTGAACTTAGGTGGTAATACCAAATCAGGTACCAAACTCAATTCCTTGGCATCAATTCCATACACATTAGAGCCTTCTTTTATTTCCCTAACTTTTTTCCATTAGTTGATCTAGTTGTTTGTTTGACTCTTTCTTTGCTTCCTGATCAAAATTTGGAATATTCTCAACTTGTTGTTGGTTTATGGAAGCACTAGGTAAATTTATGTTTACCCTCCCTGTTTGAGTAAATGCCCCGGACTGGGCTTTATCGTGAGAGGTTGCATGATCCGGGGGGCATAAGGGCTCCTCAGTTACTTTAGTTTTTAGACGATATGCCATTGGTGTAAATCCTGGAGGATAATAAAGGCTCTTCAGTGAAAGTACCAACAACTGGGGCATTTGTTTGATCCATGCTTCTTCTTTGTAACATGCAAATTTTTCCATCATCTCATTATGGGATTTCATTAACTGTTCATGCATTTCTTCCTGAATTTTCTTGAAATTCTCTTGCATCTCAAGCTGATTCCTTTCAATTTGAGCAACCTTATTGTCTATTGCCCTTTTTCTGGCATTATATGGATGCTTAGGAGGGTCCAATATTCTTCGGAAAAGAAGAAAAAGCCTTTTTAATGAATATGGATGAAAAATATAATGTCAAAATGTTAATACTCAATTTGTAAATGCAAGGTGTTGATATCAAGATGATTTCTTTAGAACAACTTTTATATTAAAACAAAGTTTTATTACAAAGCTTTCAAAACATAATACAAACTACAAATACATCTGAGCAGTTTCTCCTAACTGCTGTATATGTTCAAGTAACTCAAAGACCTTATGAGCTTATTCGGTTTTTGGTTCCAAATTTTCACTCAAAGTATTAGATTTGTATGCCAAGTCCACTAAATATTGTGCCACTCCCTGAGTTTACTCCAGATACTTTGCAATGAGGTCGTCTCTTTGCTTGGGTTTCCATTGAGCATGTTCCCAACGATATCGCCATTACAAAATTTCTTCGTATGGGACAATAGAAAGTTGATTTGCCTTTCTCTGAAGATCATGGACTCTGGTTTCCAGCTCACTCACTTGCTTCCTTAGATTCTTAGCTTCCAAGCCACTTTCTTGACTTTGAAGTGCAGTTTCCAATCTTATAATCTTGTCTTTTAGTCTTTGGTTTTTAGCTTGATTTTCCAATATTTTTTGCTCTAATGCCTCCGTTTCTTTAGCAAGCATCTTGGTATGGTGTTTATTTTGTTTGAGCTCATCTTTACCTTCTTCGGCTTATCTTTTCAAACCTGTTAACTCTTGTTTGCTTAATACTTTAGAAATCTGAGTCTTTACTACCCGTTGATAGGTTGACTATAGATCATTGAAATCTATTCTGAGCTGTTTTTCAACTCTGCTAACTTGATCTGCTCTCTCTTTATGGATATCTATCTCAATTTCTTTGTACTAGACTTTTTCTTCCAACTTTTGCAGGGTCTTTCTCCACTGTTTTCTTTCGATCTCAAAATCTTGTTTCGCCAGTTCTAATGGAGATGGTATAATTCTCAAATGTTCTTTGATGGGTTGAACATTCTCAGAATTAACCACTGGAATGTTGTCGTTGATTCGGTTGATTCTTCATTGTTCGTATTCGGGTGATAGCTTTTGACTGAAAGTAAATAAATTTACTCGATGAATCCATTTCTAGGCCTCATCAACCTTTCTGATCTTTTCCTTGTACTGATCACTTCTGAATGCAAATTATGATTCAGATAAACCAGATGTTGTAGGAATAAACTGTCTGGATCCGTATTGTCTGGAGACCATCAAAGGTTTATATCCTACGGAACCCCATATGCCAGGCAAGGGAACCCAATCGTGCTCTCCACATTTATATGTTATGTTTGAAGAAATATTCCATGAGGCTCGCCATAATACATCTTTATCTTCGAGATTTCGAAAGATGTTCATCCATTTTTCTTCATCATAACCTCCAGGCCATTTATGAGAAAGGAAATCTTGTAGAGGTGAGAAGCCTTCTAGAAATACCAGTCCAAAAGCTCTTTCTTCATGTTTAAAATAGTTCATAATCAATACCAATAATAAGGGTGCACAGCCTATGAAACGTTCATCTATTTCGCGTCGTAGGAATTCAAGGAACGAAATGTTTCAGCTAATATGGCGGGAACTGGATCTACATTCTTGTTCAATCTTTCAAAAAGGTCTACAGTTGATATATCCACATGCCCTAGAATCTTTGGGAAAATGATTAATCCATAAATTTCTAAAGCCAGCATATCAATCTTCTTCCTTTTGTCTGGATGGCGGTAGATTACTTCTTTCAAGGCAGTCCAAGTAATGCATTCACTATCACCCTTTTTCTTAATATGTCTTGTAGCCCATTCTTCACTCATCCCGGTCAATAAAAGCACTTTCTTCTTAAATGGAGCAGTATTAGGTGACTTGATATATACTCTATCTTCGTAGCTTCTTGGACAACGAATAAAAGCTCGATATTCTTCTATAGTGGGTGTCAAATCTACCTTGCCAAAGGTGAAGCAACTGTAACCAGGGTTCTAAAACTGCGATAGGGCTCTGAACAGATGTCAGTCAATAGGGATGTCCAAAAGATAAGCAATGTTGCCATATAGTTGATGAAATAGCTGCTTGTCTGATGCTTCCCACTTTTCCCAGATTTCTTTCAACTCACACAGGTTATTTTAGCGAACGTTGATAAGTTTATATCTAACCAAATATGACACGTATCCAGGTGATATACTATTTCCCTTGATAAAGTGAGATTGCTTAGACCATCTTAATATAACTGCATTGTCTTCTACTTTATATTGAACTCTTTGTTCCATATTTCCAGCTCTCTATATGAAATCAATCATGAATCAACACCATGATATGAAAATCCAAAATGAAGAAATGAAAATGAAGCATAAAATTAATCAAAATAATTAAACCCTAATTTATAAATCTAGTTTCATGTTTTATTTGAAAAAATAGTCTAACCGCATGATTTCTAGTTCGCATGCATTTATTTAGAAAATAAATAAAAATAAAGACTCAACATTCTTTTCCTTGTGCGATCATCTTAAAAGACTTAATTGGGCTAAGCTCCACCTAAACATCAGTTCTAGGTTTTACTATATGCTGGGTTTTGGCTCTAGAGTAAAAGGGTCAACGAATTGTCTGTTGTTGGTGTCCCCTTGGACTGCCAAGCCCTCAATCTTGGTCTATTACAGACTTTTGGATCCTTATGTCCATACGGAGGTGAAAACCACATGAGGAACATAAGGTGTGAACTCAAAGAATGGTCCCCTATCCCATTTGGAGGTGAAAACCACACGAGGGAGTTGTTTCTCATTCACTTAAACAGGATAAGAGCGGGCTTTTAGCTCATATCATGAATGCATTACACAGTGGGTGAGGAAAAGCATAAATAAAAAATAATATACAACCTATTATTCTATGCTAATGACCCAAAATTAAATCTGTTTACATAGAAAAGCAAAAGTTTGTAAAATAATAAAAATAAATTTATTATTTACTGCAAAGACGAATAATTAATAAATTGGTGGCTGGACTCTCATTTTGAAAAACAATTCTCCAGCAGAGTCGCCAAGCTGTCGAGACGTTTCTCTGCCCTGGCGACGGAGAGTGCAAATAGTACACCCCAGATGGTGTAACTAGTCTCGAAAAAGTAAGTGCTTATCTTCCATGAATCATATTAAACACCAAATTGTAGACTTGCCACCAATCTTTTTATTTGGTGAGATTAGTCACCAAAATGTCATATTATTTTAATAAAAATTCCTAAGAATAATATTAAAATAATACTACTAGGGTGTGGTTACCAGAAAAATGATTTCGAGAGTCAGTTACGTATGGGAAAGAATTAGCATACCCACAATGCCCAAAATTGGTACCGGTATTTATTAATTAAATGTCTTTGCAGTAAATGATAGATTTGCTTAAAACAATTTACAAATAATAGATAATAACTAAATAATATTAAAATAATCTATTATTAATTCTATTATTATAATCACATGGATTAAATTATAAAAAATAGTGATAATCCTAAAATATAAATTCTAATAATAATTAATTATATACTAATATTTAAAATATAAAATATTAAAATTAATTAATCTTAATTCAAAATGACATTAAAGTTATATACCAATTATATAATTTACCCTAAATTATTAACACGAGATTAAAATATAAATTTATTAATATTTAGGGACTAATTGCATAATTTAAACCAAATATATATATATACGTAATAATGACTGAAATAGAAATTAATAAAACTTAAAAACCAAATTAAAATATGCTAAAACATGTTTTTCAGTGATTAAATCGAATAATTACAAAAGTTACAAGGACCTCAAATGTGAATTTTGCACGCCCATATTTGCACCGACACTCCTTCCCTAAAACGACATCGTTTGAGAATGGGTTTATATAAATCCTAAACCAGTCTAAGAGGCTTTAAGCCTCATTTCTTCAAAATGCTTCTCTCTCTTAGAGAGAGAAGCTCTCGTCCCTCTCTAGGATTCCCTCACCGGAGGGAATCTAGCAACCGTCGGCCACCGTATGCCAGCATCGACACCCACCGCCGGCTACCACTCACGGTGGCCAGATTTTACAAAGTTATATAAAAATAAAGATCTCTTTTTCCTAAACCTAGATCTGCCCTTTTTTTCTACCAAAAATGATCATATATCAGTACATCTACAAAGTTTACCTTCGAAAATGGCTTCTCCGGTGACGCAGTTTGCTTATGTTGATGGCCGAAACTTCGAGGGTAAGACTCTTTTCTCTCTTCTCTCTATTTTGTTGGCTTGTTTGATGTGTATTGGGTACTTCCTTGGCTTGCTTGGTTCTCTTGGTCTCGTTGTTTGATTCTCTTGTAGGTTGCCCTATTTATAGGGTACTTTGGTGCACATTTTTTTCCGATTAAACGAATGATGGTGAGTCACCTGAGCTACAGTGGTGACTCACCCTAAGGGTAGTGAGCTGTACGGTGGAGAGAAAATGCACCCAGATCTTACGATTCCGGCGATGATATGACACTCTTGTGGCATGTACTAGTTGGAGAGTTCATCGTCAGAGGCATCATTATCTCTACGACGGCGCCGGAATAGCCATAGGGTTACAATGAGTACCCTAGGGTTTTGCTGGTTGTACTGTGACCGTCAATTTGTTTCATGGATTGGATGGCTATGATCCGTGCGGCGTTGGAACCTTGCGTGGAAATGCTAGCAGTATTTGAGGTTTGCTCCTTGGGTCTGCTGGGATTGTTGGGCCTGGACGGTTCTGCGCTGTTCGGGTCCATATTTGTTGGGTCTTGGTTGTAACTGGGCTTCGAGGTTTTGCTTGTGATTGGCCTTCGGGTTGTAGTTATTTTCCATTTGGGTCTGTAATAAAATTATTATAATTTAATAGAAATAAAACTATTAATATGATAATGTTATAATAATAATATATAAATAAATAAAGACTCGGACGAAAATGACTGTCGACACCCTTTCTTTGAAAAAATATTTTTTTCACTAAATCTCTATTTTTTATATAAAAATAATTCAAATTTGTTAGAATAATATAAAAATGAAGAATAAACTAGAATTATAGATTCAAAATAAAGTGGATAAATAATAAATCTATAAAGTACTTAAATGTAGGACTGATCGATGAAAATATGAAAACCAAAAAATCGATTCGAATTAGACTATGAAATTCGATTTGATTTGAGTTTTTCAATTTATGGTTCAATTTGAATATATATATATATATATATATATATATATATATATATATATATAATTTGGTTCAGTTTCTGTTTTTCCATATGAAATGTTTTTGAACCGAATCAAACTGAATTAAAAAATAAAAGAAAATAAGTATCCAAAATATTATAAGACAAATTTATTATAAATCTTAATACTAATAATATTTTTGCTATAAATTTAAATTTATATGTTTACACTCGATTTAAGCTTTAAATTGTTTTTAGGTTGAGTTTGAAAAATAGTGAAAATTCAAAAATCGCAAAATCAAACCGAACGTAAAACTCGATTTTTATGTCATTCAATTTCGGTTTCGATTTCAAATTTTAAAAAATTCGTAAAGTGCGATTCAATTCTTATATTAGTGAAAAACCGAACCGAACCGAATGCACCCTACTTAAATGATAGCTAATAATTAACAATTATTAAATGAAAAGCAACAAATAAAGTTTAAAAAAAGAGTACTAAGGGTGTTTGGTTAACGAAATATGAGATTACTTTTGGGAATAAAATTATCGGAATGTAACATTACAGTGGGAATGTTGTATTACTTTGTTTGGTTTGCTCAACAGGAATGTAAGATTACAGTGTTTGGTTGGAGTGATATAAGATTAATTGGATGCATATTTTACCAAATTATCCTTGTCATATATATTTTTTAACAAGTAAAACTTTAATACTAAATTATAAATATTTGAATGAAAACTCATAAAAATATTTTAATTATTACACTATCTAAGTTTAAAGGAAAAATAAATTGAACATATAATTAATATAGTTAGTATATCAAACTTATAATTTTAAATAATTTTCATAAGTATCATATTTAATTATATAAAATATAATAAAATATGAAAAATATAATATTGTGATCTTGAGTGGACAAATATATTATTTTTAATGTATAAAATCTATTTTCAATAACTCAAAATTAAATATTATTTTAAATAATTACATTTTTACAATAATAATATTTTCACCATTAAATTATAAATAATTAATATTTTAAATATTAAAAATATAAAATAATTTTAACTACTCAAATTTATTAATATTTTATTAAATTATACTCTTTGTATATTATTATCATTAAGTTTACAATTTTGAGTAAAGCACGAAGAATAAGAATTGAGAATGATCCATATGAAAAAAATCATTATTTGAGGGGTGTTTATGTCCTAAGTGGAGGGAATTGCTCATTACATAAAAAATTGGAGGTAATGACATTCCCACCATTTTAACGCAAAAATACTACTATTGGTAATAAGTTGAGAATGAATTAATCTGTAATATTTTCTGATTGATCTTCTCATATAGTCTATTCAGTCACGTTGTCGGTTATAGTTTCAAATCAGATAAGATATATCAATTTCAAAAAGGGTAAAGATGTAACTAAGGTACATATCATATACTAAATTCCCATATTTCTTTTCCTTAATGATATTAACCATTTGGTTGAAGATAAAATAGGTAAGGTGAATGTCATACCCGAAATTTATAGATTATTATTAATAATTTTAATAAGCATTCGAGGGCATAATTTGAAAGATTTTATAAATCTGATATGTGTTTTGTAAACACCCTATTTGTTCAATGACTTGAAGCATGAATTTTCCCTTTTACCTGTTCCAAAAATAAAATAAAAATTTATGGTTCTCATGGATTGAACCTGAGTCTCCAGAATTTTCAGCCTAAGTCCTTACTATTGAGTTATGGTTATTATGGATGATGGGACTTAATTAAAATTTATTTTAAATAATTATATAGGGTTTTAAAACCCATTTCCTAAATTGGGGTATCTAGTTACTTTACCTGTTTGAAACCCATCCCTTTCTCTCTCCCTAATCGTCTTCATTACTTACCATGCTCCAGTCGACGTTGGTTTGCACTGCCACCACCGCGTCATTCCCCACCGTCCCCCGACCAAAACCCCTCTGGCATTTCACCGTGAAACCTCGCCAGTTGCCTTGAATCGCTATTTGAAGACCAATCGAGAGCTCTATCTTCCACCACTATTTTCCTCCAATTCCCTTCGATTGTGTCACTATTTTACCTCCTCATCACCACCATTGAAGTCCCATCCCTCCACCGACCAAACCCCAGCCGACCTTGCTGTGTGAAACACCATCATTTTCCTGTTGAGGAATACAAAATTTGTCAAAAAAGTTAATTTTATTCATACTATTTTCACGATTCTGGCCATGTCAGGCCTCCATTCGCCTCATCGTTTTCACATTCGGGGTCATCTTGAAGTTCCTGTCAAAACCCAGTCAGCTCCGACTCCTCTCGTTGTTTCTTTGCCATTAGTTGTTGGGGGTAAGTTTTGAATTTATTTTCATTTGGTTTCATTAATGTTTTGGCTGATTTTTGTGTTGATCAAGACTGGGTGTTTGGCTATTTTTCGAGTGATCGATATTCAAAATCACCACCGTCACCACTGTGCGTGGGTTTTTTCCCGTTGAACATTCTAGAAGCTGAGTCAATTCATAACGAGTTGACCAAGTTAACTCATATCGAGTTTGTAACACCCATTTCCTGTATACGTTACCGTACATGAGACACAGATGTCTCATAACTTTTAAAGCATTTAATTTTTTGTAAACCACTAATTTTTTTTATTATTCATAAAACATTTTAATTTAATAATAATAAAACATTCATTAAACATTAGTATAAGTTAAATACTTTTCAGAGCGTAATCATAATTGTATTACATGCCAACTAATAATATCAAAAATGAACATAGCTGTCGTACATTTACTGATGATGTGATTCTTGATTTGTGAAGTCAGAGGCACTCCTTACTCTGCTTGCTAACACCTACGCGTGAAATAAACACGCGTTAAGTATTTACTTAGTGAGGCAAGAACATTAATAAGGTGAAATCAATACATCTTTATACCATATATATCAATTACGAATTTATTGTTTTCAAATCATTATGATTTCTTTGAGGTGCACACGCAGTGCCAATATAGTAGTTCATAAACATGTTATGAATTCTGTGGTTTTGCACACTTAGTGCCGATACGGTCGTTCATAAACATATTATGAATTCTGTGGTTTTGCACACTTAGTGTCGATATGTTCATTCATAAACATATTATGAATTTCGTGGTTTTGCACACTTTGTGTCGATACATCGTTCATAAACATATTATGAATTTCGTGGTTTTGCACACTTAGTACCGATACGATCGTTCATAAACATATTATTAATTTCATGGTTTTGCACCATTAGTGTTGATACGATCGTTCATAAACTCATTTTGAATTCCGTGGTTTTGCACACTTAGTGCCGATCCGATCGTTCATAATCATATTATGAATTCCGTGGTATTGCACACTTAGTGCCGATAATGTCGTTCATAAACATATTATGAATTCCATGGTTTTGCACACTTAGTGTTGATATGGTCGTTCATAAACATATTATGAATTTCATGGTTTTGCACACTTAGTGTCGATACGGTCGTTCATAAACATATTATGAATTTCGTAGTTTTGTACACTTAGTGCCGATACGGTCGTTT
Organism: Hibiscus syriacus; assembly: GCF_006381635.1. Classification (NCBI taxonomy): domain Eukaryota; kingdom Viridiplantae; phylum Streptophyta; class Magnoliopsida; order Malvales; family Malvaceae; genus Hibiscus; species Hibiscus syriacus. Next base: position 1,212,754 of record NW_024062539.1, on the reverse strand, counting down.
ATAAACTTATTATGAATTCTTCGATTTTGTACACTTAGTGGTGATAGTACATATAATATTAATATAACAATGCAACATATGCATTTAACCAAATACAACTATAACTCGTAATGTACATATGAAATGCACTCACCTGGTATGACTCGTTAAAATGCATTAAGGATGTCTAGCTATTCGACAACCTTATCTTTGCCCTTTTTCTTGCTTGACTCGGGAGTTTGGTTACGATCTACACAAGCATCCAATAAGTAGACATACCATACCAATGTTAGTATACTCTCTAACATTTATACGTTTAATAATACTTAAAATTACTATTATATAAAATTTTTATCAAAATTCATCTTATCTTAATTTTCCAAACTCAATTGTAGCGGTACCCCTACCATGGTATCGATACTTCTATAATATGGTACCGATACTCCCTTCAGTATCGATATCATTTCTGCATTATGGAATCCATGATATCGATACCTTCCACTTAGTATCGATACCCACAACAATATCGATACTAATTGCATCAGTATTGGTATTGTTCATCGTAGTTCTTCAAATTTAAGCCTATAGTATCGGTACTGTTCTTCCAGTACCGATACCCTTACCCAGATTTTCCATTTTCAGCTCGATTTTTACCCATATTTCGTCAAATTCCCTTACTTTTACCTATAACAATACTATTAAACTCTTCTTTAATTATCCCAACCAACTTTCCTTCATTAGATTCTTGTAACATTTAAAAGCTCCAAAGAATCATCTCAAACCAATAATCTTACTACTTTTTCATACATGTTTTTAATCACATCCAAGGCTTCTAATATCTTATTTACTTATTTGACAAGTCAAATATACTAGCAAACCTCAATAAAAACTCATATTTCAACATAGCATTCAAAAACCCATTTTTTTCAATCTCACATAAATCATTCATCTCTTGGTTTTAATCATCTTTAACCCTTCCTTAAGCCTCTATAATACTCAAGGTTTCAATACCAACCATTTAACTAAAGGAAAAACAAACTTGGAGAAACTCACCTTTGGCTATTGAGAGAACGGACACACGGGAAGAATGAGAAGAGAAGATAACTTAGTTTCTTTTTCTCTTTCCCCTTTTTCTTACTCTTAAATACCCTATTAAAATGAATTTTTGAATACATTTCCCTCTAAAGGACTAAAATACCCTTTCATTCATTCTTTCTTACTTATTGGTTTTACACAATTTCCTAAATTATTTCTTATACTTTACTATTTCTTCAATTTAATCTTCTAAATTTTTAAATCCTTTCATTTTAGTCACCGACCTGATATTTAGGTAATTACAATTCTCCCCCATAATAAAATTCATCCTCGAATTTTAAAGAAGTACCTGATACGAAGAGGTGTTGAAAATGCTTCCTCATGTCCTCTTCTCTTTCCCAAGTAGCCTCTTCTACTTTGTGATTTTGCTAGAGTAATTTAACTAGAGGAATCTTATTGTTACGCATTTCCTTGTTTTCTCTAGCCAAAATCCATACTGGTTCTTCCTCAAAAGTTAAATCTGGTCGGATCTTTATTTCTTTGGGTGTGATAATATGAGATGGATCTGATCGGTACTGTGTAAGCATCGACACGTGGAAAACATTGTGGATCTTGTCCAAATCAGGAGGCAAAACTAACTGATAAGCTACGAGTCTGGCTATTTTCAAGATCTCATAAGGTCCAATAAATCTCGAACTCAGCTTTCCTTTACATCCAAACCGCAATACTTTCTTCCAGGACGATACTTTCAGAAATACCTTATCCCCCATGTGATATTCAATCTCCTTCTTTTTTAGATCAGCATAAGATTTTTGTCGATCCGAGGCTATCTTTAGATTATATTGGATAACTTTCACTTTCTCCTCTATTTCTTTCATCAAATCCGGGCCAACTAGATCTCGATCTTTTAGTTCAAACCAATTTAATGGTGTTCGACACTTCCTCCTATACAAATCTTCATACAGGGCTATCTTAATACTCAATTGGTAACTGTTGTTATAAGCAAATTCCGCTAAAAGAAAATAAATTTCCCATGATCCTTCAAACTCAATTGCACTTGCCCTTAGCATATCCTCTAATATTTGAATAGTTCGTTCTGACTGCCCATCTGATTGAAGATGAAAAGTTGTACTGAAATTCAATCGAGTACCCAATGCCTCATACAAGGACTTCCAAAATCTTGAAGTAAACTTTGGGTCTCGATCAGACATTATCGATATAGGCACTCCATGCAGCATGACTATCTCTTTTATATACAATTCTACATATTTATCCATCGAGTAGTCTACCCGAACTGGAATTAAGTGAGTTGTCTTGGTCAATCTGTCCATAATTACCCATATCGAGTCCTTTTTACCTGGTGAAAAAGATAGCCCAAAAAAAATTCATTGTAACTTGTTCCCACTTCCACTCAGGAATGGATATCATTTGTAGTAATCTGGAAGGCATTTGATGTTCAACCTCTACTAGCTGACATGCTAAACATTTTGCAACAAACTCCGATACAACTATTTTAATGCTAGGCCACTAATAACAACTCTTTAAATCCTGATATATCATATTCCTGCCTGGATTTATCTTCAAAGGACTATAGTGTGCCTCAGAAATAATATCTTTCTTCAGTTCATCATTATCGAGAATGCAAAGTCTTCAACGATAATATAAACATCCATTGGCCCTTATTTTGAAGTCTTTGATGTCTTCTTTTTCTACTTGTGTCATTCTCGCCAAGCATTTCTCATTTTGACCTTGTAATTCTTTTACGCGATCCAAGAGCATCAGCTTTAACTTAAGTTCAACATTCAAGACACCATCTTCCTTTAAAGACATATGCGCATCCAAAGCTCCTGGAGTGGCAAAAGTCTTTCGGTTAAGTGCACCCACTACCACATTAACCTTTCCGGGATGAAAATAGATGATCAAATCATAATCTTTTAAAAGCTCGACCCATCTTCTCTGTCTCAAATTCAGTTTTTTTTAGTCATCAAGTACTTTAGACTCTTGTGATCCATATAAATATGGCACCACTCACCGTATAGATAATGACACCAAATTTTCAAAGCAAACACGACCGCTGCCAATTCTAAGTCATACGTCGGGTAATTTCTCTCATGAGTTTTCAACTGTCTTGAGGAATAAACCACGACTTTTGCATCTTGCATAAGCATACATCCCAACCCATTATGAGATACATCACTAAAGACTACATAGTCTTTACTCGACTTAGGTTGTACAAGCAATGGGGCTTTTGTTATGATTTTTAGCTTTTCAAAACTTTCTTGGCATTTCTTTATCCAAACAAAAGGCACATCCTTCCGTAACAACTTATTTAGCGGCGAAGAAAACATTAAGAAATTCGTCACAAACCGTCTATAATAACCAGTAAGCCCCAAGAAACTCTGGACTTTAGGGACATTCTTTGGGGGTTGCCAATCCACTATAGCTTGAATCTTTATAGGATCTACTCTTATACCTTCTTCAGAGACTATATGACCAAGGAAAGTAATCTCAGATAACCAAAATTCACACTTGGACAATTTGACATATAACTTCTTTTCTCGAAGTGTCTGAAGAACCACTCGAATATGAGCATCATGTTCATATCTTGACATGGAATACACCTAACTATCATATATAAATACCACCAAGAATTGATCCAAGTAAGGTTTGAATACTCAGTTCATCAAATCCATAAATGTTGCAGGAGCATTAGTCAATCCAAATGACATTACCAAAAATTCATAGTGTCCATACCGAGTTCGAAAAACTAATTTTGAAATATCCTCATCTTCTTTAATTGGTGGTACCATGACCTCATGTCTATCTTAGAGAACACTATTTCACCTTTTAATTGGTCGAATAGATAATCAAAGGATATATATTCTTTATGGTTACTTTGTTTAACTGACGATAATCAATGCAAAACCTCATATACACGTCATTCTTTTTCACAAATAGCACAGGTGCTCCCCAAGAAGAAACATTGGGTCTGATAAATGCCTTATCAAGTAACTCTTGCAATTGGGCCTTTAATTCTCTTAAATCTGTTGGAGCCATTCGATAGAGAGCCATAGAAACAGGTTCGATACCCAGGAAAACCTCAATCCTGAATTCTACCTCACGATCTGGAGGTAAATCCGGTAATTCTTCCAGAAAAACCTCTGGGAATTCCTTAACCGTTGGGATATCATTTAATATCACTTCCAACACTCGATTGTCTATCACATTATGTAGAAAATCTATACATCCCTTTGACATAATTTTCTTTGCAGTCATGGCTTATATCACTTTTGATGGTGATTTCGCTTTTTCGCTGATCATTACTATTTCGGAGTCTTCCGCATCCTTCAAGAATAATCACTTCTTGCGACAATCAACCCATACCCAAAATGATTTCAAACTCATCAAAGGGTAACTCCATCAAGTTTTCCAGAAACACAACCTCTTGAATCTTTATCGGGCATTTCCTATATACCTGAGTTACTCTCGTACTATGGCCAATGTGGTTTACCGCTATCTTCTCACTAAAGATTGGTTCTTAAGGAATTCCTCTAGCTATAATCAACTTTGTACTAATATAAGAGTGTGTAGAACTAGGGTCAATCAAAACAAATACATGTTCATCAAAAAGATGGAATGTACCTGTTAAAATCTCTGGGTCTTCCCGATCTTCATTAGTTTTAATATTATAAATTTGGGTCACTCCCCGAGTCTCTTGTCGCTGATTAGACTCATATTGACCTCTGGATCTTCCTCTTCCCCTACTTCTACTAGGCGCTGCTACTGATCTCTCAGTTTGTATTGATCTATCTCCGGATCTCTCTGGATTAGTCTGAGCATAGTGACCAGTTTCTCCACAATGAAAACAAACGTCAGAGAGCAAGCTACACACTCCTCGGTGAAATTTGCCACATATCTAACATGGATTATTTCTTTCTCCGTATGCTCTACCTGAGCTAGCAGCGAAATATTGTGATTGTTTAGTTTTTTGAGAAGCTGCAACAGAACTATCTCTATCAGTATATCGAGAACTCGAGCCCTTGCCTCTCTTAGCATGATGGGAAGTTGAAGACATTCCAACTATTTTTCCTGTCTGCATAGTCTGGTCCACTGTTAGAGTCTCCTCTTGAGCTCTTTCAATAGCCTTAGCTCAATTAATAACTTCTTGCAAGCTAGGCAAGTTCAGAATCTGAGCATTGAAGACTTGTTCAGGTAATGCATACATCATAGTATTTGATCACTACACTCGAGTTGATCCTTGAAGTAAGGATACAACTCCACCTAGCTTTTCAGAATCTGAGCATTGAAGACTTTCCAACATCGTTATAACATCATTTAGCCATAAATCAGCATCCATCGGACCTTCATCCTCTTCTCCCCAGAACTCAGGAGCTCCCAAACTTCTCAACTCTTTTGGGATTAACATCTGCAGTGCTGAAGGATCAAGAGGAGTAAGAGGAGGTTGGAACCATGTCAAGATGGTATCGAGAGCTTGCATAAAACCTCCAAACTCTGGCACGTGTATACCCTGATGTGCCAGTGTGCTAGCATTTTCGGACGGAATCGGGTGCTCACTATTAGCTTTATAGATCTCACTACCAGACCGTTCTCTAATTTCTTGACCAGACGCTCTTCTCAAATTCGTAGAATCTGACATCTGATATAACATACATAAGGATAATACTTAAGTTAGTAAGGAGAGACATCGATCATATTCTAATTATATCATATCAGTAACCTTGACATCTAAGTGGCATGTAAACCCTTTCTACATTAAAATACACTCGATTTTGGTTGAGAATCGGCTAAACCTGTAGCTCTGATACCAATAAATGTAACACTCATTTCTCGTATACGTTTCCGTACACGAGACACATATGTCACATAACTTTTAAAGCATTTTCTCTTTTGTAAACCAGAAAAAGTTTTGTTTTTATTCATAAAACATTTTAATTTAATAATAATAAAACGTTCATTAAACATTAGTATAAATTAAATACATTTCAGAGCATGATTATAATTCTATTATATGCCAACTAATAATATCAAAAATGGACATAGCTGTCCTATAGTTACTGATGAGGTGACTTTTGATTTGCGAAGTCAGATGCACTCCTTACTCTACTTGCTAACACATACGCGTGAAATAAACACACATTAAGTATTTACTTAGTGAGGCATGAACATTAATAAGGTGAAATAAATACTTCATTATATCATATCTATCAATTACGAATTCATTGTTTTCAAATCATTATGATTTCTTTGAGGTGCACACGTAGTGTCGATACGATCGTTCATAAACATATTATGAATTTTGTGGTTTTGCACACTTAGTGTCGATATGGTCGTTCATAAACATATTATGAATTTCATGGTTTTGCACACTTAGTGCCGATACGGTCGTTCATAAACATATTATGAATTTTGTGGATTTGCACACTTAGTGCCTATACGGTCATTCATAAACATATTATAAATTCTGTGGTTTTGTACACTTAGTGCCGATACAGTCGTTCATAAACATGTTTCAAATTTCATGGTTTTGTACACTTAGTATCGATACGATCGTTCATAAATATATTATGAATTTCATAGTTTTGCATACTTAGTGCCGATACGATCGTTCATAAACTTATTATGAATTCAGTGGTTTTGCACACTTAGTGTCCATACGGTCGTTCATAAACATATTATGAATTCTGTGGTTTTGCACACTTAGTGTCGATACGGTTGTTCATAAACATATTATGAATTCCGTGGTTTCGCACACTTAGTGCCAATACGGTCGTTCATAAACATATTATTAATTTCGTGGTTTTACACACTTAATGTCAATACGATCGTTCATAAACTTATTATGAATTCTGTGGTTTTGCACACTTAGTGTCGATAGTAGACATGGTACTAATATAACAATGGAACATATGCATTTAACTAAGTACAACTATAACTCGTAATGTACATACAAAATGCACTCACCTGATATGACTCGTTAAAATTCTTTAAGGATGTCCAACTATTCGGCAACCTTATCTTTTCCCTTTTTCTTGCTTGACTCGGGAGCTTGGTTACGATCTACACAAGCATCCAAGAAGTACACATACCATACAATGTTAGTATACTCTCTAACATTTATACATTTAATAATACTTAAAAGTACTATTATATTCAATTTCTATCAAAATTCATCTTATCATAATTTTCCAAACTGAATAGTATCGGTACCCCTACCATGGTATCGATACTCCCTTCATTATCGATACCATTTATGAATTCTGGAATCCATGGTATCAATACCCACAGTAGTATCGATACTAATTGCATCAGTATCGATATTGTTCATCGTAGTTCTTCAAATTTAAGCCTATAGTATCGGTACTGTTATTCCAGTACCAATACCTTTACCCAGATTTTCCATTTTTCAGCTCGATGTTTACCCAAATTTTTTTAAATTCCCTTACTTTTACCTCTAACAATATTATTAAACTCTTCTTTACTTATTTTAACTAACTTTCCTTCATTTAGTTTCTTATAACATCTAAAATCTCCAAAGAATCATCTCAAACCAAGAATCATACTACTTTTTCATACATATTTTTAATCACATCCAAGGCTTCTAATCTCTTATTTACTTATTTGACAAGTTAAATATTCTATCAAACCTCAATAAAAACTCATATTTCAACATAACATTCAAAAACCCATTTTTTCAATCTTACATAAATCATTCATCTCCTTGTTTTAATCCTCTTTAACCCATTCTTAATCCTTTATAATACTCAAGGTTTCAATACCAGCCATTTAATTAAAAGAAAAACCAACTTGAAGAAACTCACCTTTGGCTATAGAGAGAACGAGCACACGGGAAGAAGGAGAAGAGAAGATAACTTAGCTTTTTTTTTATCTTTTCCCCTTTTTATTACTCTTAAATACCCTATTAAAATGAATTTTAAATCCATTTCCCTCTAAAGGACTAAAATCCCTTTCATTCTTCATTTCTTACTAATTTACTATTTATTCAATTTAATCCTCCAAATTTTTAAATCCTTTCATTTTGGTCGCCTACCTAATATTTGGGGTATTACAGAGTCAGTCGAGTCAACTTAGAATGAAATGAGTCAACCCATTTACCCGACCATTGACTTTGACCTCGTTGATCGTTAACTTTGATAAAAAAATCAACTTTTTTGAAAAATCCCTATTTTATGTTTTTTGACGTCTTGAGTCCCATTTTTCAGTATGTTTAGCCAAATTTAGATCATGTAAGTCATTTTTCGGTGTTTTATCTTCAGATTCAACCTGATTTTCCAATTAAGTTCCATTTTTGATGTATTTTCTTTCACTATGACTCCGAGGTAATGTGGGACGTTGAATTCCAAATCAAGGGAGATTGAATGGAGATTAAATGATCAATTGATGTAGATCAAAAACTAAGATAATACTCTACTACTTTTTGTATGCTTTATAGTACACATTGATAGTTGGTAAATGAATGGTACAGATTGATAATTGATAAATGCATGAATGAGTTCGATTGATCTTATGGATATCATTGATTGAGGTAAACCAAATATGATTATGATAAGATTGTATTAAACTTTATAAGACTCGGATGACTCACTTAAGGAATTAAAAGATCAATAAGAAATTGTGAAAATACCCTTGAGGTGTAAAAATGATATGTATTGACCCTGATAGTGAAATTACCCTGAGAATCTGTATTTTGACATGATAAAATTAATGATGCACCTGTAATTTCTATTTTTGAATACCTTTTTGACGCACCTAAAATCTTAAATGGTCATGAAACATCCATTCGTGAATGTTTGATTAGATTCGTTAGTAATCTAACATTTTTTATAGGGACCTCGTATATGAAATCTGATTAATCTACATAAATTCTACGTTTTCCTTCTTGATAAAGATCAAGTGCCTCTGAAAAATAACTGAATCTTCTAGAGTGTTCCCTATGTATTGTATGACCGTTTTATTTGTATTGAAATTATAAATTGATGTTTGGTTGATTTACGATTATTTTTACTGATTTACTGGTTACTTGTTTTATTGAAAAATAAAATATGCCTGATGTATGGATCATATAACTACTGGTTACTACTTGAACTATTTTATTGGGACACTATCTGGGTAGGTTGAAGTATGGATCTTCAACTCTGATCAAGCTAGTAAATCCTTACGGGCCTACCCTGACCCTTGGGTAGGCTCTTAGGCCCCGAGATGTTCCCTTAGGTAGGCTATCAGGCCCCAAGGTTCTTCCTTGGGTAGGCCCTAAGGCCCCAAGGTATTCCTTGGGTAAGCTCTAAGACCCCATTGTACTCTCCTAGGTTGGCTCTTACGCAATGGACCTAGGGTAAGTCCTTATGGATGTAGTTATGGGGAATTGTATATCGGTGTACGGGTGGATTGTATTAGTGTGTTTTTAAAAATTTGTTTTACCGAAAGAAACTACTATTATTTTTTAAACTATGATTTCATTTATTTTGGTTTAGTGGAAACACAATAGACGCCCTATTCTGATCTCTTGAATTTGTTCCTCTGAACGTGTTCCTATGAACCGTAAGCTTTCTATCTATTACATGAAGAAATATCAGTGGAACCTCATCTCATCAAGAAATCCTATAGATGCCTGAATCAGTAAGGAAATTTTATTCTTTTCCATTTAACTGCATGTCCTTTAGCATCATCGGGTAGTTTTGTATTACTGATATTTCCCAGTGCTCACTCTGTTATTCATCATTTCAGGTTAAAGGAATTGACTCTGTATAGTATCGACATCATTTGGGAGTTCCTTCGGTGTTGCTTGCATAGTATGGTACATGAGTAACTAGGGGGCATGTATGTCACATTTGTTTTCATATGGAGATTGTAACTTGATTTGATGGACTACATTATCGAAATCTATTTTAATTTTTGCATGTTTTTCTAAAATTGTATTTTTATTTATAAATGGTTTTACGGTTCTAAAAGGTATAAAAAAGTTTTATATTTTCTTAGATTTTTATCGTGGGTTGCCCCGGTATCCCTAATATGACTTGGATCAGGTCATCCGTATCAACCTGCGAGTGTTACAGTGAAGCTTATGTCCATATTTGAATTTGAATGCAATCCATCCACCAATAGTCAAATTCACTAACAATGAAAAATATTTAGTTCCATAAGGGTGAAGAGCATAACTGATTATGAGATGAAAAAAACAAGTTATAGAGTGGAAAATGTGTG